>NW_026646200.1:310608-621216 GCF_949987535.1 Balaenoptera acutorostrata
AAGCACATGAAAAGCGGCAAAACGTGGACAATGATGCCCTTGGCCAAAAAGGGCGTATGCGTTTTTTCCTGAATATATTCAGGAAAAAACGCATACGCCCTTTTTGGCCAACCAAGCAACCTGGAAAGGCCAATCAGCGCTCCAAAGAAGTCTCGCTTCCCAGCGGGCAAAAGGGCCATGCGGAAAAAAGTGTCCAAACCAGAAATGCAGGACCGGCCATGGAGAAATGGGAGCCTTGCTACGCTGATGGGTGGGATGTAAATTGCCAACAGCCACTCTGGAGAAGTGTACGGTGTGTTCTGAAACATCTAAAAAACACAGCTTGGAGAGCATAGGGCACTTCCACTCATGGGCGTATAAATTGGGAAAACTAAAAATCAGCAAGACACAGGCACCCCAAAGTTTAGGGCTGCTCTGTGGACAAGAACCCCCACTTCATTACACCTTAAATATCCTAGGAAAGAGAAAAATGGATAAAGAAGTTGTGGTCCTCATGTACAATGGAATATCACTCAGCCATGAAATCAACGTCATAAGGCTAGTAGCAGCACGATGAGTGGATTTAGGTACGACGATTCTAAGTGAAATAAGTCACACAGAAAAAGACACTTATCATAAGATATCACTTAGAGAGGGAATGTAAAAACCGCTACACTTGAACTGAATTGCAAAACAGAACAGAGTCCCACGTTTAGGAAACACACTATGGCTGCTGAACGGGAAAGGTGAGGTGGGGTGATGCCTAAAACAAGGGTTTCAAATTAGCTCAGATACCGTTCCATAAACCCAATATGTAAGAGACAAGACCTATTCCTTTTTCAGTGAACTGGACTCAACACCCCCTATTCACCGCACAAGAATATATCTGACTAGTAAGAATCTTCAAACCTATATATTGATATCTCTCTGTAAGTGAGTCAAGGGGGTGTAAAGCGGCATAAACACAGCCGTGAAAAGCAGCTAAACCCCATTATAAAAATAAATTACTTTTCAAAACCCGTGAAACAAAGACAGTGAAAGAGAGAGAAATTCTTACAAAATTCGTTCAGGGGCTGTGATGCAACCTGGATTGACCATATCTAGACCCACAGCTGATTGAGACATAAGGGTGGACACTCTTGGGGCTGAGAGGTTCGGTGAGGTTGGGTGAGCCAACGCAGACCCTTTCAAGTAATACTGCATGGTACCCATCCCATGGGTCCCAAATCTCCAGGTTCAAGGGCATCTTCCTACGTCGAAAACAGGCATGAGAAACCCAGAAGATGGTACACCGTGTGATCGGGAAAGGTTTCTAAAACGCACCTCATTTCTCATCTCCTTTGCTCGGGTTCGCCATTCCAGCCGATTTACTAGCCATCTCCCTCCTTGGAGAATCAGCACCTTTAACCTCCTGTTCCGTACAGGTTGCAATTTGTCCTGAGGATGAACGGGAAGAGGGGGAACCAATGAGAGACTAGCTCTAGGTGTTGGGACAGGCACAGGTCACTCTATTTTCCCATCAGGAAGAAGAATTAAGCACAAGCTCAGCCTGCCCCCCAGAACCAGAAGAGGGCCTGAAGCAATCCTGCGCTTTTGCGGCCAGCTACCAAAAACGCGAGTTGAAAAATGGAGCTCAGGGGCACTGCAATTCACAAACCTGCAGAGTTTTAAATGATACCTCTCGTCCACAAATATATTAAGGGAAGGCAACGAAGAGGCTTTGAAAGCAAGGCAGAATTGCAGGAAACAGATTTCAGGAGGTAGATTCGAATCGCCTTGAAAGCACATGAAAAGCGGCAAAACGTGGACAATGATGCCCTTGGCCAAAAAGGGCGTATGCGTTTTTTCCTGAATATATTCAGGAAAAAACGCATACGCCCTTTTTGGCCAACCAAGCAACCTGGAAAGGCCAATCAGCGCTCCAAAGAAGTCTCGCTTCCCAGCGGGCAAAAGGGCCATGCGGAAAAAAGTGTCCAAACCAGAAATGCAGGACCGGCCATGGAGAAATGGGAGCCTTGCTACGCTGATGGGTGGGATGTAAATTGCCAACAGCCACTCTGGAGAAGTGTACGGTGTGTTCTGAAACATCTAAAAAACACAGCTTGGAGAGCATAGGGCACTTCCACTCATGGGCGTATAAATTGGGAAAACTAAAAATCAGCAAGACACAGGCACCCCAAAGTTTAGGGCTGCTCTGTGGACAAGAACCCCCACTTCATTACACCTTAAATATCCTAGGAAAGAGAAAAATGGATAAAGAAGTTGTGGTCCTCATGTACAATGGAATATCACTCAGCCATGAAATCAACGTCATAAGGCTAGTAGCAGCACGATGAGTGGATTTAGGTACGACGATTCTAAGTGAAATAAGTCACACAGAAAAAGACACTTATCATAAGATATCACTTAGAGAGGGAATGTAAAAACCGCTACACTTGAACTGAATTGCAAAACAGAACAGAGTCCCACGTTTAGGAAACACACTATGGCTGCTGAACGGGAAAGGTGAGGTGGGGTGATGCATAAAACAAGGGTTTCAAATTAGCTCCGATACCGTTCCATAAACCCAATATGTAAGAGACAAGACCTATTCCTTTTTCAGTGAACTGGACTCAACACCCCCTATTCACCACACAAGAATATATCTGACTAGTAAGAATCTTCAAACCTATATATTGATATCTCTCTGTAAGTGAGTCAAGGGGGTGTAAAGCGGCATAAACACAGCCGTGAAAAGCAGCTAAACCCCATTATAAAAATAAATTACTTTTCAAAACCCGTGAAACAAAGACAGTGAAAGAGAGAGAAATTCTTACAAAATTCGTTCAGGGGCTGTGATGCAACCTGGATTGACCATATCTAGACCCACAGCTGATTGAGACATAAGGGTGGACACTCTTGGGGCTGAGAGGTTCGGTGAGGTTGGGTGAGCCAACGCAGACCCTTTCAAGTAATACTGCATGGTACCCATCCCATGGGTCCCAAATCTCCAGGTTCAAGGGCATCTTCCTACGTCGAAAACAGGCATGAGAAACCCAGAAGATGGTACACCGTGTGATCGGGAAAGGTTTCTAAAACGCACCTCATTTCTCATCTCCTTTGCTCGGGTTCGCCATTCCAGCCGATTTACTAGCCATCTCCCTCCTTGGAGAATCAGCACCTTTAACCTCCTGTTCCGTACAGGTTGCAATTTGTCCTGAGGATGAACGGGAAGAGGGGGAACCAATGAGAGACTAGCTCTAGGTGTTGGGACAGGCACAGGTCACTCTATTTTCCCATCAGGAAGAAGAATTAAGCACAAGCTCAGCCTGCCCCCCAGAACCAGAAGAGGGCCTGAAGCAATCCTGCGCTTTTGCGGCCAGCTCCCAAAAAAGCGAGTTGAAAAATGGAGCTCAGGGGCACTGCAATTCACAAACCTGCAGAGTTTTAAATGATACCTCTCGTCCACAAATATATTAAGGGAAGGCAACGAAGAGGCTTTGAAAGCAAGGCAGAATTGCAGGAAACAGATTTCAGGAGGTAGATTCGAATCGCCTTGAAAGCACATGAAAAGCGGCAAAACGTGGACAATGATGCCCTTGGCCAAAAAGGGCGTATGCGTTTTTTCCTGAATATATTCAGGAAAAAACGCATACGCCCTTTTTGGCCAACCAAGCAACCTGGAAAGGCCAATCAGCGCTCCAAAGAAGTCTCGCTTCCCAGCGGGCAAAAGGGCCATGCGGAAAAAAGTGTCCAAACCAGAAATGCAGGACCGGCCATGGAGAAATGGGAGCCTTGCTACGCTGATGGGTGGGATGTAAATTGCCAACAGCCACTCTGGAGAAGTGTACGGTGTGTTCTGAAACATCTAAAAAACACAGCTTGGAGAGCATAGGGCACTTCCACTCATGGGCGTATAAATTGGGAAAACTAAAAATCAGCAAGACACAGGCACCCCAAAGTTTAGGGCTGCTCTGTGGACAAGAACCCCCACTTCATTACACCTTAAATATCCTAGGAAAGAGAAAAATGGATAAAGAAGTTGTGGTCCTCATGTACAATGGAATATCACTCAGCCATGAAATCAACGTCATAAGGCTAGTAGCAGCACGATGAGTGGATTTAGGTACGACGATTCTAAGTGAAATAAGTCACACAGAAAAAGACACTTATCATAAGATATCACTTAGAGAGGGAATGTAAAAACCGCTACACTTGAACTGAATTGCAAAACAGAACAGAGTCCCACGTTTAGGAAACACACTATGGCTGCTGAACGGGAAAGGTGAGGTGGGGTGATGCCTAAAACAAGGGTTTCAAATTAGCTCAGATACCGTTCCATAAACCCAATATGTAAGAGACAAGACCTATTCCTTTTTCAGTGAACTGGACTCAACACCCCCTATTCACCGCACAAGAATATATCTGACTAGTAAGAATCTTCAAACCTATATATTGATATCTCTCTGTAAGTGAGTCAAGGGGGTGTAAAGCGGCATAAACACAGCCGTGAAAAGCAGCTAAACCCCATTATAAAAATAAATTACTTTTCAAAACCCGTGAAACAAAGACAGTGAAAGAGAGAGAAATTCTTACAAAATTCGTTCAGGGGCTGTGATGCAACCTGGATTGACCATATCTAGACCCACAGCTGATTGAGACATAAGGGTGGACACTCTTGGGGCTGAGAGGTTCGGTGAGGTTGGGTGAGCCAACGCAGACCCTTTCAAGTAATACTGCATGGTACCCATCCCATGGGTCCCAAATCTCCAGGTTCAAGGGCATCTTCCTACGTCGAAAACAGGCATGAGAAACCCAGAAGATGGTACACCGTGTGATCGGGAAAGGTTTCTAAAACGCACCTCATTTCTCATCTCCTTTGCTCGGGTTCGCCATTCCAGCCGATTTACTAGCCATCTCCCTCCTTGGAGAATCAGCACCTTTAACCTCCTGTTCCGTACAGGTTGCAATTTGTCCTGAGGATGAACGGGAAGAGGGGGAACCAATGAGAGACTAGCTCTAGGTGTTGGGACAGGCACAGGTCACTCTATTTTCCCATCAGGAAGAAGAATTAAGCACAAGCTCAGCCTGCCCCCCAGAACCAGAAGAGGGCCTGAAGCAATCCTGCGCTTTTGCGGCCAGCTCCCAAAAAAGCGAGTTGAAAAATGGAGCTCAGGGGCACTGCAATTCACAAACCTGCAGAGTTTTAAATGATACCTCTCGTCCACAAATATATTAAGGGAAGGCAACGAAGAGGCTTTGAAAGCAAGGCAGAATTGCAGGAAACAGATTTCAGGAGGTAGATTCGAATCGCCTTGAAAGCACATGAAAAGCGGCAAAACGTGGACAATGATGCCCTTGGCCAAAAAGGGCGTATGCGTTTTTTCCTGAATATATTCAGGAAAAAACGCATACGCCCTTTTTGGCCAACCAAGCAACCTGGAAAGGCCAATCAGCGCTCCAAAGAAGTCTCGCTTCCCAGCGGGCAAAAGGGCCATGCGGAAAAAAGTGTCCAAACCAGAAATGCAGGACCGGCCATGGAGAAATGGGAGCCTTGCTACGCTGATGGGTGGGATGTAAATTGCCAACAGCCACTCTGGAGAAGTGTACGGTGTGTTCTGAAACATCTAAAAAACACAGCTTGGAGAGCATAGGGCACTTCCACTCATGGGCGTATAAATTGGGAAAACTAAAAATCAGCAAGACACAGGCACCCCAAAGTTTAGGGCTGCTCTGTGGACAAGAACCCCCACTTCATTACACCTTAAATATCCTAGGAAAGAGAAAAATGGATAAAGAAGTTGTGGTCCTCATGTACAATGGAATATCACTCAGCCATGAAATCAACGTCATAAGGCTAGTAGCAGCACGATGAGTGGATTTAGGTACGACGATTCTAAGTGAAATAAGTCACACAGAAAAAGACACTTATCATAAGATATCACTTAGAGAGGGAATGTAAAAACCGCTACACTTGAACTGAATTGCAAAACAGAACAGAGTCCCACGTTTAGGAAACACACTATGGCTGCTGAACGGGAAAGGTGAGGTGGGGTGATGCCTAAAACAAGGGTTTCAAATTAGCTCAGATACCGTTCCATAAACCCAATATGTAAGAGACAAGACCTATTCCTTTTTCAGTGAACTGGACTCAACACCCCCTATTCACCGCACAAGAATATATCTGACTAGTAAGAATCTTCAAACCTATATATTGATATCTCTCTGTAAGTGAGTCAAGGGGGTGTAAAGCGGCATAAACACAGCCGTGAAAAGCAGCTAAACCCCATTATAAAAATAAATTACTTTTCAAAACCCGTGAAACAAAGACAGTGAAAGAGAGAGAAATTCTTACAAAATTCGTTCAGGGGCTGTGATGCAACCTGGATTGACCATATCTAGACCCACAGCTGATTGAGACATAAGGGTGGACACTCTTGGGGCTGAGAGGTTCGGTGAGGTTGGGTGAGCCAACGCAGACCCTTTCAAGTAATACTGCATGGTACCCATCCCATGGGTCCCAAATCTCCAGGTTCAAGGGCATCTTCCTACGTCGAAAACAGGCATGAGAAACCCAGAAGATGGTACACCGTGTGATCGGGAAAGGTTTCTAAAACGCACCTCATTTCTCATCTCCTTTGCTCGGGTTCGCCATTCCAGCCGATTTACTAGCCATCTCCCTCCTTGGAGAATCAGCACCTTTAACCTCCTGTTCCGTACAGGTTGCAATTTGTCCTGAGGATGAACGGGAAGAGGGGGAACCAATGAGAGACTAGCTCTAGGTGTTGGGACAGGCACAGGTCACTCTATTTTCCCATCAGGAAGAAGAATTAAGCACAAGCTCAGCCTGCCCCCCAGAACCAGAAGAGGGCCTGAAGCAATCCTGCGCTTTTGCGGCCAGCTCCCAAAAAAGCGAGTTGAAAAATGGAGCTCAGGGGCACTGCAATTCACAAACCTGCAGAGTTTTAAATGATACCTCTCGTCCACAAATATATTAAGGGAAGGCAACGAAGAGGCTTTGAAAGCAAGGCAGAATTGCAGGAAACAGATTTCAGGAGGTAGATTCGAATCGCCTTGAAAGCACATGAAAAGCGGCAAAACGTGGACAATGATGCCCTTGGCCAAAAAGGGCGTATGCGTTTTTTCCTGAATATATTCAGGAAAAAACGCATACGCCCTTTTTGGCCAACCAAGCAACCTGGAAAGGCCAATCAGCGCTCCAAAGAAGTCTCGCTTCCCAGCGGGCAAAAGGGCCATGCGGAAAAAAGTGTCCAAACCAGAAATGCAGGACCGGCCATGGAGAAATGGGAGCCTTGCTACGCTGATGGGTGGGATGTAAATTGCCAACAGCCACTCTGGAGAAGTGTACGGTGTGTTCTGAAACATCTAAAAAACACAGCTTGGAGAGCATAGGGCACTTCCACTCATGGGCGTATAAATTGGGAAAACTAAAAATCAGCAAGACACAGGCACCCCAAAGTTTAGGGCTGCTCTGTGGACAAGAACCCCCACTTCATTACACCTTAAATATCCTAGGAAAGAGAAAAATGGATAAAGAAGTTGTGGTCCTCATGTACAATGGAATATCACTCAGCCATGAAATCAACGTCATAAGGCTAGTAGCAGCACGATGAGTGGATTTAGGTACGACGATTCTAAGTGAAATAAGTCACACAGAAAAAGACACTTATCATAAGATATCACTTAGAGAGGGAATGTAAAAACCGCTACACTTGAACTGAATTGCAAAACAGAACAGAGTCCCACGTTTAGGAAACACACTATGGCTGCTGAACGGGAAAGGTGAGGTGGGGTGATGCCTAAAACAAGGGTTTCAAATTAGCTCAGATACCGTTCCATAAACCCAATATGTAAGAGACAAGACCTATTCCTTTTTCAGTGAACTGGACTCAACACCCCCTATTCACCGCACAAGAATATATCTGACTAGTAAGAATCTTCAAACCTATATATTGATATCTCTCTGTAAGTGAGTCAAGGGGGTGTAAAGCGGCATAAACACAGCCGTGAAAAGCAGCTAAACCCCATTATAAAAATAAATTACTTTTCAAAACCCGTGAAACAAAGACAGTGAAAGAGAGAGAAATTCTTACAAAATTCGTTCAGGGGCTGTGATGCAACCTGGATTGACCATATCTAGACCCACAGCTGATTGAGACATAAGGGTGGACACTCTTGGGGCTGAGAGGTTCGGTGAGGTTGGGTGAGCCAACGCAGACCCTTTCAAGTAATACTGCATGGTACCCATCCCATGGGTCCCAAATCTCCAGGTTCAAGGGCATCTTCCTACGTCGAAAACAGGCATGAGAAACCCAGAAGATGGTACACCGTGTGATCGGGAAAGGTTTCTAAAACGCACCTCATTTCTCATCTCCTTTGCTCGGGTTCGCCATTCCAGCCGATTTACTAGCCATCTCCCTCCTTGGAGAATCAGCACCTTTAACCTCCTGTTCCGTACAGGTTGCAATTTGTCCTGAGGATGAACGGGAAGAGGGGGAACCAATGAGAGACTAGCTCTAGGTGTTGGGACAGGCACAGGTCACTCTATTTTCCCATCAGGAAGAAGAATTAAGCACAAGCTCAGCCTGCCCCCCAGAACCAGAAGAGGGCCTGAAGCAATCCTGCGCTTTTGCGGCCAGCTCCCAAAAAAGCGAGTTGAAAAATGGAGCTCAGGGGCACTGCAATTCACAAACCTGCAGAGTTTTAAATGATACCTCTCGTCCACAAATATATTAAGGGAAGGCAACGAAGAGGCTTTGAAAGCAAGGCAGAATTGCAGGAAACAGATTTCAGGAGGTAGATTCGAATCGCCTTGAAAGCACATGAAAAGCGGCAAAACGTGGACAATGATGCCCTTGGCCAAAAAGGGCGTATGCGTTTTTTCCTGAATATATTCAGGAAAAAACGCATACGCCCTTTTTGGCCAACCAAGCAACCTGGAAAGGCCAATCAGCGCTCCAAAGAAGTCTCGCTTCCCAGCGGGCAAAAGGGCCATGCGGAAAAAAGTGTCCAAACCAGAAATGCAGGACCGGCCATGGAGAAATGGGAGCCTTGCTACGCTGATGGGTGGGATGTAAATTGCCAACAGCCACTCTGGAGAAGTGTACGGTGTGTTCTGAAACATCTAAAAAACACAGCTTGGAGAGCATAGGGCACTTCCACTCATGGGCGTATAAATTGGGAAAACTAAAAATCAGCAAGACACAGGCACCCCAAAGTTTAGGGCTGCTCTGTGGACAAGAACCCCCACTTCATTACACCTTAAATATCCTAGGAAAGAGAAAAATGGATAAAGAAGTTGTGGTCCTCATGTACAATGGAATATCACTCAGCCATGAAATCAACGTCATAAGGCTAGTAGCAGCACGATGAGTGGATTTAGGTACGACGATTCTAAGTGAAATAAGTCACACAGAAAAAGACACTTATCATAAGATATCACTTAGAGAGGGAATGTAAAAACCGCTACACTTGAACTGAATTGCAAAACAGAACAGAGTCCCACGTTTAGGAAACACACTATGGCTGCTGAACGGGAAAGGTGAGGTGGGGTGATGCCTAAAACAAGGGTTTCAAATTAGCTCAGATACCGTTCCATAAACCCAATATGTAAGAGACAAGACCTATTCCTTTTTCAGTGAACTGGACTCAACACCCCCTATTCACCGCACAAGAATATATCTGACTAGTAAGAATCTTCAAACCTATATATTGATATCTCTCTGTAAGTGAGTCAAGGGGGTGTAAAGCGGCATAAACACAGCCGTGAAAAGCAGCTAAACCCCATTATAAAAATAAATTACTTTTCAAAACCCGTGAAACAAAGACAGTGAAAGAGAGAGAAATTCTTACAAAATTCGTTCAGGGGCTGTGATGCAACCTGGATTGACCATATCTAGACCCACAGCTGATTGAGACATAAGGGTGGACACTCTTGGGGCTGAGAGGTTCGGTGAGGTTGGGTGAGCCAACGCAGACCCTTTCAAGTAATACTGCATGGTACCCATCCCATGGGTCCCAAATCTCCAGGTTCAAGGGCATCTTCCTACGTCGAAAACAGGCATGAGAAACCCAGAAGATGGTACACCGTGTGATCGGGAAAGGTTTCTAAAACGCACCTCATTTCTCATCTCCTTTGCTCGGGTTCGCCATTCCAGCCGATTTACTAGCCATCTCCCTCCTTGGAGAATCAGCACCTTTAACCTCCTGTTCCGTACAGGTTGCAATTTGTCCTGAGGATGAACGGGAAGAGGGGGAACCAATGAGAGACTAGCTCTAGGTGTTGGGACAGGCACAGGTCACTCTATTTTCCCATCAGGAAGAAGAATTAAGCACAAGCTCAGCCTGCCCCCCAGAACCAGAAGAGGGCCTGAAGCAATCCTGCGCTTTTGCGGCCAGCTCCCAAAAAAGCGAGTTGAAAAATGGAGCTCAGGGGCACTGCAATTCACAAACCTGCAGAGTTTTAAATGATACCTCTCGTCCACAAATATATTAAGGGAAGGCAACGAAGAGGCTTTGAAAGCAAGGCAGAATTGCAGGAAACAGATTTCAGGAGGTAGATTCGAATCGCCTTGAAAGCACATGAAAAGCGGCAAAACGTGGACAATGATGCCCTTGGCCAAAAAGGGCGTATGCGTTTTTTCCTGAATATATTCAGGAAAAAACGCATACGCCCTTTTTGGCCAACCAAGCAACCTGGAAAGGCCAATCAGCGCTCCAAAGAAGTCTCGCTTCCCAGCGGGCAAAAGGGCCATGCGGAAAAAAGTGTCCAAACCAGAAATGCAGGACCGGCCATGGAGAAATGGGAGCCTTGCTACGCTGATGGGTGGGATGTAAATTGCCAACAGCCACTCTGGAGAAGTGTACGGTGTGTTCTGAAACATCTAAAAAACACAGCTTGGAGAGCATAGGGCACTTCCACTCATGGGCGTATAAATTGGGAAAACTAAAAATCAGCAAGACACAGGCACCCCAAAGTTTAGGGCTGCTCTGTGGACAAGAACCCCCACTTCATTACACCTTAAATATCCTAGGAAAGAGAAAAATGGATAAAGAAGTTGTGGTCCTCATGTACAATGGAATATCACTCAGCCATGAAATCAACGTCATAAGGCTAGTAGCAGCACGATGAGTGGATTTAGGTACGACGATTCTAAGTGAAATAAGTCACACAGAAAAAGACACTTATCATAAGATATCACTTAGAGAGGGAATGTAAAAACCGCTACACTTGAACTGAATTGCAAAACAGAACAGAGTCCCACGTTTAGGAAACACACTATGGCTGCTGAACGGGAAAGGTGAGGTGGGGTGATGCCTAAAACAAGGGTTTCAAATTAGCTCAGATACCGTTCCATAAACCCAATATGTAAGAGACAAGACCTATTCCTTTTTCAGTGAACTGGACTCAACACCCCCTATTCACCGCACAAGAATATATCTGACTAGTAAGAATCTTCAAACCTATATATTGATATCTCTCTGTAAGTGAGTCAAGGGGGTGTAAAGCGGCATAAACACAGCCGTGAAAAGCAGCTAAACCCCATTATAAAAATAAATTACTTTTCAAAACCCGTGAAACAAAGACAGTGAAAGAGAGAGAAATTCTTACAAAATTCGTTCAGGGGCTGTGATGCAACCTGGATTGACCATATCTAGACCCACAGCTGATTGAGACATAAGGGTGGACACTCTTGGGGCTGAGAGGTTCGGTGAGGTTGGGTGAGCCAACGCAGACCCTTTCAAGTAATACTGCATGGTACCCATCCCATGGGTCCCAAATCTCCAGGTTCAAGGGCATCTTCCTACGTCGAAAACAGGCATGAGAAACCCAGAAGATGGTACACCGTGTGATCGGGAAAGGTTTCTAAAACGCACCTCATTTCTCATCTCCTTTGCTCGGGTTCGCCATTCCAGCCGATTTACTAGCCATCTCCCTCCTTGGAGAATCAGCACCTTTAACCTCCTGTTCCGTACAGGTTGCAATTTGTCCTGAGGATGAACGGGAAGAGGGGGAACCAATGAGAGACTAGCTCTAGGTGTTGGGACAGGCACAGGTCACTCTATTTTCCCATCAGGAAGAAGAATTAAGCACAAGCTCAGCCTGCCCCCCAGAACCAGAAGAGGGCCTGAAGCAATCCTGCGCTTTTGCGGCCAGCTCCCAAAAAAGCGAGTTGAAAAATGGAGCTCAGGGGCACTGCAATTCACAAACCTGCAGAGTTTTAAATGATACCTCTCGTCCACAAATATATTAAGGGAAGGCAACGAAGAGGCTTTGAAAGCAAGGCAGAATTGCAGGAAACAGATTTCAGGAGGTAGATTCGAATCGCCTTGAAAGCACATGAAAAGTGGCAAAACGTGGACAATGATGCCCTTGGCCAAAAAGGGCGTATGCGTTTTTTCCTGAATATATTCAGGAAAAAACGCATACGCCCTTTTTGGCCAACCAAGCAACCTGGAAAGGCCAATCAGCGCTCCAAAGAAGTCTCGCTTCCCAGCGGGCAAAAGGGCCATGCGGAAAAAAGTGTCCAAACCAGAAATGCAGGACCGGCCATGGAGAAATGGGAGCCTTGCTACGCTGATGGGTGGGATGTAAATTGCCAACAGCCACTCTGGAGAAGTGTACGGTGTGTTCTGAAACATCTAAAAAACACAGCTTGGAGAGCATAGGGCACTTCCACTCATGGGCGTATAAATTGGGAAAACTAAAAATCAGCAAGACACAGGCACCCCAAAGTTTAGGGCTGCTCTGTGGACAAGAACCCCCACTTCATTACACCTTAAATATCCTAGGAAAGAGAAAAATGGATAAAGAAGTTGTGGTCCTCATGTACAATGGAATATCACTCAGCCATGAAATCAACGTCATAAGGCTAGTAGCAGCACGATGAGTGGATTTAGGTACGACGATTCTAAGTGAAATAAGTCACACAGAAAAAGACACTTATCATAAGATATCACTTAGAGAGGGAATGTAAAAACCGCTACACTTGAACTGAATTGCAAAACAGAACAGAGTCCCACGTTTAGGAAACACACTATGGCTGCTGAACGGGAAAGGTGAGGTGGGGTGATGCCTAAAACAAGGGTTTCAAATTAGCTCAGATACCGTTCCATAAACCCAATATGTAAGAGACAAGACCTATTCCTTTTTCAGTGAACTGGACTCAACACCCCCTATTCACCGCACAAGAATATATCTGACTAGTAAGAATCTTCAAACCTATATATTGATATCTCTCTGTAAGTGAGTCAAGGGGGTGTAAAGCGGCATAAACACAGCCGTGAAAAGCAGCTAAACCCCATTATAAAAATAAATTACTTTTCAAAACCCGTGAAACAAAGACAGTGAAAGAGAGAGAAATTCTTACAAAATTCGTTCAGGGGCTGTGATGTAACCTGGATTGACCATATCTAGACCCACAGCTGATTGAGACATAAGGGTGGACACTCTTGGGGCTGAGAGGTTCGGTGAGGTTGGGTGAGCCAACGCAGACCCTTTCAAGTAATACTGCATGGTACCCATCCCATGGGTCCCAAATCTCCAGGTTCAAGGGCATCTTCCTACGTCGAAAACAGGCATGAGAAACCCAGAAGATGGTACACCGTGTGATCGGGAAAGGTTTCTAAAACGCACCTCATTTCTCATCTCCTTTGCTCGGGTTCGCCATTCCAGCCGATTTACTAGCCATCTCCCTCCTTGGAGAATCAGCACCTTTAACCTCCTGTTCCGTACAGGTTGCAATTTGTCCTGAGGATGAACGGGAAGAGGGGGAACCAATGAGAGACTAGCTCTAGGTGTTGGGACAGGCACAGGTCACTCTATTTTCCCATCAGGAAGAAGAATTAAGCACAAGCTCAGCCTGCCCCCCAGAACCAGAAGAGGGCCTGAAGCAATCCTGCGCTTTTGCGGCCAGCTCCCAAAAAAGCGAGTTGAAAAATGGAGCTCAGGGGCACTGCAATTCACAAACCTGCAGAGTTTTAAATGATACCTCTCGTCCACAAATATATTAAGGGAAGGCAACGAAGAGGCTTTGAAAGCAAGGCAGAATTGCAGGAAACAGATTTCAGGAGGTAGATTCGAATCGCCTTGAAAGCACATGAAAAGTGGCAAAACGTGGACAATGATGCCCTTGGCCAAAAAGGGCGTATGCGTTTTTTCCTGAATATATTCAGGAAAAAACGCATACGCCCTTTTTGGCCAACCAAGCAACCTGGAAAGGCCAATCAGCGCTCCAAAGAAGTCTCGCTTCCCAGCGGGCAAAAGGGCCATGCGGAAAAAAGTGTCCAAACCAGAAATGAAGGACCGGCCATGGAGAAATGGGAGCCTTGCTACGCTGATGGGTGGGATGTAAATTGCCAACAGCCACTCTGGAGAAGTGTACGGTGTGTTCTGAAACATCTAAAAAACACAGCTTGGAGAGCATAGGGCACTTCCACTCATGGGCGTATAAATTGGGAAAACTAAAAATCAGCAAGACACAGGCACCCCAAAGTTTAGGGCTGCTCTGTGGACAAGAACCCCCACTTCATTACACCTTAAATATCCTAGGAAAGAGAAAAATGGATAAAGAAGTTGTGGTCCTCATGTACAATGGAATATCACTCAGCCATGAAATCAACGTCATAAGGCTAGTAGCAGCACGATGAGTGGATTTAGGTACGACGATTCTAAGTGAAATAAGTCACACAGAAAAAGACACTTATCATAAGATATCACTTAGAGAGGGAATGTAAAAACCGCTACACTTGAACTGAATTGCAAAACAGAACAGAGTCCCACGTTTAGGAAACACACTATGGCTGCTGAACGGGAAAGGTGAGGTGGGGTGATGCCTAAAACAAGGGTTTCAAATTAGCTCAGATACCGTTCCATAAACCCAATATGTAAGAGACAAGACCTATTCCTTTTTCAGTGAACTGGACTCAACACCCCCTATTCACCGCACAAGAATATATCTGACTAGTAAGAATCTTCAAACCTATATATTGATATCTCTCTGTAAGTGAGTCAAGGGGGTGTAAAGCGGCATAAACACAGCCGTGAAAAGCAGCTAAACCCCATTATAAAAATAAATTACTTTTCAAAACCCGTGAAACAAAGACAGTGAAAGAGAGAGAAATTCTTACAAAATTCGTTCAGGGGCTGTGATGCAACCTGGATTGACCATATCTAGACCCACAGCTGATTGAGACATAAGGGTGGACACTCTTGGGGCTGAGAGTTTCGGTGAGGTTGGGTGAGCCAACGCAGACCCTTTCAAGTAATACTGCATGGTACCCATCCCATGGGTCCCAAATCTCCAGGTTCAAGGGCATCTTCCTACATCGAAAACAGGCATGAGAAACCCAGAAGATGGTACACCGTGTGATCGGGAAAGGTTTCTAAAACGCACCTCATTTCTCATCTCCTTTGCTCGGGTTCGCCATTCCAGCCGATTTACTAGCCATCTCCCTCCTTGGAGAATCAGCACCTTTAACCTCCTGTTCCGTACAGGTTGCAATTTGTCCTGAGGATGAACGGGAAGAGGGGGAACCAATGAGAGACTAGCTCTAGGTGTTGGGACAGGCACAGGTCACTCTATTTTCCCATCAGGAAGAAGAATTAAGCACAAGCTCAGCCTGCCCCCCAGAACCAGAAGAGGGCCTGAAGCAATCCTGCGCTTTTGCGGCCAGCTCCCAAAAAAGCGAGTTGAAAAATGGAGCTCAGGGGCACTGCAATTCACAAACCTGCAGAGTTTTAAATGATACCTCTCGTCCACAAATATATTAAGGGAAGGCAACGAAGAGGCTTTGAAAGCAAGGCAGAATTGCAGGAAACAGATTTCAGGAGGTAGATTCGAATCGCCTTGAAAGCACATGAAAAGTGGCAAAACGTGGACAATGATGCCCTTGGCCAAAAAGGGCGTATGCGTTTTTTCCTGAATATATTCAGGAAAAAACGCATACGCCCTTTTTGGCCAACCAAGCAACCTGGAAAGGCCAATCAGCGCTCCAAAGAAGTCTCGCTTCCCAGCGGGCAAAAGGGCCATGCGGAAAAAAGTGTCCAAACCAGAAATGCAGGACCGGCCATGGAGAAATGGGAGCCTTGCTACGCTGATGGGTGGGATGTAAATTGCCAACAGCCACTCTGGAGAAGTGTACGGTGTGTTCTGAAACATCTAAAAAACACAGCTTGGAGAGCATAGGGCACTTCCACTCATGGGCGTATAAATTGGGAAAACTAAAAATCAGCAAGACACAGGCACCCCAAAGTTTAGGGCTGCTCTGTGGACAAGAACCCCCACTTCATTACACCTTAAATATCCTAGGAAAGAGAAAAATGGATAAAGAAGTTGTGGTCCTCATGTACAATGGAATATCACTCAGCCATGAAATCAACATCATAAGGCTAGTAGCAGCACGATGAGTGGATTTAGGTACGACGATTCTAAGTGAAATAAGTCACACAGAAAAAGACACTTATCATAAGATATCACTTAGAGAGGGAATGTAAAAACCGCTACACATGAACTGAATTGCAAAACAGAACAGAGTCCCACGTTTAGGAAACACACTATGGCTGCTGAACGGGAAAGGTGAGGTGGGGTGATGCCTAAAACAAGGGTTTCAAATTAGCTCAGATACCGTTCCATAAACCCAATATGTAAGAGACAAGACCTATTCCTTTTTCAGTGAACTGGACTCAACACCCCCTATTCACCGCACAAGAATATATCTGACTAGTAAGAATCTTCAAACCTATATATTGATATCTCTCTGTAAGTGAGTCAAGGGGGTGTAAAGCGGCATAAACACAGCCGTGAAAAGCAGCTAAACCCCATTATAAAAATAAATTACTTTTCAAAACCCGTGAAACAAAGACAGTGAAAGAGAGAGAAATTCTTACAAAATTCGTTCAGGGGCTGTGATGCAACCTGGATTGACCATATCTAGACCCACAGCTGATTGAGACATAAGGGTGGACACTCTTGGGGCTGAGAGGTTCGGTGAGGTTGGGTGAGCCAACGCAGACCCTTTCAAGTAATACTGCATGGTACCCATCCCATGGGTCCCAAATCTCCAGGTTCAAGGGCATCTTCCTACGTCGAAAACAGGCATGAGAAACCCAGAAGATGGTACACCGTGTGATCGGGAAAGGTTTCTAAAACGCACCTCATTTCTCATCTCCTTTGCTCGGGTTCGCCATTCCAGCCGATTTACTAGCCATCTCCCTCCTTGGAGAATCAGCACCTTTAACCTCCTGTTCCGTACAGGTTGCAATTTGTCCTGAGGATGAACGGGAAGAGGGGGAACCAATGAGAGACTAGCTCTAGGTGTTGGGACAGGCACAGGTCACTCTATTTTCCCATCAGGAAGAAGAATTAAGCACAAGCTCAGCCTGCCCCCCAGAACCAGAAGAGGGCCTGAAGCAATCCTGCGCTTTTGCGGCCAGCTCCCAAAAAAGCGAGTTGAAAAATGGAGCTCAGGGGCACTGCAATTCACAAACCTGCAGAGTTTTAAATGATACCTCTCGTCCACAAATATATTAAGGGAAGGCAACGAAGAGGCTTTGAAAGCAAGGCAGAATTGCAGGAAACAGATTTCAGGAGGTAGATTCGAATCGCCTTGAAAGCACATGAAAAGCGGCAAAACGTGGACAATGATGCCCTTGGCCAAAAAGGGCGTATGCGTTTTTTCCTGAATATATTCAGGAAAAAACGCATACGCCCTTTTTGGCCAACCAAGCAACCTGGAAAGGCCAATCAGCGCTCCAAAGAAGTCTCGCTTCCCAGCGGGCAAAAGGGCCATGCGGAAAAAAGTGTCCAAACCAGAAATGCAGGACCGGCCATGGAGAAATGGGAGCCTTGCTACGCTGATGGGTGGGATGTAAATTGCCAACAGCCACTCTGGAGAAGTGTACGGTGTGTTCTGAAACATCTAAAAAACACAGCTTGGAGAGCATAGGGCACTTCCACTCATGGGCGTATAAATTGGGAAAACTAAAAATCAGCAAGACACAGGCACCCCAAAGTTTAGGGCTGCTCTGTGGACAAGAACCCCCACTTCATTACACCTTAAATATCCTAGGAAAGAGAAAAATGGATAAAGAAGTTGTGGTCCTCATGTACAATGGAATATCACTCAGCCATGAAATCAACGTCATAAGGCTAGTAGCAGCACGATGAGTGGATTTAGGTACGACGATTCTAAGTGAAATAAGTCACACAGAAAAAGACACTTATCATAAGATATCACTTAGAGAGGGAATGTAAAAACCGCTACACTTGAACTGAATTGCAAAACAGAACAGAGTCCCACGTTTAGGAAACACACTATGGCTGCTGAACGGGAAAGGTGAGGTGGGGTGATGCCTAAAACAAGGGTTTCAAATTAGCTCAGATACCGTTCCATAAACCCAATATGTAAGAGACAAGACCTATTCCTTTTTCAGTGAACTGGACTCAACACCCCCTATTCACCGCACAAGAATATATCTGACTAGTAAGAATCTTCAAACCTATATATTGATATCTCTCTGTAAGTGAGTCAAGGGGGTGTAAAGCGGCATAAACACAGCCGTGAAAAGCAGCTAAACCCCATTATAAAAATAAATTACTTTTCAAAACCCGTGAAACAAAGACAGTGAAAGAGAGAGAAATTCTTACAAAATTCGTTCAGGGGCTGTGATGCAACCTGGATTGACCATATCTAGACCCACAGCTGATTGAGACATAAGGGTGGACACTCTTGGGGCTGAGAGGTTCGGTGAGGTTGGGTGAGCCAACGCAGACCCTTTCAAGTAATACTGCATGGTACCCATCCCATGGGTCCCAAATCTCCAGGTTCAAGGGCATCTTCCTACGTCGAAAACAGGCATGAGAAACCCAGAAGATGGTACACCGTGTGATCGGGAAAGGTTTCTAAAACGCACCTCATTTCTCATCTCCTTTGCTCGGGTTCGCCATTCCAGCCGATTTACTAGCCATCTCCCTCCTTGGAGAATCAGCACCTTTAACCTCCTGTTCCGTACAGGTTGCAATTTGTCCTGAGGATGAACGGGAAGAGGGGGAACCAATGAGAGACTAGCTCTAGGTGTTGGGACAGGCACAGGTCACTCTATTTTCCCATCAGGAAGAAGAATTAAGCACAAGCTCAGCCTGCCCCCCAGAACCAGAAGAGGGCCTGAAGCAATCCTGCGCTTTTGCGGCCAGCTCCCAAAAAAGCGAGTTGAAAAATGGAGCTCAGGGGCACTGCAATTCACAAACCTGCAGAGTTTTAAATGATACCTCTCGTCCACAAATATATTAAGGGAAGGCAACGAAGAGGCTTTGAAAGCAAGGCAGAATTGCAGGAAACAGATTTCAGGAGGTAGATTCGAATCGCCTTGAAAGCACATGAAAAGTGGCAAAACGTGGACAATGATGCCCTTGGCCAAAAAGGGCGTATGCGTTTTTTCCTGAATATATTCAGGAAAAAACGCATACGCCCTTTTTGGCCAACCAAGCAACCTGGAAAGGCCAATCAGCGCTCCAAAGAAGTCTCGCTTCCCAGCGGGCAAAAGGGCCATGCGGAAAAAAGTGTCCAAACCAGAAATGCAGGACCGGCCATGGAGAAATGGGAGCCTTGCTACGCTGATGGGTGGGATGTAAATTGCCAACAGCCACTCTGGAGAAGTGTACGGTGTGTTCTGAAACATCTAAAAAACACAGCTTGGAGAGCATAGGGCACTTCCACTCATGGGCGTATAAATTGGGAAAACTAAAAATCAGCAAGACACAGGCACCCCAAAGTTTAGGGCTGCTCTGTGGACAAGAACCCCCACTTCATTACACCTTAAATATCCTAGGAAAGAGAAAAATGGATAAAGAAGTTGTGGTCCTCATGTACAATGGAATATCACTCAGCCATGAAATCAACGTCATAAGGCTAGTAGCAGCACGATGAGTGGATTTAGGTACGACGATTCTAAGTGAAATAAGTCACACAGAAAAAGACACTTATCATAAGATATCACTTAGAGAGGGAATGTAAAAACCGCTACACTTGAACTGAATTGCAAAACAGAACAGAGTCCCACGTTTAGGAAACACACTATGGCTGCTGAACGGGAAAGGTGAGGTGGGGTGATGCCTAAAACAAGGGTTTCAAATTAGCTCAGATACCGTTCCATAAACCCAATATGTAAGAGACAAGACCTATTCCTTTTTCAGTGAACTGGACTCAACACCCCCTATTCACCACACAAGAATATATCTGACTAGTAAGAATCTTCAAACCTATATATTGATATCTCTCTGTAAGTGAGTCAAGGGGGTGTAAAGCGGCATAAACACAGCCGTGAAAAGCAGCTAAACCCCATTATAAAAATAAATTACTTTTCAAAACCCGTGAAACAAAGACAGTGAAAGAGAGAGAAATTCTTACAAAATTCGTTCAGGGGCTGTGATGCAACCTGGATTGACCATATCTAGACCCACAGCTGATTGAGACATAAGGGTGGACACTCTTGGGGCTGAGAGGTTCGGTGAGGTTGGGTGAGCCAACGCAGACCCTTTCAAGTAATACTGCATGGTACCCATCCCATGGGTCCCAAATCTCCAGGTTCAAGGGCATCTTCCTACGTCGAAAACAGGCATGAGAAACCCAGAAGATGGTACACCGTGTGATCGGGAAAGGTTTCTAAAACGCACCTCATTTCTCATCTCCTTTGCTCGGGTTCGCCATTCCAGCCGATTTACTAGCCATCTCCCTCCTTGGAGAATCAGCACCTTTAACCTCCTGTTCCGTACAGGTTGCAATTTGTCCTGAGGATGAACGGGAAGAGGGGGAACCAATGAGAGACTAGCTCTAGGTGTTGGGACAGGCACAGGTCACTCTATTTTCCCATCAGGAAGAAGAATTAAGCACAAGCTCAGCCTGCCCCCCAGAACCAGAAGAGGGCCTGAAGCAATCCTGCGCTTTTGCGGCCAGCTCCCAAAAAAGCGAGTTGAAAAATGGAGCTCAGGGGCACTGCAATTCACAAACCTGCAGAGTTTTAAATGATACCTCTCGTCCACAAATATATTAAGGGAAGGCAACGAAGAGGCTTTGAAAGCAAGGCAGAATTGCAGGAAACAGATTTCAGGAGGTAGATTCGAATCGCCTTGAAAGCACATGAAAAGTGGCAAAACGTGGACAATGATGCCCTTGGCCAAAAAGGGCGTATGCGTTTTTTCCTGAATATATTCAGGAAAAAACGCATACGCCCTTTTTGGCCAACCAAGCAACCTGGAAAGGCCAATCAGCGCTCCAAAGAAGTCTCGCTTCCCAGCGGGCAAAAGGGCCATGCGGAAAAAAGTGTCCAAACCAGAAATGCAGGACCGGCCATGGAGAAATGGGAGCCTTGCTACGCTGATGGGTGGGATGTAAATTGCCAACAGCCACTCTGGAGAAGTGTACGGTGTGTTCTGAAACATCTAAAAAACACAGCTTGGAGAGCATAGGGCACTTCCACTCATGGGCGTATAAATTGGGAAAACTAAAAATCAGCAAGACACAGGCACCCCAAAGTTTAGGGCTGCTCTGTGGACAAGAACCCCCACTTCATTACACCTTAAATATCCTAGGAAAGAGAAAAATGGATAAAGAAGTTGTGGTCCTCATGTACAATGGAATATCACTCAGCCATGAAATCAACGTCATAAGGCTAGTAGCAGCACGATGAGTGGATTTAGGTACGACGATTCTAAGTGAAATAAGTCACACAGAAAAAGACACTTATCATAAGATATCACTTAGAGAGGGAATGTAAAAACCGCTACACTTGAACTGAATTGCAAAACAGAACAGAGTCCCACGTTTAGGAAACACACTATGGCTGCTGAACGGGAAAGGTGAGGTGGGGTGATGCCTAAAACAAGGGTTTCAAATTAGCTCAGATACCGTTCCATAAACCCAATATGTAAGAGACAAGACCTATTCCTTTTTCAGTGAACTGGACTCAACACCCCCTATTCACCGCACAAGAATATATCTGACTAGTAAGAATCTTCAAACCTATATATTGATATCTCTCTGTAAGTGAGTCAAGGGGGTGTAAAGCGGCATAAACACAGCCGTGAAAAGCAGCTAAACCCCATTATAAAAATAAATTACTTTTCAAAACCCGTGAAACAAAGACAGTGAAAGAGAGAGAAATTCTTACAAAATTCGTTCAGGGGCTGTGATGCAACCTGGATTGACCATATCTAGACCCACAGCTGATTGAGACATAAGGGTGGACACTCTTGGGGCTGAGAGGTTCGGTGAGGTTGGGTGAGCCAACGCAGACCCTTTCAAGTAATACTGCATGGTACCCATCCCATGGGTCCCAAATCTCCAGGTTCAAGGGCATCTTCCTACGTCGAAAACAGGCATGAGAAACCCAGAAGATGGTACACCGTGTGATCGGGAAAGGTTTCTAAAACGCACCTCATTTCTCATCTCCTTTGCTCGGGTTCGCCATTCCAGCCGATTTACTAGCCATCTCCCTCCTTGGAGAATCAGCACCTTTAACCTCCTGTTCCGTACAGGTTGCAATTTGTCCTGAGGATGAACGGGAAGAGGGGGAACCAATGAGAGACTAGCTCTAGGTGTTGGGACAGGCACAGGTCACTCTATTTTCCCATCAGGAAGAAGAATTAAGCACAAGCTCAGCCTGCCCCCCAGAACCAGAAGAGGGCCTGAAGCAATCCTGCGCTTTTGCGGCCAGCTCCCAAAAAAGCGAGTTGAAAAATGGAGCTCAGGGGCACTGCAATTCACAAACCTGCAGAGTTTTAAATGATACCTCTCGTCCACAAATATATTAAGGGAAGGCAACGAAGAGGCTTTGAAAGCAAGGCAGAATTGCAGGAAACAGATTTCAGGAGGTAGATTCGAATCGCCTTGAAAGCACATGAAAAGCGGCAAAACGTGGACAATGATGCCCTTGGCCAAAAAGGGCGTATGCGTTTTTTCCTGAATATATTCAGGAAAAAACGCATACGCCCTTTTTGGCCAACCAAGCAACCTGGAAAGGCCAATCAGCGCTCCAAAGAAGTCTCGCTTCCCAGCGGGCAAAAGGGCCATGCGGAAAAAAGTGTCCAAACCAGAAATGCAGGACCGGCCATGGAGAAATGGGAGCCTTGCTACGCTGATGGGTGGGATGTAAATTGCCAACAGCCACTCTGGAGAAGTGTACGGTGTGTTCTGAAACATCTAAAAAACACAGCTTGGAGAGCATAGGGCACTTCCACTCATGGGCGTATAAATTGGGAAAACTAAAAATCAGCAAGACACAGGCACCCCAAAGTTTAGGGCTGCTCTGTGGACAAGAACCCCCACTTCATTACACCTTAAATATCCTAGGAAAGAGAAAAATGGATAAAGAAGTTGTGGTCCTCATGTACAATGGAATATCACTCAGCCATGAAATCAACGTCATAAGGCTAGTAGCAGCACGATGAGTGGATTTAGGTACGACGATTCTAAGTGAAATAAGTCACACAGAAAAAGACACTTATCATAAGATATCACTTAGAGAGGGAATGTAAAAACCGCTACACTTGAACTGAATTGCAAAACAGAACAGAGTCCCACGTTTAGGAAACACACTATGGCTGCTGAACGGGAAAGGTGAGGTGGGGTGATGCCTAAAACAAGGGTTTCAAATTAGCTCAGATACCGTTCCATAAACCCAATATGTAAGAGACAAGACCTATTCCTTTTTCAGTGAACTGGACTCAACACCCCCTATTCACCGCACAAGAATATATCTGACTAGTAAGAATCTTCAAACCTATATATTGATATCTCTCTGTAAGTGAGTCAAGGGGGTGTAAAGCGGCATAAACACAGCCGTGAAAAGCAGCTAAACCCCATTATAAAAATAAATTACTTTTCAAAACCCGTGAAACAAAGACAGTGAAAGAGAGAGAAATTCTTACAAAATTCGTTCAGGGGCTGTGATGCAACCTGGATTGACCATATCTAGACCCACAGCTGATTGAGACATAAGGGTGGACACTCTTGGGGCTGAGAGGTTCGGTGAGGTTGGGTGAGCCAACGCAGACCCTTTCAAGTAATACTGCATGGTACCCATCCCATGGGTCCCAAATCTCCAGGTTCAAGGGCATCTTCCTACGTCGAAAACAGGCATGAGAAACCCAGAAGATGGTACACCGTGTGATCGGGAAAGGTTTCTAAAACGCACCTCATTTCTCATCTCCTTTGCTCGGGTTCGCCATTCCAGCCGATTTACTAGCCATCTCCCTCCTTGGAGAATCAGCACCTTTAACCTCCTGTTCCGTACAGGTTGCAATTTGTCCTGAGGATGAACGGGAAGAGGGGGAACCAATGAGAGACTAGCTCTAGGTGTTGGGACAGGCACAGGTCACTCTATTTTCCCATCAGGAAGAAGAATTAAGCACAAGCTCAGCCTGCCCCCCAGAACCAGAAGAGGGCCTGAAGCAATCCTGCGCTTTTGCGGCCAGCTCCCAAAAAAGCGAGTTGAAAAATGGAGCTCAGGGGCACTGCAATTCACAAACCTGCAGAGTTTTAAATGATACCTCTCGTCCACAAATATATTAAGGGAAGGCAACGAAGAGGCTTTGAAAGCAAGGCAGAATTGCAGGAAACAGATTTCAGGAGGTAGATTCGAATCGCCTTGAAAGCACATGAAAAGTGGCAAAACGTGGACAATGATGCCCTTGGCCAAAAAGGGCGTATGCGTTTTTTCCTGAATATATTCAGGAAAAAACGCATACGCCCTTTTTGGCCAACCAAGCAACCTGGAAAGGCCAATCAGCGCTCCAAAGAAGTCTCGCTTCCCAGCGGGCAAAAGGGCCATGCGGAAAAAAGTGTCCAAACCAGAAATGCAGGACCGGCCATGGAGAAATGGGAGCCTTGCTACGCTGATGGGTGGGATGTAAATTGCCAACAGCCACTCTGGAGAAGTGTACGGTGTGTTCTGAAACATCTAAAAAACACAGCTTGGAGAGCATAGGGCACTTCCACTCATGGGCGTATAAATTGGGAAAACTAAAAATCAGCAAGACACAGGCACCCCAAAGTTTAGGGCTGCTCTGTGGACAAGAACCCCCACTTCATTACACCTTAAATATCCTAGGAAAGAGAAAAATGGATAAAGAAGTTGTGGTCCTCATGTACAATGGAATATCACTCAGCCATGAAATCAACGTCATAAGGCTAGTAGCAGCACGATGAGTGGATTTAGGTACGACGATTCTAAGTGAAATAAGTCACACAGAAAAAGACACTTATCATAAGATATCACTTAGAGAGGGAATGTAAAAACCGCTACACTTGAACTGAATTGCAAAACAGAACAGAGTCCCACGTTTAGGAAACACACTATGGCTGCTGAACGGGAAAGGTGAGGTGGGGTGATGCCTAAAACAAGGGTTTCAAATTAGCTCAGATACCGTTCCATAAACCCAATATGTAAGAGACAAGACCTATTCCTTTTTCAGTGAACTGGACTCAACACCCCCTATTCACCGCACAAGAATATATCTGACTAGTAAGAATCTTCAAACCTATATATTGATATCTCTCTGTAAGTGAGTCAAGGGGGTGTAAAGCGGCATAAACACAGCCGTGAAAAGCAGCTAAACCCCATTATAAAAATAAATTACTTTTCAAAACCCGTGAAACAAAGACAGTGAAAGAGAGAGAAATTCTTACAAAATTCGTTCAGGGGCTGTGATGCAACCTGGATTGACCATATCTAGACCCACAGCTGATTGAGACATAAGGGTGGACACTCTTGGGGCTGAGAGGTTCGGTGAGGTTGGGTGAGCCAACGCAGACCCTTTCAAGTAATACTGCATGGTACCCATCCCATGGGTCCCAAATCTCCAGGTTCAAGGGCATCTTCCTACGTCGAAAACAGGCATGAGAAACCCAGAAGATGGTACACCGTGTGATCGGGAAAGGTTTCTAAAACGCACCTCATTTCTCATCTCCTTTGCTCGGGTTCGCCATTCCAGCCGATTTACTAGCCATCTCCCTCCTTGGAGAATCAGCACCTTTAACCTCCTGTTCCGTACAGGTTGCAATTTGTCCTGAGGATGAACGGGAAGAGGGGGAACCAATGAGAGACTAGCTCTAGGTGTTGGGACAGGCACAGGTCACTCTATTTTCCCATCAGGAAGAAGAATTAAGCACAAGCTCAGCCTGCCCCCCAGAACCAGAAGAGGGCCTGAAGCAATCCTGCGCTTTTGCGGCCAGCTCCCAAAAAAGCGAGTTGAAAAATGGAGCTCAGGGGCACTGCAATTCACAAACCTGCAGAGTTTTAAATGATACCTCTCGTCCACAAATATATTAAGGGAAGGCAACGAAGAGGCTTTGAAAGCAAGGCAGAATTGCAGGAAACAGATTTCAGGAGGTAGATTCGAATCGCCTTGAAAGCACATGAAAAGTGGCAAAACGTGGACAATGATGCCCTTGGCCAAAAAGGGCGTATGCGTTTTTTCCTGAATATATTCAGGAAAAAACGCATACGCCCTTTTTGGCCAACCAAGCAACCTGGAAAGGCCAATCAGCGCTCCAAAGAAGTCTCGCTTCCCAGCGGGCAAAAGGGCCATGCGGAAAAAAGTGTCCAAACCAGAAATGCAGGACCGGGCATGGAGAAATGGGAGCCTTGCTACGCTGATGGGTGGGATGTAAATTGCCAACAGCCACTCTGGAGAAGTGTACGGTGTGTTCTGAAACATCTAAAAAACACAGCTTGGAGAGCATAGGGCACTTCCACTCATGGGCGTATAAATTGGGAAAACTAAAAATCAGCAAGACACAGGCACCCCAAAGTTTAGGGCTGCTCTGTGGACAAGAACCCCCACTTCATTACACCTTAAATATCCTAGGAAAGAGAAAAATGGATAAAGAAGTTGTGGTCCTCATGTACAATGGAATATCACTCAGCCATGAAATCAACGTCATAAGGCTAGTAGCAGCACGATGAGTGGATTTAGGTACGACGATTCTAAGTGAAATAAGTCACACAGAAAAAGACACTTATCATAAGATATCACTTAGAGAGGGAATGTAAAAACCGCTACACTTGAACTGAATTGCAAAACAGAACAGAGTCCCACGTTTAGGAAACACACTATGGCTGCTGAACGGGAAAGGTGAGGTGGGGTGATGCCTAAAACAAGGGTTTCAAATTAGCTCAGATACCGTTCCATAAACCCAAGATGTAAGAGACAAGACCTATTCCTTTTTCAGTGAACTGGACTCAACACCCCCTATTCACCGCACAAGAATATATCTGACTAGTAAGAATCTTCAAACCTATGTATTGATATCTCTCTGTAAGTGAGTCAAGGGGGTGTAAAGCGGCATAAACACAGCCGTGAAAAGCAGCTAAACCCCATTATAAAAATAAATTACTTTTCAAAACCCGTGAAACAAAGACAGTGAAAGAGAGAGAAATTCTTACAAAATTCGTTCAGGGGCTGTGATGCAACCTGGATTGACCATATCTAGACCCACAGCTGATTGAGACATAAGGGTGGACACTCTTGGGGCTGAGAGGTTCGGTGAGGTTGGGTGAGCCAACGCAGACCCTTTCAAGTAATACTGCATGGTACCCATCCCATGGGTCCCAAATCTCCAGGTTCAAGGGCATCTTCCTACGTCGAAAACAGGCATGAGAAACCCAGAAGATGGTACACCGTGTGATCGGGAAAGGTTTCTAAAACGCACCTCATTTCTCATCTCCTTTGCTCGGGTTCGCCATTCCAGCCGATTTACTAGCCATCTCCCTCCTTGGAGAATCAGCACCTTTAACCTCCTGTTCCGTACAGGTTGCAATTTGTCCTGAGGATGAACGGGAAGAGGGGGAACCAATGAGAGACTAGCTCTAGGTGTTGGGACAGGCACAGGTCACTCTATTTTCCCATCAGGAAGAAGAATTAAGCACAAGCTCAGCCTGCCCCCCAGAACCAGAAGAGGGCCTGAAGCAATCCTGCGCTTTTGCGGCCAGCTCCCAAAAAAGCGAGTTGAAAAATGGAGCTCAGGGGCACTGCAATTCACAAACCTGCAGAGTTTTAAATGATACCTCTCGTCCACAAATATATTAAGGGAAGGCAACGAAGAGGCTTTGAAAGCAAGGCAGAATTGCAGGAAACAGATTTCAGGAGGTAGATTCGAATCGCCTTGAAAGCACATGAAAAGTGGCAAAACGTGGACAATGATGCCCTTGGCCAAAAAGGGCGTATGCGTTTTTTCCTGAATATATTCAGGAAAAAACGCATACGCCCTTTTTGGCCAACCAAGCAACCTGGAAAGGCCAATCAGCGCTCCAAAGAAGTCTCGCTTCCCAGCGGGCAAAAGGGCCATGCGGAAAAAAGTGTCCAAACCAGAAATGCAGGACCGGCCATGGAGAAATGGGAGCCTTGCTACGCTGATGGGTGGGATGTAAATTGCCAACAGCCACTCTGGAGAAGTGTACGGTGTGTTCTGAAACATCTAAAAAACACAGCTTGGAGAGCATAGGGCACTTCCACTCATGGGCGTATAAATTGGGAAAACTAAAAATCAGCAAGACACAGGCACCCCAAAGTTTAGGGCTGCTCTGTGGACAAGAACCCCCACTTCATTACACCTTAAATATCCTAGGAAAGAGAAAAATGGATAAAGAAGTTGTGGTCCTCATGTACAATGGAATATCACTCAGCCATGAAATCAACGTCATAAGGCTAGTAGCAGCACGATGAGTGGATTTAGGTACGACGATTCTAAGTGAAATAAGTCACACAGAAAAAGACACTTATCATAAGATATCACTTAGAGAGGGAATGTAAAAACCGCTCCACTTGAACTGAATTGCAAAACAGAACAGAGTCCCACGTTTAGGAAACACACTATGGCTGCTGAACGGGAAAGGTGAGGTGGGGTGATGCCTAAAACAAGGGTTTCAAATTAGCTCAGATACCGTTCCATAAACCCAATATGTAAGAGACAAGACCTATTCCTTTTTCAGTGAACTGGACTCAACACCCCCTATTCACCGCACAAGAATATATCTGACTAGTAAGAATCTTCAAACCTATATATTGATATCTCTCTGTAAGTGAGTCAAGGGGGTGTAAAGCGGCATAAACACAGCCGTGAAAAGCAGCTAAACCCCATTATAAAAATAAATTACTTTTCAAAACCCGTGAAACAAAGACAGTGAAAGAGAGAGAAATTCTTACAAAATTCGTTCAGGGGCTGTGATGCAACCTGGATTGACCATATCTAGACCCACAGCTGATTGAGACATAAGGGTGGACACTCTTGGGGCTGAGAGTTTCGGTGAGGTTGGGTGAGCCAACGCAGACCCTTTCAAGTAATACTGCATGGTACCCATCCCATGGGTCCCAAATCTCCAGGTTCAAGGGCATCTTCCTACATCGAAAACAGGCATGAGAAACCCAGAAGATGGTACACCGTGTGATCGGGAAAGGTTTCTAAAACGCACCTCATTTCTCATCTCCTTTGCTCGGGTTCGCCATTCCAGCCGATTTACTAGCCATCTCCCTCCTTGGAGAATCAGCACCTTTAACCTCCTGTTCCGTACAGGTTGCAATTTGTCCTGAGGATGAACGGGAAGAGGGGGAACCAATGAGAGACTAGCTCTAGGTGTTGGGACAGGCACAGGTCACTCTATTTTCCCATCAGGAAGAAGAATTAAGCACAAGCTCAGCCTGCCCCCCAGAACCAGAAGAGGGCCTGAAGCAATCCTGCGCTTTTGCGGCCAGCTCCCAAAAAAGCGAGTTGAAAAATGGAGCTCAGGGGCACTGCAATTCACAAACCTGCAGAGTTTTAAATGATACCTCTCGTCCACAAATATATTAAGGGAAGGCAACGAAGAGGCTTTGAAAGCAAGGCAGAATTGCAGGAAACAGATTTCAGGAGGTAGATTCGAATCGCCTTGAAAGCACATGAAAAGTGGCAAAACGTGGACAATGATGCCCTTGGCCAAAAAGGGCGTATGCGTTTTTTCCTGAATATATTCAGGAAAAAACGCATACGCCCTTTTTGGCCAACCAAGCAACCTGGAAAGGCCAATCAGCGCTCCAAAGAAGTCTCGCTTCCCAGCGGGCAAAAGGGCCATGCGGAAAAAAGTGTCCAAACCAGAAATGCAGGACCGGCCATGGAGAAATGGGAGCCTTGCTACGCTGATGGGTGGGATGTAAATTGCCAACAGCCACTCTGGAGAAGTGTACGGTGTGTTCTGAAACATCTAAAAAACACAGCTTGGAGAGCATAGGGCACTTCCACTCATGGGCGTATAAATTGGGAAAACTAAAAATCAGCAAGACACAGGCACCCCAAAGTTTAGGGCTGCTCTGTGGACAAGAACCCCCACTTCATTACACCTTAAATATCCTAGGAAAGAGAAAAATGGATAAAGAAGTTGTGGTCCTCATGTACAATGGAATATCACTCAGCCATGAAATCAACATCATAAGGCTAGTAGCAGCACGATGAGTGGATTTAGGTACGACGATTCTAAGTGAAATAAGTCACACAGAAAAAGACACTTATCATAAGATATCACTTAGAGAGGGAATGTAAAAACCGCTACACTTGAACTGAATTGCAAAACAGAACAGAGTCCCACGTTTAGGAAACACACTATGGCTGCTGAACGGGAAAGGTGAGGTGGGGTGATGCCTAAAACAAGGGTTTCAAATTAGCTCAGATACCGTTCCATAAACCCAATATGTAAGAGACAAGACCTATTCCTTTTTCAGTGAACTGGACTCAACACCCCCTATTCACCGCACAAGAATATATCTGACTAGTAAGAATCTTCAAACCTATATATTGATATCTCTCTGTAAGTGAGTCAAGGGGGTGTAAAGCGGCATAAACACAGCCGTGAAAAGCAGCTAAACCCCATTATAAAAATAAATTACTTTTCAAAACCCGTGAAACAAAGACAGTGAAAGAGAGAGAAATTCTTACAAAATTCGTTCAGGGGCTGTGATGCAACCTGGATTGACCATATCTAGACCCACAGCTGATTGAGACATAAGGGTGGACACTCTTGGGGCTGAGAGGTTCGGTGAGGTTGGGTGAGCCAACGCAGACCCTTTCAAGTAATACTGCATGGTACCCATCCCATGGGTCCCAAATCTCCAGGTTCAAGGGCATCTTCCTACGTCGAAAACAGGCATGAGAAACCCAGAAGATGGTACACCGTGTGATCGGGAAAGGTTTCTAAAACGCACCTCATTTCTCATCTCCTTTGCTCGGGTTCGCCATTCCAGCCGATTTACTAGCCATCTCCCTCCTTGGAGAATCAGCACCTTTAACCTCCTGTTCCGTACAGGTTGCAATTTGTCCTGAGGATGAACGGGAAGAGGGGGAACCAATGAGAGACTAGCTCTAGGTGTTGGGACAGGCACAGGTCACTCTATTTTCCCATCAGGAAGAAGAATTAAGCACAAGCTCAGCCTGCCCCCCAGAACCAGAAGAGGGCCTGAAGCAATCCTGCGCTTTTGCGGCCAGCTCCCAAAAAAGCGAGTTGAAAAATGGAGCTCAGGGGCACTGCAATTCACAAACCTGCAGAGTTTTAAATGATACCTCTCGTCCACAAATATATTAAGGGAAGGCAACGAAGAGGCTTTGAAAGCAAGGCAGAATTGCAGGAAACAGATTTCAGGAGGTAGATTCGAATCGCCTTGAAAGCACATGAAAAGCGGCAAAACGTGGACAATGATGCCCTTGGCCAAAAAGGGCGTATGCGTTTTTTCCTGAATATATTCAGGAAAAAACGCATACGCCCTTTTTGGCCAACCAAGCAACCTGGAAAGGCCAATCAGCGCTCCAAAGAAGTCTCGCTTCCCAGCGGGCAAAAGGGCCATGCGGAAAAAAGTGTCCAAACCAGAAATGCAGGACCGGCCATGGAGAAATGGGAGCCTTGCTACGCTGATGGGTGGGATGTAAATTGCCAACAGCCACTCTGGAGAAGTGTACGGTGTGTTCTGAAACATCTAAAAAACACAGCTTGGAGAGCATAGGGCACTTCCACTCATGGGCGTATAAATTGGGAAAACTAAAAATCAGCAAGACACAGGCACCCCAAAGTTTAGGGCTGCTCTGTGGACAAGAACCCCCACTTCATTACACCTTAAATATCCTAGGAAAGAGAAAAATGGATAAAGAAGTTGTGGTCCTCATGTACAATGGAATATCACTCAGCCATGAAATCAACGTCATAAGGCTAGTAGCAGCACGATGAGTGGATTTAGGTACGACGATTCTAAGTGAAATAAGTCACACAGAAAAAGACACTTATCATAAGATATCACTTAGAGAGGGAATGTAAAAACCGCTACACTTGAACTGAATTGCAAAACAGAACAGAGTCCCACGTTTAGGAAACACACTATGGCTGCTGAACGGGAAAGGTGAGGTGGGGTGATGCCTAAAACAAGGGTTTCAAATTAGCTCAGATACCGTTCCATAAACCCAAGATGTAAGAGACAAGACCTATTCCTTTTTCAGTGAACTGGACTCAACACCCCCTATTCACCGCACAAGAATATATCTGACTAGTAAGAATCTTCAAACCTATATATTGATATCTCTCTGTAAGTGAGTCAAGGGGGTGTAAAGCGGCATAAACACAGCCGTGAAAAGCAGCTAAACCCCATTATAAAAATAAATTACTTTTCAAAACCCGTGAAACAAAGACAGTGAAAGAGAGAGAAATTCTTACAAAATTCGTTCAGGGGCTGTGATGCAACCTGGATTGACCATATCTAGACCCACAGCTGATTGAGACATAAGGGTGGACACTCTTGGGGCTGAGAGGTTCGGTGAGGTTGGGTGAGCCAACGCAGACCCTTTCAAGTAATACTGCATGGTACCCATCCCATGGGTCCCAAATCTCCAGGTTCAAGGGCATCTTCCTACGTCGAAAACAGGCATGAGAAACCCAGAAGATGGTACACCGTGTGATCGGGAAAGGTTTCTAAAACGCACCTCATTTCTCATCTCCTTTGCTCGGGTTCGCCATTCCAGCCGATTTACTAGCCATCTCCCTCCTTGGAGAATCAGCACCTTTAACCTCCTGTTCCGTACAGGTTGCAATTTGTCCTGAGGATGAACGGGAAGAGGGGGAACCAATGAGAGACTAGCTCTAGGTGTTGGGACAGGCACAGGTCACTCTATTTTCCCATCAGGAAGAAGAATTAAGCACAAGCTCAGCCTGCCCCCCAGAACCAGAAGAGGGCCTGAAGCAATCCTGCGCTTTTGCGGCCAGCTCCCAAAAAAGCGAGTTGAAAAATGGAGCTCAGGGGCACTGCAATTCACAAACCTGCAGAGTTTTAAATGATACCTCTCGTCCACAAATATATTAAGGGAAGGCAACGAAGAGGCTTTGAAAGCAAGGCAGAATTGCAGGAAACAGATTTCAGGAGGTAGATTCGAATCGCCTTGAAAGCACATGAAAAGTGGCAAAACGTGGACAATGATGCCCTTGGCCAAAAAGGGCGTATGCGTTTTTTCCTGAATATATTCAGGAAAAAACGCATACGCCCTTTTTGGCCAACCAAGCAACCTGGAAAGGCCAATCAGCGCTCCAAAGAAGTCTCGCTTCCCAGCGGGCAAAAGGGCCATGCGGAAAAAAGTGTCCAAACCAGAAATGCAGGACCGGCCATGGAGAAATGGGAGCCTTGCTACGCTGATGGGTGGGATGTAAATTGCCAACAGCCACTCTGGAGAAGTGTACGGTGTGTTCTGAAACATCTAAAAAACACAGCTTGGAGAGCATAGGGCACTTCCACTCATGGGCGTATAAATTGGGAAAACTAAAAATCAGCAAGACACAGGCACCCCAAAGTTTAGGGCTGCTCTGTGGACAAGAACCCCCACTTCATTACACCTTAAATATCCTAGGAAAGAGAAAAATGGATAAAGAAGTTGTGGTCCTCATGTACAATGGAATATCACTCAGCCATGAAATCAACATCATAAGGCTAGTAGCAGCACGATGAGTGGATTTAGGTACGACGATTCTAAGTGAAATAAGTCACACAGAAAAAGACACTTATCATAAGATATCACTTAGAGAGGGAATGTAAAAACCGCTACACTTGAACTGAATTGCAAAACAGAACAGAGTCCCACGTTTAGGAAACACACTATGGCTGCTGAACGGGAAAGGTGAGGTGGGGTGATGCATAAAACAAGGGTTTCAAATTAGCTCAGATACCGTTCCATAAACCCAAGATGTAAGAGACAAGACCTATTCCTTTTTCAGTGAACTGGACTCAACACCCCCTATTCACCGCACAAGAATATATCTGACTAGTAAGAATCTTCAAACCTATATATTGATATCTCTCTGTAAGTGAGTCAAGGGGGTGTAAAGCGGCATAAACACAGCCGTGAAAAGCAGCTAAACCCCATTATAAAAATAAATTACTTTTCAAAACCCGTGAAACAAAGACAGTGAAAGAGAGAGAAATTCTTACAAAATTCGTTCAGGGGCTGTGATGCAACCTGGATTGACCATATCTAGACCCACAGCTGATTGAGACATAAGGGTGGACACTCTTGGGGCTGAGAGGTTCGGTGAGGTTGGGTGAGCCAACGCAGACCCTTTCAAGTAATACTGCATGGTACCCATCCCATGGGTCCCAAATCTCCAGGTTCAAGGGCATCTTCCTACGTCGAAAACAGGCATGAGAAACCCAGAAGATGGTACACCGTGTGATCGGGAAAGGTTTCTAAAACGCACCTCATTTCTCATCTCCTTTGCTCGGGTTCGCCATTCCAGCCGATTTACTAGCCATCTCCCTCCTTGGAGAATCAGCACCTTTAACCTCCTGTTCCGTACAGGTTGCAATTTGTCCTGAGGATGAACGGGAAGAGGGGGAACCAATGAGAGACTAGCTCTAGGTGTTGGGACAGGCACAGGTCACTCTATTTTCCCATCAGGAAGAAGAATTAAGCACAAGCTCAGCCTGCCCCCCAGAACCAGAAGAGGGCCTGAAGCAATCCTGCGCTTTTGCGGCCAGCTCCCAAAAAAGCGAGTTGAAAAATGGAGCTCAGGGGCACTGCAATTCACAAACCTGCAGAGTTTTAAATGATACCTCTCGTCCACAAATATATTAAGGGAAGGCAACGAAGAGGCTTTGAAAGCAAGGCAGAATTGCAGGAAACAGATTTCAGGAGGTAGATTCGAATCGCCTTGAAAGCACATGAAAAGCGGCAAAACGTGGACAATGATGCCCTTGGCCAAAAAGGGCGTATGCGTTTTTTCCTGAATATATTCAGGAAAAAACGCATACGCCCTTTTTGGCCAACCAAGCAACCTGGAAAGGCCAATCAGCGCTCCAAAGAAGTCTCGCTTCCCAGCGGGCAAAAGGGCCATGCGGAAAAAAGTGTCCAAACCAGAAATGCAGGACCGGCCATGGAGAAATGGGAGCCTTGCTACGCTGATGGGTGGGATGTAAATTGCCAACAGCCACTCTGGAGAAGTGTACGGTGTGTTCTGAAACATCTAAAAAACACAGCTTGGAGAGCATAGGGCACTTCCACTCATGGGCGTATAAATTGGGAAAACTAAAAATCAGCAAGACACAGGCACCCCAAAGTTTAGGGCTGCTCTGTGGACAAGAACCCCCACTTCATTACACCTTAAATATCCTAGGAAAGAGAAAAATGGATAAAGAAGTTGTGGTCCTCATGTACAATGGAATATCACTCAGCCATGAAATCAACGTCATAAGGCTAGTAGCAGCACGATGAGTGGATTTAGGTACGACGATTCTAAGTGAAATAAGTCACACAGAAAAAGACACTTATCATAAGATATCACTTAGAGAGGGAATGTAAAAACCGCTACACTTGAACTGAATTGCAAAACAGAACAGAGTCCCACGTTTAGGAAACACACTATGGCTGCTGAACGGGAAAGGTGAGGTGGGGTGATGCATAAAACAAGGGTTTCAAATTAGCTCAGATACCGTTCCATAAAACCAAGATGTAAGAGACAAGACCTATTCCTTTTTCAGTGAACTGGACTCAACACCCCCTATTCACCGCACAAGAATATATCTGACTAGTAAGAATCTTCAAACCTATGTATTGATATCTCTCTGTAAGTGAGTCAAGGGGGTGTAAAGCGGCATAAACACAGCCGTGAAAAGCAGCTAAACCCCATTATAAAAATAAATTACTTTTCAAAACCCGTGAAACAAAGACAGTGAAAGAGAGAGAAATTCTTACAAAATTCGTTCAGGGGCTGTGATGCAACCTGGATTGACCATATCTAGACCCACAGCTGATTGAGACATAAGGGTGGACACTCTTGGGGCTGAGAGGTTCGGTGAGGTTGGGTGAGCCAACGCAGACCCTTTCAAGTAATACTGCATGGTACCCATCCCATGGGTCCCAAATCTCCAGGTTCAAGGGCATCTTCCTACGTCGAAAACAGGCATGAGAAACCCAGAAGATGGTACACCGTGTGATCGGGAAAGGTTTCTAAAACGCACCTCATTTCTCATCTCCTTTGCTCGGGTTCGCCATTCCAGCCGATTTACTAGCCATCTCCCTCCTTGGAGAATCAGCACCTTTAACCTCCTGTTCCGTACAGGTTGCAATTTGTCCTGAGGATGAAGGGGAAGAGGGGGAACCAATGAGAGACTAGCTCTAGGTGTTGGGACAGGCACAGGTCACTCTATTTTCCCATCAGGAAGAAGAATTAAGCACAAGCTCAGCCTGCCCCCCAGAACCAGAAGAGGGCCTGAAGCAATCCTGCGCTTTTGCAGCCAGCTCCCAAAAAAGCGAGTTGAAAAATGGAGCTCAGGGGCACTGCAATTCACAGACCTGCAGAGTTTTAAATGATACCTCTCGTCCACAAATATATTAAGGGAAGGCAACGAAGAGGCTTTGAAAGCAAGGCAGAATTGCAGGAAACAGATTTCAGGAGGTAGATTCGAATCGCCTTGAAAGCACATGAAAAGCGGCAAAACGTGGACAATGATGCCCTTGGCCAAAAAGGGCGTATGCGTTTTTTCCTGAATATATTCAGGAAAAAACGCATACGCCCTTTTTGGCCAACCAAGCAACCTGGAAAGGCCAATCAGCGCTCCAAAGAAGTCTCGCTTCCCAGGGGGCAAAAGGGCCATGCGGAAAAAAGTGTCCAAACCAGAAATGCAGGACCGGCCATGGAGAAATGGGAGCCTTGCTACGCTGATGGGTGGGATGTAAATTGCCAACAGCCACTCTGGAGAAGTGTACGGTGTGTTCTGAAACATCTAAAAAACACAGCTTGGAGAGCATAGGGCACTTCCACTCATGGGCGTATAAATTGGGAAAACTAAAAATCAGCAAGACACAGGCACCCCAAAGTTTAGGGCTGCTCTGTGGACAAGAACCCCCACTTCATTACACCTTCAATATCCTAGGAAAGAGAAAAATGGATAAAGAAGTTGTGGTCCTCATGTACAATGGAATATCACTCAGCCATGAAATCAACGTCATAAGGCTAGTAGCAGCACGATGAGTGGATTTAGGTACGACGATTCTAAGTGAAATAAGTCACACAGAAAAAGACACTTATCATAAGATATCACTTAGAGAGGCAATGTAAAAACCGCTACACTTGAACTGAATTGCAAAACAGAACAGAGTCCCACGTTTAGGAAACACACTATGGCTGCTGAACGGGAAAGGTGAGGTGGGGTGATGCATAAAACAAGGGTTTCAAATTAGCTCAGATACCGTTCCATAAACCCAAGATGTAAGAGACAAGACCTATTCCTTTTTCAGTGAACTGGACTCAACACCCCCTATTCACCGCACAAGAATATATCTGACTAGTAAGAATCTTCAAACCTATGTATTGATATCTCTCTGTAAGTGAGTCAAGGGGGTGTAAAGCGGCATAAACACAGCCGTGAAAAGCAGCTAAACCCCATTATAAAAATAAATTACTTTTCAAAACCCGTGAAACAAAGACAGTGAAAGAGAGAGAAATTCTTACAAAATTCGTTCAGGGGCTGTGATGCAACCTGGATTGACCATATCTAGACCCACAGCTGATTGAGACATAAGGGTGGACACTCTTGGGGCTGAGAGGTTCGGTGAGGTTGGGTGAGCCAACGCAGACCCTTTCAAGTAATACTGCATGGTACCCATCCCATGGGTCCCAAATCTCCAGGTTCAAGGGCATCTTCCTACGTCGAAAACAGGCATGAGAAACCCAGAAGATGGTACACCGTGTGATCGGGAAAGGTTTCTAAAACGCACCTCATTTCTCATCTCCTTTGCTCGGGTTCGCCATTCCAGCCGATTTACTAGCCATCTCCCTCCTTGGAGAATCAGCACCTTTAACCTCCTGTTCCGTACAGGTTGCAATTTGTCCTGAGGATGAAGGGGAAGAGGGGGAACCAATGAGAGACTAGCTCTAGGTGTTGGGACAGGCACAGGTCACTCTATTTTCCCATCAGGAAGAAGAATTAAGCACAAGCTCAGCCTGCCCCCCAGAACCAGAAGAGGGCCTGAAGCAATCCTGCGCTTTTGCAGCCAGCTCCCAAAAAAGCGAGTTGAAAAATGGAGCTCAGGGGCACTGCAATTCACAGACCTGCAGAGTTTTAAATGATACCTCTCGTCCACAAATATATTAAGGGAAGGCAACGAAGAGGCTTTGAAAGCAAGGCAGAATTGCAGGAAACAGATTTCAGGAGGTAGATTCGAATCGCCTTGAAAGCACATGAAAAGCGGCAAAACGTGGACAATGATGCCCTTGGCCAAAAAGGGCGTATGCGTTTTTTCCTGAATATATTCAGGAAAAAACGCATACGCCCTTTTTGGCCAACCAAGCAACCTGGAAAGGCCAATCAGCGCTCCAAAGAAGTCTCGCTTCCCAGGGGGCAAAAGGGCCATGCGGAAAAAAGTGTCCAAACCAGAAATGCAGGACCGGCCATGGAGAAATGGGAGCCTTGCTACGCTGATGGGTGGGATGTAAATTGCCAACAGCCACTCTGGAGAAGTGTACGGTGTGTTCTGAAACATCTAAAAAACACAGCTTGGAGAGCATAGGGCACTTCCACTCATGGGCGTATAAATTGGGAAAACTAAAAATCAGCAAGACACAGGCACCCCAAAGTTTAGGGCTGCTCTGTGGACAAGAACCCCCACTTCATTACACCTTCAATATCCTAGGAAAGAGAAAAATGGATAAAGAAGTTGTGGTCCTCATGTACAATGGAATATCACTCAGCCATGAAATCAACGTCATAAGGCTAGTAGCAGCACGATGAGTGGATTTAGGTACGACGATTCTAAGTGAAATAAGTCACACAGAAAAAGACACTTATCATAAGATATCACTTAGAGAGGCAATGTAAAAACCGCTACACTTGAACTGAATTGCAAAACAGAACAGAGTCCCACGTTTAGGAAACACACTATGGCTGCTGAACGGGAAAGGTGAGGTGGGGTGATGCATAAAACAAGGGTTTCAAATTAGCTCAGATACCGTTCCATAAACCCAAGATGTAAGAGACAAGACCTATTCCTTTTTCAGTGAACTGGACTCAACACCCCCTATTCACCGCACAAGAATATATCTGACTAGTAAGAATCTTCAAACCTATGTATTGATATCTCTCTGTAAGTGAGTCAAGGGGGTGTAAAGCGGCATAAACACAGCCGTGAAAAGCAGCTAAACCCCATTATAAAAATAAATTACTTTTCAAAACCCGTGAAACAAAGACAGTGAAAGAGAGAGAAATTCTTACAAAATTCGTTCAGGGGCTGTGATGCAACCTGGATTGACCATATCTAGACCCACAGCTGATTGAGACATAAGGGTGGACACTCTTGGGGCTGAGAGGTTCGGTGAGGTTGGGTGAGCCAACGCAGACCCTTTCAAGTAATACTGCATGGTACCCATCCCATGGGTCCCAAATCTCCAGGTTCAAGGGCATCTTCCTACGTCGAAAACAGGCATGAGAAACCCAGAAGATGGTACACCGTGTGATCGGGAAAGGTTTCTAAAACGCACCTCATTTCTCATCTCCTTTGCTCGGGTTCGCCATTCCAGCCGATTTACTAGCCATCTCCCTCCTTGGAGAATCAGCACCTTTAACCTCCTGTTCCGTACAGGTTGCAATTTGTCCTGAGGATGAACGGGAAGAGGGGGAACCAATGAGAGACTAGCTCTAGGTGTTGGGACAGGCACAGGTCACTCTATTTTCCCATCAGGAAGAAGAATTAAGCACAAGCTCAGCCTGCCCCCCAGAACCAGAAGAGGGCCTGAAGCAATCCTGCGCTTTTGCGGCCAGCTCCCAAAAAAGCGAGTTGAAAAATGGAGCTCAGGGGCACTGCAATTCACAAACCTGCAGAGTTTTAAATGATACCTCTCGTCCACAAATATATTAAGGGAAGGCAACGAAGAGGCTTTGAAAGCAAGGCAGAATTGCAGGAAACAGATTTCAGGAGGTAGATTCGAATCGCCTTGAAAGCACATGAAAAGCGGCAAAACGTGGACAATGATGCCCTTGGCCAAAAAGGGCGTATGCGTTTTTTCCTGAATATATTCAGGAAAAAACGCATACGCCCTTTTTGGCCAACCAAGCAACCTGGAAAGGCCAATCAGCGCTCCAAAGAAGTCTCGCTTCCCAGCGGGCAAAAGGGCCATGCGGAAAAAAGTGTCCAAACCAGAAATGCAGGACCGGCCATGGAGAAATGGGAGCCTTGCTACGCTGATGGGTGGGATGTAAATTGCCAACAGCCACTCTGGAGAAGTGTACGGTGTGTCCTGAAACATCTAAAAAACACAGCTTGGAGAGCATAGGGCACTTCCACTCATGGGCGTATAAATTGGGAAAACTAAAAATCAGCAAGACACAGGCACCCCAAAGTTTAGGGCTGCTCTGTGGACAAGAACCCCCACTTCATTACACCTTCAATATCCTAGGAAAGAGAAAAATGGATAAAGAAGTTGTGGTCCTCATGTACAATGGAATATCACTCAGCCATGAAATCAACGTCATAAGGCTAGTAGCAGCACGATGAGTGGATTTAGGTACGACGATTCTAAGTGAAATAAGTCACACAGAAAAAGACACTTATCATAAGATATCACTTCTAGAGGGAATGTAAAAACTGCTACACTTGAACTGAATTGCAAAACAGAACAGAGTCCCACGTTTAGGAATCACACTATGGCTGGTGAACGGGAAAGGTGAGGTGGGGTGATGCATAAAACAAGGGTTTCAAATTAGCTCCGATACCGTTCCATAAACCCAAGATGTAAGAGACAAGACCTATTCCTTTTTCAGTGAACTGGACTCAACACCCCCTATTCACCGCACAAGAATATATCTGACTAGTAAGAATCTTCAAACCTATATATTGATATCTCTCTGTAAGTGAGTCAAGGGGGTGTAAAGCGGCATAAACACAGCCGTGAAAAGCAGCTAAACCCCATTATAAAAATAAATTACTTTTCAAAACCCGTGAAACAAAGACAGTGAAAGAGAGAGAAATTCTTACAAAATTCGTTCAGGGGCTGTGATGCAACCTGGATTGACCATATCTAGACCCACAGCTGATTGAGACATAAGGGTGGACACTCTTGGGGCTGAGAGGTTCGGTGAGGTTGGGTGAGCCAACGCAGACCCTTTCAAGTAATACTGCATGGTACCCATCCCATGGGTCCCAAATCTCCAGGTTCAAGGGCATCTTCCTACGTCGAAAACAGGCATGAGAAACCCAGAAGATGGTACACCGTGTGATCGGGAAAGGTTTCTAAAACGCACCTCATTTCTCATCTCCTTTGCTCGGGTTCGCCATTCCAGCCGATTTACTAGCCATCTCCCTCCTTGGAGAATCAGCACCTTTAACCTCCTGTTCCGTACAGGTTGCAATTTGTCCTGAGGATGAACGGGAAGAGGGGGAACCAATGAGAGACTAGCTCTAGGTGTTGGGACAGGCACAGGTCACTCTATTTTCCCATCAGGAAGAAGAATTAAGCACAAGCTCAGCCTGCCCCCCAGAACCAGAAGAGGGCCTGAAGCAATCCTGCGCTTTTGCGGCCAGCTCCCAAAAAAGCGAGTTGAAAAATGGAGCTCAGGGGCACTGCAATTCACAAACCTGCAGAGTTTTAAATGATACCTCTCGTCCACAAATATATTAAGGGAAGGCAACGAAGAGGCTTTGAAAGCAAGGCAGAATTGCAGGAAACAGATTTCAGGAGGTAGATTCGAATCGCCTTGAAAGCACATGAAAAGCGGCAAAACGTGGACAATGATGCCCTTGGCCAAAAAGGGCGTATGCGTTTTTTCCTGAATATATTCAGGAAAAAACGCATACGCCCTTTTTGGCCAACCAAGCAACCTGGAAAGGCCAATCAGCGCTCCAAAGAAGTCTCGCTTCCCAGCGGGCAAAAGGGCCATGCGGAAAAAAGTGTCCAAACCAGAAATGAAGGACCGGCCATGGAGAAATGGGAGCCTTGCTACGCTGATGGGTGGGATGTAAATTGCCAACAGCCACTCTGGAGAAGTGTACGGTGTGTTCTGAAACATCTAAAAAACACAGCTTGGAGAGCATAGGGCACTTCCACTCATGGGCGTATAAATTGGGAAAACTAAAAATCAGCAAGACACAGGCACCCCAAAGTTTAGGGCTGCTCTGTGGACAAGAACCCCCACTTCATTACACCTTCAATATCCTAGGAAAGAGAAAAATGGATAAAGAAGTTGTGGTCCTCATGTACAATGGAATATCACTCAGCCATGAAATCAACGTCATAAGGCTAGTAGCAGCACGATGAGTGGATTTAGGTACGACGATTCTAAGTGAAATAAGTCACACAGAAAAAGACACTTATCATAAGATATCACTTAGAGAGGCAATGTAAAAACCGCTACACTTGAACTGAATTGCAAAACAGAACAGAGTCCCACGTTTAGGAAACACACTATGGCTGCTGAACGGGAAAGGTGAGGTGGGGTGATGCATAAAACAAGGGTTTCAAATTAGCTCAGATACCGTTCCATAAACCCAAGATGTAAGAGACAAGACCTATTCCTTTTTCAGTGAACTGGACTCAACACCCCCTATTCACCGCACAAGAATATATCTGACTAGTAAGAATCTTCAAACCTATGTATTGATATCTCTCTGTAAGTGAGTCAAGGGGGTGTAAAGCGGCATAAACACAGCCGTGAAAAGCAGCTAAACCCCATTATAAAAATAAATTACTTTTCAAAACCCGTGAAACAAAGACAGTGAAAGAGAGAGAAATTCTTACAAAATTCGTTCAGGGGCTGTGATGCAACCTGGATTGACCATATCTAGACCCACAGCTGATTGAGACATAAGGGTGGACACTCTTGGGGCTGAGAGGTTCGGTGAGGTTGGGTGAGCCAACGCAGACCCTTTCAAGTAATACTGCATGGTACCCATCCCATGGGTCCCAAATCTCCAGGTTCAAGGGCATCTTCCTACGTCGAAAACAGGCATGAGAAACCCAGAAGATGGTACACCGTGTGATCGGGAAAGGTTTCTAAAACGCACCTCATTTCTCATCTCCTTTGCTCGGGTTCGCCATTCCAGCCGATTTACTAGCCATCTCCCTCCTTGGAGAATCAGCACCTTTAACCTCCTGTTCCGTACAGGTTGCAATTTGTCCTGAGGATGAACGGGAAGAGGGGGAACCAATGAGAGACTAGCTCTAGGTGTTGGGACAGGCACAGGTCACTCTATTTTCCCATCAGGAAGAAGAATTAAGCACAAGCTCAGCCTGCCCCCCAGAACCAGAAGAGGGCCTGAAGCAATCCTGCGCTTTTGCGGCCAGCTCCCAAAAAAGCGAGTTGAAAAATGGAGCTCAGGGGCACTGCAATTCACAAACCTGCACAGTTTTAAATGATACCTCTCGTCCACAAATATATTAAGGGAAGGCAACGAAGAGGCTTTGAAAGCAAGGCAGAATTGCAGGAAACAGATTTCAGGAGGTAGATTCGAATCGCCTTGAAAGCACATGAAAAGCGGCAAAACGTGGACAATGATGCCCTTGGCCAAAAAGGGCGTATGCGTTTTTTCCTGAATATATTCAGGAAAAAACGCATACGCCCTTTTTGGCCAACCAAGCAACCTGGAAAGGCCAATCAGCGCTCCAAAGAAGTCTCGCTTCCCAGCGGGCAAAAGGGCCATGCGGAAAAAAGTGTCCAAACCAGAAATGCAGGACCGGCCATGGAGAAATGGGAGCCTTGCTACGCTGATGGGTGGGATGTAAATTGCCAACAGCCACTCTGGAGAAGTGTACGGTGTGTCCTGAAACATCTAAAAAACACAGCTTGGAGAGCATAGGGCACTTCCACTCATGGGCGTATAAATTGGGAAAACTAAAAATCAGCAAGACACAGGCACCCCAAAGTTTAGGGCTGCTCTGTGGACAAGAACCCCCACTTCATTACACCTTCAATATCCTAGGAAAGAGAAAAATGGATAAAGAAGTTGTGGTCCTCATGTACAATGGAATATCACTCAGCCATGAAATCAACGTCATAAGGCTAGTAGCAGCACGATGAGTGGATTTAGGTACGACGATTCTAAGTGAAATAAGTCACACAGAAAAAGACACTTATCATAAGATATCACTTCTAGAGGGAATGTAAAAACTGCTACACTTGAACTGAATTGCAAAACAGAACAGAGTCCCACGTTTAGGAATCACACTATGGCTGGTGAACGGGAAAGGTGAGGTGGGGTGATGCATAAAACAAGGGTTTCAAATTAGCTCCGATACCGTTCCATAAACCCAAGATGTAAGAGACAAGACCTATTCCTTTTTCAGTGAACTGGACTCAACACCCCCTATTCACCGCACAAGAATATATCTGACTAGTAAGAATCTTCAAACCTATATATTGATATCTCTCTGTAAGTGAGTCAAGGGGGTGTAAAGCGGCATAAACACAGCCGTGAAAAGCAGCTAAACCCCATTATAAAAATAAATTACTTTTCAAAACCCGTGAAACAAAGACAGTGAAAGAGAGAGAAATTCTTACAAAATTCGTTCAGGGGCTGTGATGCAACCTGGATTGACCATATCTAGACCCACAGCTGATTGAGACATAAGGGTGGACACTCTTGGGGCTGAGAGGTTCGGTGAGGTTGGGTGAGCCAACGCAGACCCTTTCAAGTAATACTGCATGGTACCCATCCCATGGGTCCCAAATCTCCAGGTTCAAGGGCATCTTCCTACGTCGAAAACAGGCATGAGAAACCCAGAAGATGGTACACCGTGTGATCGGGAAAGGTTTCTAAAACGCACCTCATTTCTCATCTCCTTTGCTCGGGTTCGCCATTCCAGCCGATTTACTAGCCATCTCCCTCCTTGGAGAATCAGCACCTTTAACCTCCTGTTCCGTACAGGTTGCAATTTGTCCTGAGGATGAACGGGAAGAGGGGGAACCAATGAGAGACTAGCTCTAGGTGTTGGGACAGGCACAGGTCACTCTATTTTCCCATCAGGAAGAAGAATTAAGCACAAGCTCAGCCTGCCCCCCAGAACCAGAAGAGGGCCTGAAGCAATCCTGCGCTTTTGCGGCCAGCTCCCAAAAAAGCGAGTTGAAAAATGGAGCTCAGGGGCACTGCAATTCACAAACCTGCAGAGTTTTAAATGATACCTCTCGTCCACAAATATATTAAGGGAAGGCAACGAAGAGGCTTTGAAAGCAAGGCAGAATTGCAGGAAACAGATTTCAGGAGGTAGATTCGAATCGCCTTGAAAGCACATGAAAAGCGGCAAAACGTGGACAATGATGCCCTTGGCCAAAAAGGGCGTATGCGTTTTTTCCTGAATATATTCAGGAAAAAACGCATACGCCCTTTTTGGCCAACCAAGCAACCTGGAAAGGCCAATCAGCGCTCCAAAGAAGTCTCGCTTCCCAGCGGGCAAAAGGGCCATGCGGAAAAAAGTGTCCAAACCAGAAATGAAGGACCGGCCATGGAGAAATGGGAGCCTTGCTACGCTGATGGGTGGGATGTAAATTGCCAACAGCCACTCTGGAGAAGTGTACGGTGTGTTCTGAAACATCTAAAAAACACAGCTTGGAGAGCATAGGGCACTTCCACTCATGGGCGTATAAATTGGGAAAACTAAAAATCAGCAAGACACAGGCACCCCAAAGTTTAGGGCTGCTCTGTGGACAAGAACCCCCACTTCATTACACCTTCAATATCCTAGGAAAGAGAAAAATGGATAAAGAAGTTGTGGTCCTCATGTACAATGGAATATCACTCAGCCATGAAATCAACGTCATAAGGCTAGTAGCAGCACGATGAGTGGATTTAGGTACGACGATTCTAAGTGAAATAAGTCACACAGAAAAAGACACTTATCATAAGATATCACTTAGAGAGGCAATGTAAAAACCGCTACACTTGAACTGAATTGCAAAACAGAACAGAGTCCCACGTTTAGGAAACACACTATGGCTGCTGAACGGGAAAGGTGAGGTGGGGTGATGCATAAAACAAGGGTTTCAAATTAGCTCAGATACCGTTCCATAAACCCAAGATGTAAGAGACAAGACCTATTCCTTTTTCAGTGAACTGGACTCAACACCCCCTATTCACCGCACAAGAATATATCTGACTAGTAAGAATCTTCAAACCTATGTATTGATATCTCTCTGTAAGTGAGTCAAGGGGGTGTAAAGCGGCATAAACACAGCCGTGAAAAGCAGCTAAACCCCATTATAAAAATAAATTACTTTTCAAAACCCGTGAAACAAAGACAGTGAAAGAGAGAGAAATTCTTACAAAATTCGTTCAGGGGCTGTGATGCAACCTGGATTGACCATATCTAGACCCACAGCTGATTGAGACATAAGGGTGGACACTCTTGGGGCTGAGAGGTTCGGTGAGGTTGGGTGAGCCAACGCAGACCCTTTCAAGTAATACTGCATGGTACCCATCCCATGGGTCCCAAATCTCCAGGTTCAAGGGCATCTTCCTACGTCGAAAACAGGCATGAGAAACCCAGAAGATGGTACACCGTGTGATCGGGAAAGGTTTCTAAAACGCACCTCATTTCTCATCTCCTTTGCTCGGGTTCGCCATTCCAGCCGATTTACTAGCCATCTCCCTCCTTGGAGAATCAGCACCTTTAACCTCCTGTTCCGTACAGGTTGCAATTTGTCCTGAGGATGAACGGGAAGAGGGGGAACCAATGAGAGACTAGCTCTAGGTGTTGGGACAGGCACAGGTCACTCTATTTTCCCATCAGGAAGAAGAATTAAGCACAAGCTCAGCCTGCCCCCCAGAACCAGAAGAGGGCCTGAAGCAATCCTGCGCTTTTGCGGCCAGCTCCCAAAAAAGCGAGTTGAAAAATGGAGCTCAGGGGCACTGCAATTCACAAACCTGCACAGTTTTAAATGATACCTCTCGTCCACAAATATATTAAGGGAAGGCAACGAAGAGGCTTTGAAAGCAAGGCAGAATTGCAGGAAACAGATTTCAGGAGGTAGATTCGAATCGCCTTGAAAGCACATGAAAAGCGGCAAAACGTGGACAATGATGCCCTTGGCCAAAAAGGGCGTATGCGTTTTTTCCTGAATATATTCAGGAAAAAACGCATACGCCCTTTTTGGCCAACCAAGCAACCTGGAAAGGCCAATCAGCGCTCCAAAGAAGTCTCGCTTCCCAGCGGGCAAAAGGGCCATGCGGAAAAAAGTGTCCAAACCAGAAATGCAGGACCGGCCATGGAGAAATGGGAGCCTTGCTACGCTGATGGGTGGGATGTAAATTGCCAACAGCCACTCTGGAGAAGTGTACGGTGTGTCCTGAAACATCTAAAAAACACAGCTTGGAGAGCATAGGGCACTTCCACTCATGGGCGTATAAATTGGGAAAACTAAAAATCAGCAAGACACAGGCACCCCAAAGTTTAGGGCTGCTCTGTGGACAAGAACCCCCACTTCATTACACCTTCAATATCCTAGGAAAGAGAAAAATGGATAAAGAAGTTGTGGTCCTCATGTACAATGGAATATCACTCAGCCATGAAATCAACGTCATAAGGCTAGTAGCAGCACGATGAGTGGATTTAGGTACGACGATTCTAAGTGAAATAAGTCACACAGAAAAAGACACTTATCATAAGATATCACTTCTAGAGGGAATGTAAAAACTGCTACACTTGAACTGAATTGCAAAACAGAACAGAGTCCCACGTTTAGGAATCACACTATGGCTGGTGAACGGGAAAGGTGAGGTGGGGTGATGCATAAAACAAGGGTTTCAAATTAGCTCCGATACCGTTCCATAAACCCAAGATGTAAGAGACAAGACCTATTCCTTTTTCAGTGAACTGGACTCAACACCCCCTATTCACCGCACAAGAATATATCTGACTAGTAAGAATCTTCAAACCTATATATTGATATCTCTCTGTAAGTGAGTCAAGGGGGTGTAAAGCGGCATAAACACAGCCGTGAAAAGCAGCTAAACCCCATTATAAAAATAAATTACTTTTCAAAACCCGTGAAACAAAGACAGTGAAAGAGAGAGAAATTCTTACAAAATTCGTTCAGGGGCTGTGATGCAACCTGGATTGACCATATCTAGACCCACAGCTGATTGAGACATAAGGGTGGACACTCTTGGGGCTGAGAGGTTCGGTGAGGTTGGGTGAGCCAACGCAGACCCTTTCAAGTAATACTGCATGGTACCCATCCCATGGGTCCCAAATCTCCAGGTTCAAGGGCATCTTCCTACGTCGAAAACAGGCATGAGAAACCCAGAAGATGGTACACCGTGTGATCGGGAAAGGTTTCTAAAACGCACCTCATTTCTCATCTCCTTTGCTCGGGTTCGCCATTCCAGCCGATTTACTAGCCATCTCCCTCCTTGGAGAATCAGCACCTTTAACCTCCTGTTCCGTACAGGTTGCAATTTGTCCTGAGGATGAACGGGAAGAGGGGGAACCAATGAGAGACTAGCTCTAGGTGTTGGGACAGGCACAGGTCACTCTATTTTCCCATCAGGAAGAAGAATTAAGCACAAGCTCAGCCTGCCCCCCAGAACCAGAAGAGGGCCTGAAGCAATCCTGCGCTTTTGCGGCCAGCTCCCAAAAAAGCGAGTTGAAAAATGGAGCTCAGGGGCACTGCAATTCACAAACCTGCAGAGTTTTAAATGATACCTCTCGTCCACAAATATATTAAGGGAAGGCAACGAAGAGGCTTTGAAAGCAAGGCAGAATTGCAGGAAACAGATTTCAGGAGGTAGATTCGAATCGCCTTGAAAGCACATGAAAAGCGGCAAAACGTGGACAATGATGCCCTTGGCCAAAAAGGGCGTATGCGTTTTTTCCTGAATATATTCAGGAAAAAACGCATACGCCCTTTTTGGCCAACCAAGCAACCTGGAAAGGCCAATCAGCGCTCCAAAGAAGTCTCGCTTCCCAGCGGGCAAAAGGGCCATGCGGAAAAAAGTGTCCAAACCAGAAATGAAGGACCGGCCATGGAGAAATGGGAGCCTTGCTACGCTGATGGGTGGGATGTAAATTGCCAACAGCCACTCTGGAGAAGTGTACGGTGTGTTCTGAAACATCTAAAAAACACAGCTTGGAGAGCATAGGGCACTTCCACTCATGGGCGTATAAATTGGGAAAACTAAAAATCAGCAAGACACAGGCACCCCAAAGTTTAGGGCTGCTCTGTGGACAAGAACCCCCACTTCATTACACCTTAAATATCCTAGGAAAGAGAAAAATGGATAAAGAAGTTGTGGTCCTCATGTACAATGGAATATCACTCAGCCATGAAATCCACGTCATAAGGCTAGTAGCAGCACGATGAGTGGATTTAGGTACGACGATTCTAAGTGAAATAAGTCACACAGAAAAAGACACTTATCATAAGATATCACTTCTAGAGGGAATGTAAAAACCGCTACACTTGAACTGAATTGCAAAACAGAACAGAGTCCCACGTTTAGGAAACACACTATGGCTGCTGAACGGGAAAGGTGAGGTGGGGTGATGCATAAAACAAGGGTTTCAAATTAGCTCCGATACCGTTCCATAAACCCAATATGTAAGAGACAAGACCTATTCCTTTTTCAGTGAACTGGACTCAACACCCCCTATTCACCGCACAAGAATATATCTGACTAGTAAGAATCTTCAAACCTATGTATTGATATCTCTCTGTAAGTGAGTCAAGGGGGTGTAAAGCGGCATAAACACAGCCGTGAAAAGCAGCTAAACCCCATTATAAAAATAAATTACTTTTCAAAACCCGTGAAACAAAGACAGTGAAAGAGAGAGAAATTCTTACAAAATTCGTTCAGGGGCTGTGATGCAACCTGGATTGACCATATCTAGACCCACAGCTGATTGAGACATAAGGGTGGACACTCTTGGGGCTGAGAGGTTCGGTGAGGTTGGGTGAGCCAACGCAGACCCTTTCAAGTAATACTGCATGGAACCCATCCCATGGGTCCCAAATCTCCAGGTTCAAAGGCATCTTCCTAAGTCGAAAACAGGCATGAGAAACCCAGAAGATGGTACACGGTGTGATCGGGAAAGGTTTCTACAACGCACCTCATTTCTCATCTCCTTTGCTCGGGTTCGCCATTCCAGCCGATTTACTAGCCATCTCCCTCCTTGGAGAATCAGCACCTTTAACCTCCTGTTCCGTACTGGTTGCAATTTGTCCTGAGGATGAACGGGAAGAGGGGGAACCAATGAGAGACTAGCTCTAGGTGTTGGGACAGGCACAGGTCACTCTATTTTCCCATCAGGAAGAAGAATTAAGCACAAGCTCAGCCTGCCCCCCAGAACCAGAAGAGGGCCTGAAGCAATCCTGCGCTTTTGCGGCCAGCTCCCAAAAAAGCGAGTTGAAAAATGGAGCTCAGGGGCACTGCAATTCACAAACCTGCACAGTTTTAAATGATACCTCTCGTCCACAAATATATTAAGGGAAGGCAACGAAGAGGCTTTGAAAGCAAGGCAGAATTGCAGGAAACAGATTTCAGGAGGTAGATTCGAATCGCCTTGAAAGCACATGAAAAGCGGCAAAACGTGGACAATGATGCCCTTGGCCAAAAAGGGCGTATGCGTTTTTTCCTGAATATATTCAGGAAAAAACGCATACGCCCTTTTTGGCCAACCAAGCAACCTGGAAAGGCCAATCAGCGCTCCAAAGAAGTCTCGCTTCCCAGCGGGCAAAAGGGCCATGCGGAAAAAAGTGTCCAAACCAGAAATGCAGGACCGGCCATGGAGAAATGGGAGCCTTGCTACGCTGATGGGTGGGATGTAAATTGCCAACAGCCACTCTGGAGAAGTGTACGGTGTGTTCTGAAACATCTAAAAAACACAGCTTGGAGAGCATAGGGCACTTCCACTCATGGGCGTATAAATTGGGAAAACTAAAATTCAGCAAGACACAGGCACCCCAAAGTTTAGGGCTGCTCTGTGGACAAGAACCCCCACTTCATTACACCTTAAATATCCTAGGAAAGAGAAAAATGGATAAAGAAGTTGTGGTCCTCATGTACAATGGAATATCACTCAGCCATGAAATCAACGTCATAAGGCTAGTAGCAGCACGATGAGTGGATTTAGGTACGACGATTCTAAGTGAAATAAGTCACACAGAAAAAGACACTTATCATAAGATATCACTTAGAGAGGGAATGTAAAAACCGCTACACTTGAACTGAATTGCAAAACAGAACAGAGTCCCACGTTTAGGAAACACACTATGGCTGCTGAACGGGAAAGGTGAGGTGGGGTGATGCCTAAAACAAGGGTTTCAAATTAGCTCAGATACCGTTCCATAAACCCAATATGTAAGAGACAAGACCTATTCCTTTTTCAGTGAACTGGACTCAACACCCCCTATTCACCGCACAAGAATATATCTGACTAGTAAGAATCTTCAAACCTATATATTGATATCTCTCTGTAAGTGAGTCAAGGGGGTGTAAAGCGGCATAAACACAGCCGTGAAAAGCAGCTAAACCCCATTATAAAAATAAATTACTTTTCAAAACCCGTGAAACAAAGACAGTGAAAGAGAGAGAAATTCTTACAAAATTCGTTCAGGGGCTGTGATGCAACCTGGATTGACCATATCTAGACCCACAGCTGATTGAGACATAAGGGTGGACACTCTTGGGGCTGAGAGGTTCGGTGAGGTTGGGTGAGCCAACGCAGACCCTTTCAAGTAATACTGCATGGTACCCATCCCATGGGTCCCAAATCTCCAGGTTCAAGGGCATCTTCCTACGTCGAAAACAGGCATGAGAAACCCAGAAGATGGTACACCGTGTGATCGGGAAAGGTTTCTAAAACGCACCTCATTTCTCATCTCCTTTGCTCGGGTTCGCCATTCCAGCCGATTTACTAGCCATCTCCCTCCTTGGAGAATCAGCACCTTTAACCTCCTGTTCCGTACAGGTTGCAATTTGTCCTGAGGATGAACGGGAAGAGGGGGAACCAATGAGAGACTAGCTCTAGGTGTTGGGACAGGCACAGGTCACTCTATTTTCCCATCAGGAAGAAGAATTAAGCACAAGCTCAGCCTGCCCCCCAGAACCAGAAGAGGGCCTGAAGCAATCCTGCGCTTTTGCGGCCAGCTCCCAAAAAAGCGAGTTGAAAAATGGAGCTCAGGGGCACTGCAATTCACAAACCTGCAGAGTTTTAAATGATACCTCTCGTCCACAAATATATTAAGGGAAGGCAACGAAGAGGCTTTGAAAGCAAGGCAGAATTGCAGGAAACAGATTTCAGGAGGTAGATTCGAATCGCCTTGAAAGCACATGAAAAGTGGCAAAACGTGGACAATGATGCCCTTGGCCAAAAAGGGCGTATGCGTTTTTTCCTGAATATATTCAGGAAAAAACGCATACGCCCTTTTTGGCCAACCAAGCAACCTGGAAAGGCCAATCAGCGCTCCAAAGAAGTCTCGCTTCCCAGCGGGCAAAAGGGCCATGCGGAAAAAAGTGTCCAAACCAGAAATGCAGGACCGGCCATGGAGAAATGGGAGCCTTGCTACGCTGATGGGTGGGATGTAAATTGCCAACAGCCACTCTGGAGAAGTGTACGGTGTGTTCTGAAACATCTAAAAAACACAGCTTGGAGAGCATAGGGCACTTCCACTCATGGGCGTATAAATTGGGAAAACTAAAAATCAGCAAGACACAGGCACCCCAAAGTTTAGGGCTGCTCTGTGGACAAGAACCCCCACTTCATTACACCTTAAATATCCTAGGAAAGAGAAAAATGGATAAAGAAGTTGTGGTCCTCATGTACAATGGAATATCACTCAGCCATGAAATCAACGTCATAAGGCTAGTAGCAGCACGATGAGTGGATTTAGGTACGACGATTCTAAGTGAAATAAGTCACACAGAAAAAGACACTTATCATAAGATATCACTTAGAGAGGGAATGTAAAAACCGCTACACTTGAACTGAATTGCAAAACAGAACAGAGTCCCACGTTTAGGAAACACACTATGGCTGCTGAACGGGAAAGGTGAGGTGGGGTGATGCCTAAAACAAGGGTTTCAAATTAGCTCAGATACCGTTCCATAAACCCAATATGTAAGAGACAAGACCTATTCCTTTTTCAGTGAACTGGACTCAACACCCCCTATTCACCGCACAAGAATATATCTGACTAGTAAGAATCTTCAAACCTATATATTGATATCTCTCTGTAAGTGAGTCAAGGGGGTGTAAAGCGGCATAAACACAGCCGTGAAAAGCAGCTAAACCCCATTATAAAAATAAATTACTTTTCAAAACCCGTGAAACAAAGACAGTGAAAGAGAGAGAAATTCTTACAAAATTCGTTCAGGGGCTGTGATGCAACCTGGATTGACCATATCTAGACCCACAGCTGATTGAGACATAAGGGTGGACACTCTTGGGGCTGAGAGGTTCGGTGAGGTTGGGTGAGCCAACGCAGACCCTTTCAAGTAATACTGCATGGTACCCATCCCATGGGTCCCAAATCTCCAGGTTCAAGGGCATCTTCCTACATCGAAAACAGGCATGAGAAACCCAGAAGATGGTACACCGTGTGATCGGGAAAGGTTTCTAAAACGCACCTCATTTCTCATCTCCTTTGCTCGGGTTCGCCATTCCAGCCGATTTACTAGCCATCTCCCTCCTTGGAGAATCAGCACCTTTAACCTCCTGTTCCGTACAGGTTGCAATTTGTCCTGAGGATGAACGGGAAGAGGGGGAACCAATGAGAGACTAGCTCTAGGTGTTGGGACAGGCACAGGTCACTCTATTTTCCCATCAGGAAGAAGAATTAAGCACAAGCTCAGCCTGCCCCCCAGAACCAGAAGAGGGCCTGAAGCAATCCTGCGCTTTTGCGGCCAGCTCCCAAAAAAGCGAGTTGAAAAATGGAGCTCAGGGGCACTGCAATTCACAAACCTGCAGAGTTTTAAATGATACCTCTCGTCCACAAATATATTAAGGGAAGGCAACGAAGAGGCTTTGAAAGCAAGGCAGAATTGCAGGAAACAGATTTCAGGAGGTAGATTCGAATCGCCTTGAAAGCACATGAAAAGCGGCAAAACGTGGACAATGATGCCCTTGGCCAAAAAGGGCGTATGCGTTTTTTCCTGAATATATTCAGGAAAAAACGCATACGCCCTTTTTGGCCAACCAAGCAACCTGGAAAGGCCAATCAGCGCTCCAAAGAAGTCTCGCTTCCCAGCGGGCAAAAGGGCCATGCGGAAAAAAGTGTCCAAACCAGAAATGAAGGACCGGCCATGGAGAAATGGGAGCCTTGCTACGCTGATGGGTGGGATGTAAATTGCCAACAGCCACTCTGGAGAAGTGTACGGTGTGTTCTGAAACATCTAAAAAACACAGCTTGGAGAGCATAGGGCACTTCCACTCATGGGCGTATAAATTGGGAAAACTAAAAATCAGCAAGACACAGGCACCCCAAAGTTTAGGGCTGCTCTGTGGACAAGAACCCCCACTTCATTACACCTTAAATATCCTAGGAAAGAGAAAAATGGATAAAGAAGTTGTGGTCCTCATGTACAATGGAATATCACTCAGCCATGAAATCAACGTCATAAGGCTAGTAGCAGCACGATGAGTGGATTTAGGTACGACGATTCTAAGTGAAATAAGTCACACAGAAAAAGACACTTATCATAAGATATCACTTAGAGAGGGAATGTAAAAACCGCTACACTTGAACTGAATTGCAAAACAGAACAGAGTCCCACGTTTAGGAAACACACTATGGCTGCTGAACGGGAAAGGTGAGGTGGGGTGATGCCTAAAACAAGGGTTTCAAATTAGCTCAGATACCGTTCCATAAACCCAATATGTAAGAGACAAGACCTATTCCTTTTTCAGTGAACTGGACTCAACACCCCCTATTCACCGCACAAGAATATATCTGACTAGTAAGAATCTTCAAACCTATATATTGATATCTCTCTGTAAGTGAGTCAAGGGGGTGTAAAGCGGCATAAACACAGCCGTGAAAAGCAGCTAAACCCCATTATAAAAATAAATTACTTTTCAAAACCCGTGAAACAAAGACAGTGAAAGAGAGAGAAATTCTTACAAAATTCGTTCAGGGGCTGTGATGCAACCTGGATTGACCATATCTAGACCCACAGCTGATTGAGACATAAGGGTGGACACTCTTGGGGCTGAGAGGTTCGGTGAGGTTGGGTGAGCCAACGCAGACCCTTTCAAGTAATACTGCATGGTACCCATCCCATGGGTCCCAAATCTCCAGGTTCAAGGGCATCTTCCTACGTCGAAAACAGGCATGAGAAACCCAGAAGATGGTACACCGTGTGATCGGGAAAGGTTTCTAAAACGCACCTCATTTCTCATCTCCTTTGCTCGGGTTCGCCATTCCAGCCGATTTACTAGCCATCTCCCTCCTTGGAGAATCAGCACCTTTAACCTCCTGTTCCGTACAGGTTGCAATTTGTCCTGAGGATGAACGGGAAGAGGGGGAACCAATGAGAGACTAGCTCTAGGTGTTGGGACAGGCACAGGTCACTCTATTTTCCCATCAGGAAGAAGAATTAAGCACAAGCTCAGCCTGCCCCCCAGAACCAGAAGAGGGCCTGAAGCAATCCTGCGCTTTTGCGGCCAGCTCCCAAAAAAGCGAGTTGAAAAATGGAGCTCAGGGGCACTGCAATTCACAAACCTGCAGAGTTTTAAATGATACCTCTCGTCCACAAATATATTAAGGGAAGGCAACGAAGAGGCTTTGAAAGCAAGGCAGAATTGCAGGAAACAGATTTCAGGAGGTAGATTCGAATCGCCTTGAAAGCACATGAAAAGCGGCAAAACGTGGACAATGATGCCCTTGGCCAAAAAGGGCGTATGCGTTTTTTCCTGAATATATTTAGGAAAAAACGCATACGCCCTTTTTGGCCAACCAAGCAACCTGGAAAGGCCAATCAGCGCTCCAAAGAAGTCTCGCTTCCCAGCGGGCAAAAGGGCCATGCGGAAAAAAGTGTCCAAACCAGAAATGCAGGACCGGCCATGGAGAAATGGGAGCCTTGCTACGCTGATGGGTGGGATGTAAATTGCCAACAGCCACTCTGGAGAAGTGTACGGTGTGTTCTGAAACATCTAAAAAACACAGCTTGGAGAGCATAGGGCACTTCCACTCATGGGCGTATAAATTGGGAAAACTAAAAATCAGCAAGACACAGGCACCCCAAAGTTTAGGGCTGCTCTGTGGACAAGAACCCCCACTTCATTACACCTTAAATATCCTAGGAAAGAGAAAAATGGATAAAGAAGTTGTGGTCCTCATGTACAATGGAATATCACTCAGCCATGAAATCAACGTCATAAGGCTAGTAGCAGCACGATGAGTGGATTTAGGTACGACGATTCTAAGTGAAATAAGTCACACAGAAAAAGACACTTATCCTAAGATATCACTTCTAGAGGGAATGTAAAAACCGCTACACTTGAACTGAATTGCAAAACAGAACAGAGTCCCACGTTTAGGAAACACACTATGGCTGCTGAACGGGAAAGGTGAGGTGGGGTGATGCATGAAACAAGGGTTTCAAATTAGCTCAGATACCGTTCCATAAAACCAAGATGTAAGAGACAAGACCTATTCCTTTTTCAGTGAACTGGACTCAACACCCCCTATTCACCGCACAAGAATATATCTGACTAGTAAGAATCTTCAAACCTATGTATTGATATCTCTCTGTAAGTGAGTCAAGGGGGTGTAAAGCGGCATAAACACAGCCGTGAAAAGCAGCTAAACCCCATTATAAAAATAAATTACTTTTCAAAACCCGTGAAACAAAGACAGTGAAAGAGAGAGAAATTCTTACAAAATTCGTTCAGGGGCTGTGATGCAACCTGGATTGACCATATCTAGACCCACAGCTGATTGAGACATAAGGGTGGACACTCTTGGGGCTGAGAGGTTCGGTGAGGTTGGGTGAGCCAACGCAGACCCTTTCAAGTAATACTGCATGGTACCCATCCCATGGGTCCCAAATCTCCAGGTTCAAGGGCATCTTCCTACGTCGAAAACAGGCATGAGAAACCCAGAAGATGGTACACCGTGTGATCGGGAAAGGTTTCTAAAACGCACCTCATTTCTCATCTCCTTTGCTCGGGTTCGCCATTCCAGCCGATTTACTAGCCATCTCCCTCCTTGGAGAATCAGCACCTTTAACCTCCTGTTCCGTACAGGTTGCAATTTGTCCTGAGGATGAAGGGGAAGAGGGGGAACCAATGAGAGACTAGCTCTAGGTGTTGGGACAGGCACAGGTCACTCTATTTTCCCATCAGGAAGAAGAATTAAGCACAAGCTCAGCCTGCCCCCCAGAACCAGAAGAGGGCCTGAAGCAATCCTGCGCTTTTGCAGCCAGCTCCCAAAAAAGCGAGTTGAAAAATGGAGCTCAGGGGCACTGCAATTCACAGACCTGCAGAGTTTTAAATGATACCTCTCGTCCACAAATATATTAAGGGAAGGCAACGAAGAGGCTTTGAAAGCAAGGCAGAATTGCAGGAAACAGATTTCAGGAGGTAGATTCGAATCGCCTTGAAAGCACATGAAAAGCGGCAAAACGTGGACAATGATGCCCTTGGCCAAAAAGGGCGTATGCGTTTTTTCCTGAATATATTCAGGAAAAAACGCATACGCCCTTTTTGGCCAACCAAGCAACCTGGAAAGGCCAATCAGCGCTCCAAAGAAGTCTCGCTTCCCAGCGGGCAAAAGGGCCATGCGGAAAAAAGTGTCCAAACCAGAAATGCAGGACCGGCCATGGAGAAATGGGAGCCTTGCTACGCTGATGGGTGGGATGTAAATTGCCAACAGCCACTCTGGAGAAGTGTACGGTGTGTTCTGAAACATCTAAAAAACACAGCTTGGAGAGCATAGGGCACTTCCACTCATGGGCGTATAAATTGGGAAAACTAAAAATCAGCAAGACACAGGCACCCCAAAGTTTAGGGCTGCTCTGTGGACAAGAACCCCCACTTCATTACACCTTAAATATCCTAGGAAAGAGAAAAATGGATAAAGAAGTTGTGGTCCTCATGTACAATGGAATATCACTCAGCCATGAAATCCACGTCATAAGGCTAGTAGCAGCACGATGAGTGGATTTAGGTACGACGATTCTAAGTGAAATAAGTCACACAGAAAAAGACACTTATCATAAGATATCACTTAGAGAGGGAATGTAAAAACCGCTACACTTGAACTGAATTGCAAAACAGAACAGAGTCCCACGTTTAGGAAACACACTATGGCTGCTGAACGGGAAAGGTGAGGTGGGGTGATGCCTAAAACAAGGGTTTCAAATTAGCTCAGATACCGTTCCATAAACCCAATATGTAAGAGACAAGACCTATTCCTTTTTCAGTGAACTGGACTCAACACCCCCTATTCACCGCACAAGAATATATCTGACTAGTAAGAATCTTCAAACCTATATATTGATATCTCTCTGTAAGTGAGTCAAGGGGGTGTAAAGCGGCATAAACACAGCCGTGAAAAGCAGCTAAACCCCATTATAAAAATAAATTACTTTTCAAAACCCGTGAAACAAAGACAGTGAAAGAGAGAGAAATTCTTACAAAATTCGTTCAGGGGCTGTGATGCAACCTGGATTGACCATATCTAGACCCACAGCTGATTGAGACATAAGGGTGGACACTCTTGGGGCTGAGAGGTTCGGTGAGGTTGGGTGAGCCAACGCAGACCCTTTCAAGTAATACTGCATGGTACCCATCCCATGGGTCCCAAATCTCCAGGTTCAAGGGCATCTTCCTACATCGAAAACAGGCATGAGAAACCCAGAAGATGGTACACCGTGTGATCGGGAAAGGTTTCTAAAACGCACCTCATTTCTCATCTCCTTTGCTCGGGTTCGCCATTCCAGCCGATTTACTAGCCATCTCCCTCCTTGGAGAATCAGCACCTTTAACCTCCTGTTCCGTACAGGTTGCAATTTGTCCTGAGGATGAACGGGAAGAGGGGGAACCAATGAGAGACTAGCTCTAGGTGTTGGGACAGGCACAGGTCACTCTATTTTCCCATCAGGAAGAAGAATTAAGCACAAGCTCAGCCTGCCCCCCAGAACCAGAAGAGGGCCTGAAGCAATCCTGCGCTTTTGCGGCCAGCTCCCAAAAAAGCGAGTTGAAAAATGGAGCTCAGGGGCACTGCAATTCACAAACCTGCAGAGTTTTAAATGATACCTCTCGTCCACAAATATATTAAGGGAAGGCAACGAAGAGGCTTTGAAAGCAAGGCAGAATTGCAGGAAACAGATTTCAGGAGGTAGATTCGAATCGCCTTGAAAGCACATGAAAAGCGGCAAAACGTGGACAATGATGCCCTTGGCCAAAAAGGGCGTATGCGTTTTTTCCTGAATATATTCAGGAAAAAACGCATACGCCCTTTTTGGCCAACCAAGCAACCTGGAAAGGCCAATCAGCGCTCCAAAGAAGTCTCGCTTCCCAGCGGGCAAAAGGGCCATGCGGAAAAAAGTGTCCAAACCAGAAATGAAGGACCGGCCATGGAGAAATGGGAGCCTTGCTACGCTGATGGGTGGGATGTAAATTGCCAACAGCCACTCTGGAGAAGTGTACGGTGTGTTCTGAAACATCTAAAGAACACAGCTTGGAGAGCATAGGGCACTTCCACTCATGGGCGTATAAATTGGGAAAACTAAAAATCAGCAAGACACAGGCACCCCAAAGTTTAGGGCTGCTCTGTGGACAAGAACCCCCACTTCATTACACCTTCAATATCCTAGGAAAGAGAAAAATGGATAAAGAAGTTGTGGTCCTCATGTACAATGGAATATCACTCAGCCATGAAATCAACGTCATAAGGCTAGTAGCAGCACGATGAGTGGATTTAGGTACGACGATTCTAAGTGAAATAAGTCACACAGAAAAAGACACTTATCATAAGATATCACTTAGAGAGGGAATGTAAAAACCGCTACACTTGAACTGAATTGCAAAACAGAACAGAGTCCCACGTTTAGGAAACACACTATGGCTGCTGAACGGGAAAGGTGAGGTGGGGTGATGCCTAAAACAAGGGTTTCAAATTAGCTCAGATACCGTTCCATAAACCCAATATGTAAGAGACAAGACCTATTCCTTTTTCAGTGAACTGGACTCAACACCCCCTATTCACCGCACAAGAATATATCTGACTAGTAAGAATCTTCAAACCTATATATTGATATCTCTCTGTAAGTGAGTCAAGGGGGTGTAAAGCGGCATAAACACAGCCGTGAAAAGCAGCTAAACCCCATTATAAAAATAAATTACTTTTCAAAACCAGTGAAACAAAGACAGTGAAAGACAGAGAAATTCTTACAAAATTCGTTCAGGGGCTGTGATGCAACCTGGATTGACCATATCTAGACCCACAGCTGATTGAGACATAAGGGTGGACACTCTTGGGGCTGAGAGGTTCGGTGAGGTTGGGTGAGCCAACGCAGACCCTTTCAAGTAATACTGCATGGTACCCATCCCATGGGTCCCAAATCTCCAGGTTCAAGGGCATCTTCCTACGTCGAAAACAGGCATGAGAAACCCAGAAGATGGTACACCGTGTGATCGGGAAAGGTTTCTAAAACGCACCTCATTTCTCATCTCCTTTGCTCGGGTTCGCCATTCCAGCCGATTTACTAGCCATCTCCCTCCTTGGAGAATCAGCACCTTTAACCTCCTGTTCCGTACAGGTTGCAATTTGTCCTGAGGATGAACGGGAAGAGGGGGAACCAATGAGAGACTAGCTCTAGGTGTTGGGACAGGCACAGGTCACTCTATTTTCCCATCAGGAAGAAGAATTAAGCACAAGCTCAGCCTGCCCCCCAGAACCAGAAGAGGGCCTGAAGCAATCCTGCGCTTTTGCGGCCAGCTCCCAAAAAAGCGAGTTGAAAAATGGAGCTCAGGGGCACTGCAATTCACAAACCTGCAGAGTTTTAAATGATACCTCTCGTCCACAAATATATTAAGGGAAGGCAACGAAGAGGCTTTGAAAGCAAGGCAGAATTGCAGGAAACAGATTTCAGGAGGTAGATTCGAATCGCCTTGAAAGCACATGAAAAGCGGCAAAACGTGGACAATGATGCCCTTGGCCAAAAAGGGCGTATGCGTTTTTTCCTGAATATATTCAGGAAAAAACGCATACGCCCTTTTTGGCCAACCAAGCAACCTGGAAAGGCCAATCAGCGCTCCAAAGAAGTCTCGCTTCCCAGCGGGCAAAAGGGCCATGCGGAAAAAAGTGTCCAAACCAGAAATGCAGGACCGGCCATGGAGAAATGGGAGCCTTGCTACGCTGATGGGTGGGATGTAAATTGCCAACAGCCACTCTGGAGAAGTGTACGGTGTGTTCTGAAACATCTAAAAAACACAGCTTGGAGAGCATAGGGCACTTCCACTCATGGGCGTATAAATTGGGAAAACTAAAAATCAGCAAGACACAGGCACCCCAAAGTTTAGGGCTGCTCTGTGGACAAGAACCCCCACTTCATTACACCTTAAATATCCTAGGAAAGAGAAAAATGGATAAAGAAGTTGTGGTCCTCATGTACAATGGAATATCACTCAGCCATGAAATCAACGTCATAAGGCTAGTAGCAGCACGATGAGTGGATTTAGGTACGACGATTCTAAGTGAAATAAGTCACACAGAAAAAGACACTTATCCTAAGATATCACTTCTAGAGGGAATGTAAAAACCGCTACACTTGAACTGAATTGCAAAACAGAACAGAGTCCCACGTTTAGGAAACACACTATGGCTGCTGAACGGGAAAGGTGAGGTGGGGTGATGCATGAAACAAGGGATTCAAATTAGCTCAGATACCGTTCCATAAAACCAAGATGTAAGAGACAAGACCTATTCCTTTTTCAGTGAACTGGACTCAACACCCCCTATTCACCGCACAAGAATATATCTGACTAGTAAGAATCTTCAAACCTATGTATTGATATCTCTCTGTAAGTGAGTCAAGGGGGTGTAAAGCGGCATAAACACAGCCGTGAAAAGCAGCTAAACCCCATTATAAAAATAAATTACTTTTCAAAACCCGTGAAACAAAGACAGTGAAAGAGAGAGAAATTCTTACAAAATTCGTTCAGGGGCTGTGATGCAACCTGGATTGACCATATCTAGACCCACAGCTGATTGAGACATAAGGGTGGACACTCTTGGGGCTGAGAGGTTCGGTGAGGTTGGGTGAGCCAACGCAGACCCTTTCAAGTAATACTGCATGGTACCCATCCCATGGGTCCCAAATCTCCAGGTTCAAGGGCATCTTCCTACGTCGAAAACAGGCATGAGAAACCCAGAAGATGGTACACCGTGTGATCGGGAAAGGTTTCTAAAACGCACCTCATTTCTCATCTCCTTTGCTCGGGTTCGCCATTCCAGCCGATTTACTAGCCATCTCCCTCCTTGGAGAATCAGCACCTTTAACCTCCTGTTCCGTACAGGTTGCAATTTGTCCTGAGGATGAAGGGGAAGAGGGGGAACCAATGAGAGACTAGCTCTAGGTGTTGGGACAGGCACAGGTCACTCTATTTTCCCATCAGGAAGAAGAATTAAGCACAAGCTCAGCCTGCCCCCCAGAACCAGAAGAGGGCCTGAAGCAATCCTGCGCTTTTGCAGCCAGCTCCCAAAAAAGCGAGTTGAAAAATGGAGCTCAGGGGCACTGCAATTCACAGACCTGCAGAGTTTTAAATGATACCTCTCGTCCACAAATATATTAAGGGAAGGCAACGAAGAGGCTTTGAAAGCAAGGCAGAATTGCAGGAAACAGATTTCAGGAGGTAGATTCGAATCGCCTTGAAAGCACATGAAAAGCGGCAAAACGTGGACAATGATGCCCTTGGCCAAAAAGGGCGTATGCGTTTTTTCCTGAATATATTCAGGAAAAAACGCATACGCCCTTTTTGGCCAACCAAGCAACCTGGAAAGGCCAATCAGCGCTCCAAAGAAGTCTCGCTTCCCAGCGGGCAAAAGGGCCATGCGGAAAAAAGTGTCCAAACCAGAAATGCAGGACCGGCCATGGAGAAATGGGAGCCTTGCTACGCTGATGGGTGGGATGTAAATTGCCAACAGCCACTCTGGAGAAGTGTACGGTGTGTTCTGAAACATCTAAAAAACACAGCTTGGAGAGCATAGGGCACTTCCACTCATGGGCGTATAAATTGGGAAAACTAAAAATCAGCAAGACACAGGCACCCCAAAGTTTAGGGCTGCTCTGTGGACAAGAACCCCCACTTCATTACACCTTAAATATCCTAGGAAAGCGAAAAATGGATAAAGAAGTTGTGGTCCTCATGTACAATGGAATATCACTCAGCCATGAAATCAACGTCATAAGGCTAGTAGCAGCACGATGAGTGGATTTAGGTACGACGATTCTAAGTGAAATAAGTCACACAGAAAAAGACACTTATCCTAAGATATCACTTCTAGAGGGAATGTAAAAACCGCTACACTTGAACTGAATTGCAAAACAGAACAGAGTCCCACGTTTAGGAAACACACTATGGCTGCTGAACGGGAAAGGTGAGGTGGGGTGATGCATGAAACAAGGGTTTCAAATTAGCTCAGATACCGTTCCATAAAACCAAGATGTAAGAGACAAGACCTATTCCTTTTTCAGTGAACTGGACTCAACACCCCCTATTCACCGCACAAGAATATATCTGACTAGTAAGAATCTTCAAACCTATGTATTGATATCTCTCTGTAAGTGAGTCAAGGGGGTGTAAAGCGGCATAAACACAGCCGTGAAAAGCAGCTAAACCCCATTATAAAAATAAATTACTTTTCAAAACCCGTGAAACAAAGACAGTGAAAGAGAGAGAAATTCTTACAAAATTCGTTCAGGGGCTGTGATGCAACCTGGATTGACCATATCTAGACCCACAGCTGATTGAGACATAAGGGTGGACACTCTTGGGGCTGAGAGGTTCGGTGAGGTTGGGTGAGCCAACGCAGACCCTTTCAAGTAATACTGCATGGTACCCATCCCATGGGTCCCAAATCTCCAGGTTCAAGGGCATCTTCCTACGTCGAAAACAGGCATGAGAAACCCAGAAGATGGTACACCGTGTGATCGGGAAAGGTTTCTAAAACGCACCTCATTTCTCATCTCCTTTGCTCGGGTTCGCCATTCCAGCCGATTTACTAGCCATCTCCCTCCTTGGAGAATCAGCACCTTTAACCTCCTGTTCCGTACAGGTTGCAATTTGTCCTGAGGATGAACGGGAAGAGGGGGAACCAATGAGAGACTAGCTCTAGGTGTTGGGACAGGCACAGGTCACTCTATTTTCCCATCAGGAAGAAGAATTAAGCACAAGCTCAGCCTGCCCCCCAGAACCAGAAGAGGGCCTGAAGCAATCCTGCGCTTTTGCGGCCAGCTCCCAAAAAAGCGAGTTGAAAAATGGAGCTCAGGGGCACTGCAATTCACAAACCTGCAGAGTTTTAAATGATACCTCTCGTCCACAAATATATTAAGGGAAGGCAACGAAGAGGCTTTGAAAGCAAGGCAGAATTGCAGGAAACAGATTTCAGGAGGTAGATTCGAATCGCCTTGAAAGCACATGAAAAGCGGCAAAACGTGGACAATGATGCCCTTGGCCAAAAAGGGCGTATGCGTTTTTTCCTGAATATATTCAGGAAAAAACGCATACGCCCTTTTTGGCCAACCAAGCAACCTGGAAAGGCCAATCAGCGCTCCAAAGAAGTCTCGCTTCCCAGCGGGCAAAAGGGCCATGCGGAAAAAAGTGTCCAAACCAGAAATGCAGGACCGGCCATGGAGAAATGGGAGCCTTGCTACGCTGATGGGTGGGATGTAAATTGCCAACAGCCACTCTGGAGAAGTGTACGGTGTGTTCTGAAACATCTAAAAAACACAGCTTGGAGAGCATAGGGCACTTCCACTCATGGGCGTATAAATTGGGAAAACTAAAAATCAGCAAGACACAGGCACCCCAAAGTTTAGGGCTGCTCTGTGGACAAGAACCCCCACTTCATTACACCTTAAATATCCTAGGAAAGAGAAAAATGGATAAAGAAGTTGTGGTCCTCATGTACAATGGAATATCACTCAGCCATGAAATCAACGTCATAAGGCTAGTAGCAGCACGATGAGTGGATTTAGGTACGACGATTCTAAGTGAAATAAGTCACACAGAAAAAGACACTTATCCTAAGATATCACTTCTAGAGGGAATGTAAAAACCGCTACACTTGAACTGAATTGCAAAACAGAACAGAGTCCCACGTTTAGGAAACACACTATGGCTGCTGAACGGGAAAGGTGAGGTGGGGTGATGCATGAAACAAGGGATTCAAATTAGCTCAGATACCGTTCCATAAAACCAAGATGTAAGAGACAAGACCTATTCCTTTTTCAGTGAACTGGACTCAACACCCCCTATTCACCGCACAAGAATATATCTGACTAGTAAGAATCTTCAAACCTATGTATTGATATCTCTCTGTAAGTGAGTCAAGGGGGTGTAAAGCGGCATAAACACAGCCGTGAAAAGCAGCTAAACCCCATTATAAAAATAAATTACTTTTCAAAACCCGTGAAACAAAGACAGTGAAAGAGAGAGAAATTCTTACAAAATTCGTTCAGGGGCTGTGATGCAACCTGGATTGACCATATCTAGACCCACAGCTGATTGAGACATAAGGGTGGACACTCTTGGGGCTGAGAGGTTCGGTGAGGTTGGGTGAGCCAACGCAGACCCTTTCAAGTAATACTGCATGGTACCCATCCCATGGGTCCCAAATCTCCAGGTTCAAGGGCATCTTCCTACGTCGAAAACAGGCATGAGAAACCCAGAAGATGGTACACCGTGTGATCGGGAAAGGTTTCTAAAACGCACCTCATTTCTCATCTCCTTTGCTCGGGTTCGCCATTCCAGCCGATTTACTAGCCATCTCCCTCCTTGGAGAATCAGCACCTTTAACCTCCTGTTCCGTACAGGTTGCAATTTGTCCTGAGGATGAAGGGGAAGAGGGGGAACCAATGAGAGACTAGCTCTAGGTGTTGGGACAGGCACAGGTCACTCTATTTTCCCATCAGGAAGAAGAATTAAGCACAAGCTCAGCCTGCCCCCCAGAACCAGAAGAGGGCCTGAAGCAATCCTGCGCTTTTGCAGCCAGCTCCCAAAAAAGCGAGTTGAAAAATGGAGCTCAGGGGCACTGCAATTCACAGACCTGCAGAGTTTTAAATGATACCTCTCGTCCACAAATATATTAAGGGAAGGCAACGAAGAGGCTTTGAAAGCAAGGCAGAATTGCAGGAAACAGATTTCAGGAGGTAGATTCGAATCGCCTTGAAAGCACATGAAAAGCGGCAAAACGTGGACAATGATGCCCTTGGCCAAAAAGGGCGTATGCGTTTTTTCCTGAATATATTCAGGAAAAAACGCATACGCCCTTTTTGGCCAACCAAGCAACCTGGAAAGGCCAATCAGCGCTCCAAAGAAGTCTCGCTTCCCAGCGGGCAAAAGGGCCATGCGGAAAAAAGTGTCCAAACCAGAAATGCAGGACCGGCCATGGAGAAATGGGAGCCTTGCTACGCTGATGGGTGGGATGTAAATTGCCAACAGCCACTCTGGAGAAGTGTACGGTGTGTTCTGAAACATCTAAAAAACACAGCTTGGAGAGCATAGGGCACTTCCACTCATGGGCGTATAAATTGGGAAAACTAAAAATCAGCAAGACACAGGCACCCCAAAGTTTAGGGCTGCTCTGTGGACAAGAACCCCCACTTCATTACACCTTAAATATCCTAGGAAAGAGAAAAATGGATAAAGAAGTTGTGGTCCTCATGTACAATGGAATATCACTCAGCCATGAAATCAACGTCATAAGGCTAGTAGCAGCACGATGAGTGGATTTAGGTACGACGATTCTAAGTGAAATAAGTCACACAGAAAAAGACACTTATCCTAAGATATCACTTCTAGAGGGAATGTAAAAACCGCTACACTTGAACTGAATTGCAAAACAGAACAGAGTCCCACGTTTAGGAAACACACTATGGCTGCTGAACGGGAAAGGTGAGGTGGGGTGATGCATGAAACAAGGGTTTCAAATTAGCTCAGATACCGTTCCATAAAACCAAGATGTAAGAGACAAGACCTATTCCTTTTTCAGTGAACTGGACTCAACACCCCCTATTCACCGCACAAGAATATATCTGACTAGTAAGAATCTTCAAACCTATGTATTGATATCTCTCTGTAAGTGAGTCAAGGGGGTGTAAAGCGGCATAAACACAGCCGTGAAAAGCAGCTAAACCCCATTATAAAAATAAATTACTTTTCAAAACCCGTGAAACAAAGACAGTGAAAGAGAGAGAAATTCTTACAAAATTCGTTCAGGGGCTGTGATGCAACCTGGATTGACCATATCTAGACCCACAGCTGATTGAGACATAAGGGTGGACACTCTTGGGGCTGAGAGGTTCGGTGAGGTTGGGTGAGCCAACGCAGACCCTTTCAAGTAATACTGCATGGTACCCATCCCATGGGTCCCAAATCTCCAGGTTCAAGGGCATCTTCCTACGTCGAAAACAGGCATGAGAAACCCAGAAGATGGTACACCGTGTGATCGGGAAAGGTTTCTAAAACGCACCTCATTTCTCATCTCCTTTGCTCGGGTTCGCCATTCCAGCCGATTTACTAGCCATCTCCCTCCTTGGAGAATCAGCACCTTTAACCTCCTGTTCCGTACAGGTTGCAATTTGTCCTGAGGATGAACGGGAAGAGGGGGAACCAATGAGAGACTAGCTCTAGGTGTTGGGACAGGCACAGGTCACTCTATTTTCCCATCAGGAAGAAGAATTAAGCACAAGCTCAGCCTGCCCCCCAGAACCAGAAGAGGGCCTGAAGCAATCCTGCGCTTTTGCAGCCAGCTCCCAAAAAAGCGAGTTGAAAAATGGAGCTCAGGGGCACTGCAATTCACAGACCTGCAGAGTTTTAAATGATACCTCTCGTCCACAAATATATTAAGGGAAGGCAACGAAGAGGCTTTGAAAGCAAGGCAGAATTGCAGGAAACAGATTTCAGGAGGTAGATTCGAATCGCCTTGAAAGCACATGAAAAGCGGCAAAACGTGGACAATGATGCCCTTGGCCAAAAAGGGCGTATGCGTTTTTTCCTGAATATATTCAGGAAAAAACGCATACGCCCTTTTTGGCCAACCAAGCAACCTGGAAAGGCCAATCAGCGCTCCAAAGAAGTCTCGCTTCCCAGGGGGCAAAAGGCCCATGCGGAAAAAAGTGTCCAAACCAGAAATGCAGGACCGGCCATGGAGAAATGGGAGCCTTGCTACGCTGATGGGTGGGATGTAAATTGCCAACAGCCACTCTGGAGAAGTGTACGGTGTGTCCTGAAACATCTAAAAAACACAGCTTGGAGAGCATAGGGCACTTCCACTCATGGGCGTATAAATTGGGAAAACTAAAAATCAGCAAGACACAGGCACCCCAAAGTTTAGGGCTGCTCTGTGGACAAGAACCCCCACTTCATTACACCTTCAATATCCTAGGAAAGAGAAAAATGGATAAAGAAGTTGTGGTCCTCTTGTACAATGGAATATCACTCAGCCATGAAATCAACGTCATAAGGCTAGTAGCAGCACGATGAGTGGATTTAGGTACGACGATTCTAAGTGAAATAAGTCACACAGAAAAAGACACTTATCATAAGATATCACTTAGAGAGGGAATGTAAAAACCGCTACACTTGAACTGAATTGCAAAACAGAACAGAGTCCCACGTTTAGGAAACACACTATGGCTGCTGAACGGGAAAGGTGAGGTGGGGTGATGCATAAAACAAGGGTTTCAAATTAGCTCAGATACCGTTCCATAAACCCAAGATGTAAGAGACAAGACCTATTCCTTTTTCAGTGAACTGGACTCAACACCCCCTATTCACCGCACAAGAATATATCTGACTAGTAAGAATCTTCAAACCTATGTATTGATATCTCTCTGTAAGTGAGTCAAGGGGGTGTAAAGCGGCATAAACACAGCCGTGAAAAGCAGCTAAACCCCATTATAAAAATAAATTACTTTTCAAAACCCGTGAAACAAAGACAGTGAAAGAGAGAGAAATTCTTACAAAATTCGTTCAGGGGCTGTGATGCAACCTGGATTGACCATATCTAGACCCACAGCTGATTGAGACATAAGGGTGGACACTCTTGGGGCTGAGAGGTTCGGTGAGGTTGGGTGAGCCAACGCAGACCCTTTCAAGTAATACTGCATGGTACCCATCCCATGGGTCCCAAATCTCCAGGTTCAAGGGCATCTTCCTACGTCGAAAACAGGCATGAGAAACCCAGAAGATGGTACACCGTGTGATCGGGAAAGGTTTCTAAAACGCACCTCATTTCTCATCTCCTTTGCTCGGGTTCGCCATTCCAGCCGATTTACTAGCCATCTCCCTCCTTGGAGAATCAGCACCTTTAACCTCCTGTTCCGTACAGGTTGCAATTTGTCCTGAGGATGAACGGGAAGAGGGGGAACCAATGAGAGACTAGCTCTAGGTGTTGGGACAGGCACAGGTCACTCTATTTTCCCATCAGGAAGAAGAATTAAGCACAAGCTCAGCCTGCCCCCCAGAACCAGAAGAGGGCCTGAAGCAATCCTGCGCTTTTGCGGCCAGCTCCCAAAAAAGCGAGTTGAAAAATGGAGCTCAGGGGCACTGCAATTCACAAACCTGCAGAGTTTTAAATGATACCTCTCGTCCACAAATATATTAAGGGAAGGCAACGAAGAGGCTTTGAAAGCAAGGCAGAATTGCAGGAAACAGATTTCAGGAGGTAGATTCGAATCGCCTTGAAAGCACATGAAAAGCGGCAAAACGTGGACAATGATGCCCTTGGCCAAAAAGGGCGTATGCGTTTTTTCCTGAATATATTCAGGAAAAAACGCATACGCCCTTTTTGGCCAACCAAGCAACCTGGAAAGGCCAATCAGCGCTCCAAAGAAGTCTCGCTTCCCAGCGGGCAAAAGGGCCATGCGGAAAAAAGTGTCCAAACCAGAAATGCAGGACCGGCCATGGAGAAATGGGAGCCTTGCTACGCTGATGGGTGGGATGTAAATTGCCAACAGCCACTCTGGAGAAGTGTACGGTGTGTCCTGAAACATCTAAAAAACACAGCTTGGAGAGCATAGGGCACTTCCACTCATGGGCGTATAAATTGGGAAAACTAAAAATCAGCAAGACACAGGCACCCCAAAGTTTAGGGCTGCTCTGTGGACAAGAACCCCCACTTCATTACACCTTCAATATCCTAGGAAAGAGAAAAATGGATAAAGAAGTTGTGGTCCTCATGTACAATGGAATATCACTCAGCCATGAAATCAACGTCATAAGGCTAGTAGCAGCACGATGAGTGGATTTAGGTACGACGATTCTAAGTGAAATAAGTCACACAGAAAAAGACACTTATCATAAGATATCACTTAGAGAGGGAATGTAAAAACCGCTACACTTGAACTGAATTGCAAAACAGAATAGAGTCCCACGTTTAGGAAACACACTATGGCTGCTGAACGGGAAAGGTGAGGTGGGGTGATGCATAAAACAAGGGTTTCAAATTAGCTCAGATACCGTTCCATAAACCCAAGATGTAAGAGACAAGACCTATTCCTTTTTCAGTGAACTGGACTCAACACCCCCTATTCACCGCACAAGAATATATCTGACTAGTAAGAATCTTCAAACCTATGTATTGATATCTCTCTGTAAGTGAGTCAAGGGGGTGTAAAGCGGCATAAACACAGCCGTGAAAAGCAGCTAAACCCCATTATAAAAATAAATTACTTTTCAAAACCCGTGAAACAAAGACAGTGAAAGAGAGAGAAATTCTTACAAAATTCGTTCAGGGGCTGTGATGCAACCTGGATTGACCATATCTAGACCCACAGCTGATTGAGACATAAGGGTGGACACTCTTGGGGCTGAGAGGTTCGGTGAGGTTGGGTGAGCCAACGCAGACCCTTTCAAGTAATACTGCATGGTACCCATCCCATGGGTCCCAAATCTCCAGGTTCAAGGGCATCTTCCTACGTCGAAAACAGGCATGAGAAACCCAGAAGATGGTACACCGTGTGATCGGGAAAGGTTTCTAAAACGCACCTCATTTCTCATCTCCTTTGCTCGGGTTCGCCATTCCAGCCGATTTACTAGCCATCTCCCTCCTTGGAGAATCAGCACCTTTAACCTCCTGTTCCGTACAGGTTGCAATTTGTCCTGAGGATGAACGGGAAGAGGGGGAACCAATGAGAGACTAGCTCTAGGTGTTGGGACAGGCACAGGTCACTCTATTTTCCCATCAGGAAGAAGAATTAAGCACAAGCTCAGCCTGCCCCCCAGAACCAGAAGAGGGCCTGAAGCAATCCTGCGCTTTTGCGGCCAGCTCCCAAAAAAGCGAGTTGAAAAATGGAGCTCAGGGGCACTGCAATTCACAAACCTGCAGAGTTTTAAATGATACCTCTCGTCCACAAATATATTAAGGGAAGGCAACGAAGAGGCTTTGAAAGCAAGGCAGAATTGCAGGAAACAGATTTCAGGAGGTAGATTCGAATCGCCTTGAAAGCACATGAAAAGCGGCAAAACGTGGACAATGATGCCCTTGGCCAAAAAGGGCGTATGCGTTTTTTCCTGAATATATTCAGGAAAAAACGCATACGCCCTTTTTGGCCAACCAAGCAACCTGGAAAGGCCAATCAGCGCTCCAAAGAAGTCTCGCTTCCCAGCGGGCAAAAGGGCCATGCGGAAAAAAGTGTCCAAACCAGAAATGAAGGACCGGCCATGGAGAAATGGGAGCCTTGCTACGCTGATGGGTGGGATGTAAATTGCCAACAGCCACTCTGGAGAAGTGTACGGTGTGTTCTGAAACATCTAAAAAACACAGCTTGGAGAGCATAGGGCACTTCCACTCATGGGCGTATAAATTGGGAAAACTAAAAATCAGCAAGACACAGGCACCCCAAAGTTTAGGGCTGCTCTGTGGACAAGAACCCCCACTTCATTACACCTTAAATATCCTAGGAAAGAGAAAAATGGATAAAGAAGTTGTGGTCCTCATGTACAATGGAATATCACTCAGCCATGAAATCCACGTCATAAGGCTAGTAGCAGCACGATGAGTGGATTTAGGTACGACGATTCTAAGTGAAATAAGTCACACAGAAAAAGACACTTATCATAAGATATCACTTCTAGAGGGAATGTAAAAACCGCTACACTTGAACTGAATTGCAAAACAGAACAGAGTCCCACGTTTAGGAAACACACTATGGCTGCTGAACGGGAAAGGTGAGGTGGGGTGATGCATAAAACAAGGGTTTCAAATTAGCTCCGATACCGTTCCATAAACCCAATATGTAAGAGACAAGACCTATTCCTTTTTCAGTGAACTGGACTCAACACCCCCTATTCACCGCACAAGAATATATCTGACTAGTAAGAATCTTCAAACCTATGTATTGATATCTCTCTGTAAGTGAGTCAAGGGGGTGTAAAGCGGCATAAACACAGCCGTGAAAAGCAGCTAAACCCCATTATAAAAATAAATTACTTTTCAAAACCCGTGAAACAAAGACAGTGAAAGAGAGAGAAATTCTTACAAAATTCGTTCAGGGGCTGTGATGCAACCTGGATTGACCATATCTAGACCCACAGCTGATTGAGACATAAGGGTGGACACTCTTGGGGCTGAGAGGTTCGGTGAGGTTGGGTGAGCCAACGCAGACCCTTTCAAGTAATACTGCATGGAACCCATCCCATGGGTCCCAAATCTCCAGGTTCAAAGGCATCTTCCTACGTCGAAAACAGGCATGAGAAACCCAGAAGATGGTACACGGTGTGATCGGGAAAGGTTTCTAAAACGCACCTCATTTCTCATCTCCTTTGCTCGGGTTCGCCATTCCAGCCGATTTACTAGCCATCTCCCTCCTTGGAGAATCAGCACCTTTAACCTCCTGTTCCGTACTGGTTGCAATTTGTCCTGAGGATGAACGGGAAGAGGGGGAACCAATGAGAGACTAGCTCTAGGTGTTGGGACAGGCACAGGTCACTCTATTTTCCCATCAGGAAGAAGAATTAAGCACAAGCTCAGCCTGCCCCCCAGAACCAGAAGAGGGCCTGAAGCAATCCTGCGCTTTTGCGGCCAGCTCCCAAAAAAGCGAGTTGAAAAATGGAGCTCAGGGGCACTGCAATTCACAAACCTGCAGAGTTTTAAATGATACCTCTCGTCCACAAATATATTAAGGGAAGGCAACGAAGAGGCTTTGAAAGCAAGGCAGAATTGCAGGAAACAGATTTCAGGAGGTAGATTCGAATCGCCTTGAAAGCACATGAAAAGCGGCAAAACGTGGACAATGATGCCCTTGGCCAAAAAGGGCGTATGCGTTTTTTCCTGAATATATTCAGGAAAAAACGCATACGCCCTTTTTGGCCAACCAAGCAACCTGGAAAGGCCAATCAGCGCTCCAAAGAAGTCTCGCTTCCCAGCGGGCAAAAGGGCCATGCGGAAAAAAGTGTCCAAACCAGAAATGCAGGACCGGCCATGGAGAAATGGGAGCCTTGCTACGCTGATGGGTGGGATGTAAATTGCCAACAGCCACTCCGGAGAAGTGTACGGTGTGTTCTGAAACATCTAAAAAACACAGCTTGGAGAGCATAGGGCACTTCCACTCATGGGCGTATAAATTGGGAAAACTAAAAATCAGCAAGACACAGGCACCCCAAAGTTTAGGGCTGCTCTGTGGACAAGAACCCCCACTTCATTACACCTTAAATATCCTAGGAAAGAGAAAAATGGATAAAGAAGTTGTGGTCCTCATGTACAATGGAATATCACTCAGCCATGAAATCAACGTCATAAGGCTAGTAGCAGCACGATGAGTGGATTTAGGTACGACGATTCTAAGTGAAATAAGTCACACAGAAAAAGACACTTATCATAAGATATCACTTAGAGAGGGAATGTAAAAACCGCTACACTTGAACTGAATTGCAAAACAGAACAGAGTCCCACGTTTAGGAAACACACTATGGCTGCTGAACGGGAAAGGTGAGGTGGGGTGATGCCTAAAACAAGGGTTTCAAATTAGCTCAGATACCGTTCCATAAACCCAATATGTAAGAGACAAGACCTATTCCTTTTTCAGTGAACTGGACTCAACACCCCCTATTCACCGCACAAGAATATATCTGACTAGTAAGAATCTTCAAACCTATATATTGATATCTCTCTGTAAGTGAGTCAAGGGGGTGTAAAGCGGCATAAACACAGCCGTGAAAAGCAGCTAAACCCCATTATAAAAATAAATTACTTTTCAAAACCCGTGAAACAAAGACAGTGAAAGAGAGAGAAATTCTTCCAAAATTCGTTCAGGGGCTGTGATGCAACCTGGATTGACCATATCTAGACCCACAGCTGATTGAGACATAAGGGTGGACACTCTTGGGGCTGAGAGGTTCGGTGAGGTTGGGTGAGCCAACGCAGACCCTTTCAAGTAATACTGCATGGTACCCATCCCATGGGTCCCAAATCTCCAGGTTCAAGGGCATCTTCCTACGTCGAAAACAGGCATGAGAAACCCAGAAGATGGTACACCGTGTGATCGGGAAAGGTTTCTAAAACGCACCTCATTTCTCATCTCCTTTGCTCGGGTTCGCCATTCCAGCCGATTTACTAGCCATCTCCCTCCTTGGAGAATCAGCACCTTTAACCTCCTGTTCCGTACAGGTTGCAATTTGTCCTGAGGATGAACGGGAAGAGGGGGAACCAATGAGAGACTAGCTCTAGGTGTTGGGACAGGCACAGGTCACTCTATTTTCCCATCAGGAAGAAGAATTAAGCACAAGCTCAGCCTGCCCCCCAGAACCAGAAGAGGGCCTGAAGCAATCCTGCGCTTTTGCGGCCAGCTCCCAAAAAAGCGAGTTGAAAAATGGAGCTCAGGGGCACTGCAATTCACAAACCTGCAGAGTTTTAAATGATACCTCTCGTCCACAAATATATTAAGGGAAGGCAACGAAGAGGCTTTGAAAGCAAGGCAGAATTGCAGGAAACAGATTTCAGGAGGTAGATTCGAATCGCCTTGAAAGCACATGAAAAGTGGCAAAACGTGGACAATGATGCCCTTGGCCAAAAAGGGCGTATGCGTTTTTTCCTGAATATATTCAGGAAAAAACGCATACGCCCTTTTTGGCCAACCAAGCAACCTGGAAAGGCCAATCAGCGCTCCAAAGAAGTCTCGCTTCCCAGCGGGCAAAAGGGCCATGCGGAAAAAAGTGTCCAAACCAGAAATGCAGGACCGGCCATGGAGAAATGGGAGCCTTGCTACGCTGATGGGTGGGATGTAAATTGCCAACAGCCACTCTGGAGAAGTGTACGGTGTGTTCTGAAACATCTAAAAAACACAGCTTGGAGAGCATAGGGCACTTCCACTCATGGGTGTATAAATTGGGAAAACTAAAAATCAGCAAGACACAGGCACCCCAAAGTTTAGGGCTGCTCTGTGGACAAGAACCCCCACTTCATTACACCTTAAATATCCTAGGAAAGAGAAAAATGGATAAAGAAGTTGTGGTCCTCATGTACAATGGAATATCACTCAGCCATGAAATCAACGTCATAAGGCTAGTAGCAGCACGATGAGTGGATTTAGGTACGACGATTCTAAGTGAAATAAGTCACACAGAAAAAGACACTTATCATAAGATATCACTTAGAGAGGGAATGTAAAAACCGCTACACTTGAACTGAATTGCAAAACAGAACAGAGTCCCACGTTTAGGAAACACACTATGGCTGCTGAACGGGAAAGGTGAGGTGGGGTGATGCCTAAAACAAGGGTTTCAAATTAGCTCAGATACCGTTCCATAAACCCAATATGTAAGAGACAAGACCTATTCCTTTTTCAGTGAACTGGACTCAACACCCCCTATTCACCGCACAAGAATATATCTGACTAGTAAGAATCTTCAAACCTATATATTGATATCTCTCTGTAAGTGAGTCAAGGGGGTGTAAAGCGGCATAAACACAGCCGTGAAAAGCAGCTAAACCCCATTATAAAAATAAATTACTTTTCAAAACCCGTGAAACAAAGACAGTGAAAGAGAGAGAAATTCTTCCAAAATTCGTTCAGGGGCTGTGATGCAACCTGGATTGACCATATCTAGACCCACAGCTGATTGAGACATAAGGGTGGACACTCTTGGGGCTGAGAGGTTCGGTGAGGTTGGGTGAGCCAACGCAGACCCTTTCAAGTAATACTGCATGGTACCCATCCCATGGGTCCCAAATCTCCAGGTTCAAGGGCATCTTCCTACGTCGAAAACAGGCATGAGAAACCCAGAAGATGGTACACCGTGTGATCGGGAAAGGTTTCTAAAACGCACCTCATTTCTCATCTCCTTTGCTCGGGTTCGCCATTCCAGCCGATTTACTAGCCATCTCCCTCCTTGGAGAATCAGCACCTTTAACCTCCTGTTCCGTACAGGTTGCAATTTGTCCTGAGGATGAAGGGGAAGAGGGGGAACCAATGAGAGACTAGCTCTAGGTGTTGGGACAGGCACAGGTCACTCTATTTTCCCATCAGGAAGAAGAATTAAGCACAAGCTCAGCCTGCCCCCCAGAACCAGAAGAGGGCCTGAAGCAATCCTGCGCTTTTGCGGCCAGCTCCCAAAAAAGCGAGTTGAAAAATGGAGCTCAGGGGCACTGCAATTCACAAACCTGCAGAGTTTTAAATGATACCTCTCGTCCACAAATATATTAAGGGAAGGCAACGAAGAGGCTTTGAAAGCAAGGCAGAATTGCAGGAAACAGATTTCAGGAGGTAGATTCGAATCGCCTTGAAAGCACATGAAAAGCGGCAAAACGTGGACAATGATGCCCTTGGCCAAAAAGGGCGTATGCGTTTTTTCCTGAATATATTCAGGAAAAAACGCATACGCCCTTTTTGGCCAACCAAGCAACCTGGAAAGGCCAATCAGCGCTCCAAAGAAGTCTCGCTTCCCAGCGGGCAAAAGGGCCATGCGGAAAAAAGTGTCCAAACCAGAAATGCAGGACCGGCCATGGAGAAATGGGAGCCTTGCTACGCTGATGGGTGGGATGTAAATTGCCAACAGCCACTCTGGAGAAGTGTACGGTGTGTTCTGAAACATCTAAAAAACACAGCTTGGAGAGCATAGGGCACTTCCACTCATGGGCGTATAAATTGGGAAAACTAAAAATCAGCAAGACACAGGCACCCCAAAGTTTAGGGCTGCTCTGTGGACAAGAACCCCCACTTCATTACACCTTAAATATCCTAGGAAAGAGAAAAATGGATAAAGAAGTTGTGGTCCTCATGTACAATGGAATATCACTCAGCCATGAATTCAACGTCATAAGGCTAGTAGCAGCACGATGAGTGGATTTAGGTACGACGATTCTAAGTGAAATAAGTCACACAGAAAAAGACACTTATCATAAGATATCACTTAGAGAGGGAATGTAAAAACCGCTACACTTGAACTGAATTGCAAAACAGAACAGAGTCCCACGTTTAGGAAACACACTATGGCTGCTGAACGGGAAAGGTGAGGTGGGGTGATGCCTAAAACAAGGGTTTCAAATTAGCTCAGATACCGTTCCATAAACCCAATATGTAAGAGACAAGACCTATTCCTTTTTCAGTGAACTGGACTCAACACCCCCTATTCACCGCACAAGAATATATCTGACTAGTAAGAATCTTCAAACCTATATATTGATATCTCTCTGTAAGTGAGTCAAGGGGGTGTAAAGCGGCATAAACACAGCCGTGAAAAGCAGCTAAACCCCATTATAAAAATAAATTACTTTTCAAAACCCGTGAAACAAAGACAGTGAAAGAGAGAGAAATTCTTACAAAATTCGTTCAGGGGCTGTGATGCAACCTGGATTGACCATATCTAGACCCACAGCTGATTGAGACATAAGGGTGGACACTCTTGGGGCTGAGAGGTTCGGTGAGGTTGGGTGAGCCAACGCAGACCCTTTCAAGTAATACTGCATGGTACCCATCCCATGGGTCCCAAATCTCCAGGTTCAAGGGCATCTTCCTACGTCGAAAACAGGCATGAGAAACCCAGAAGATGGTACACCGTGTGATCGGGAAAGGTTTCTACAACGCACCTCATTTCTCATCTCCTTTGCTCGGGTTCGCCATTCCAGCCGATTTACTAGCCATCTCCCTCCTTGGAGAATCAGCACCTTTAACCTCCTGTTCCGTACAGGTTGCAATTTGTCCTGAGGATGAACGGGAAGAGGGGGAACCAATGAGAGACTAGCTCTAGGTGTTGGGACAGGCACAGGTCACTCTATTTTCCCATCAGGAAGAAGAATTAAGCACAAGCTCAGCCTGCCCCCCAGAACCAGAAGAGGGCCTGAAGCAATCCTGCGCTTTTGCGGCCAGCTCCCAAAAAAGCGAGTTGAAAAATGGAGCTCAGGGGCACTGCAATTCACAAACCTGCAGAGTTTTAAATGATACCTCTCGTCCACAAATATATTAAGGGAAGGCAACGAAGAGGCTTTGAAAGCAAGGCAGAATTGCAGGAAACAGATTTCAGGAGGTAGATTCGAATCGCCTTGAAAGCACATGAAAAGCGGCAAAACGTGGACAATGATGCCCTTGGCCAAAAAGGGCGTATGCGTTTTTTCCTGAATATATTCAGGAAAAAACGCATACGCCCTTTTTGGCCAACCAAGCAACCTGGAAAGGCCAATCAGCGCTCCAAAGAAGTCTCGCTTCCCAGCGGGCAAAAGGGCCATGCGGAAAAAAGTGTCCAAACCAGAAATGCAGGACCGGCCATGGAGAAATGGGAGCCTTGCTACGCTGATGGGTGGGATGTAAATTGCCAACAGCCACTCTGGAGAAGTGTACGGTGTGTTCTGAAACATCTAAAAAACACAGCTTGGAGAGCATAGGGCACTTCCACTCATGGGCGTATAAATTGGGAAAACTAAAAATCAGCAAGACACAGGCACCCCAAAGTTTAGGGCTGCTCTGTGGACAAGAACCCCCACTTCATTACACCTTAAATATCCTAGGAAAGAGAAAAATGGATAAAGAAGTTGTGGTCCTCATGTACAATGGAATATCACTCAGCCATGAAATCAACGTCATAAGGCTAGTAGCAGCACGATGAGTGGATTTAGGTACGACGATTCTAAGTGAAATAAGTCACACAGAAAAAGACACTTATCCTAAGATATCACTTCTAGAGGGAATGTAAAAACCGCTACACTTGAACTGAATTGCAAAACAGAACAGAGTCCCACGTTTAGGAAACACACTATGGCTGCTGAACGGGAAAGGTGAGGTGGGGTGATGCATAAAACAAGGGTTTCAAATTAGCTCAGATACCGTTCCATAAAACCAAGATGTAAGAGACAAGACCTATTCCTTTTTCAGTGAACTGGACTCAACACCCCCTATTCACCGCACAAGAATATATCTGACTAGTAAGAATCTTCAAACCTATGTATTGATATCTCTCTGTAAGTGAGTCAAGGGGGTGTAAAGCGGCATAAACACAGCCGTGAAAAGCAGCTAAACCCCATTATAAAAATAAATTACTTTTCAAAACCCGTGAAACAAAGACAGTGAAAGAGAGAGAAATTCTTACAAAATTCGTTCAGGGGCTGTGATGCAACCTGGATTGACCATATCTAGACCCACAGCTGATTGAGACATAAGGGTGGACACTCTTGGGGCTGAGAGGTTCGGTGAGGTTGGGTGAGCCAACGCAGACCCTTTCAAGTAATACTGCATGGTACCCATCCCATGGGTCCCAAATCTCCAGGTTCAAGGGCATCTTCCTACGTCGAAAACAGGCATGAGAAACCCAGAAGATGGTACACCGTGTGATCGGGAAAGGTTTCTAAAACGCACCTCATTTCTCATCTCCTTTGCTCGGGTTCGCCATTCCAGCCGATTTACTAGCCATCTCCCTCCTTGGAGAATCAGCACCTTTAACCTCCTGTTCCGTACAGGTTGCAATTTGTCCTGAGGATGAACGGGAAGAGGGGGAACCAATGAGAGACTAGCTCTAGGTGTTGGGACAGGCACAGGTCACTCTATTTTCCCATCAGGAAGAAGAATTAAGCACAAGCTCAGCCTGCCCCCCAGAACCAGAAGAGGGCCTGAAGCAATCCTGCGCTTTTGCGGCCAGCTCCCAAAAAAGCGAGTTGAAAAATGGAGCTCAGGGGCACTGCAATTCAGAAACCTGCACAGTTTTAAATGATACCTCTCGTCCACAAATATATTAAGGGAAGGCAACGAAGAGGCTTTGAAAGCAAGGCAGAATTGCAGGAAACAGATTTCAGGAGGTAGATTCGAATCGCCTTGAAAGCACATGAAAAGCGGCAAAACGTGGACAATGATGCCCTTGGCCAAAAAGGGCGTATGCGTTTTTTCCTGAATATATTCAGGAAAAAACGCATACGCCCTTTTTGGCCAACCAAGCAACCTGGAAAGGCCAATCAGCGCTCCAAAGAAGTCTCGCTTCCCAGCGGGCAAAAGGGCCATGCGGAAAAAAGTGTCCAAACCAGAAATGCAGGACCGGCCATGGAGAAATGGGAGCCTTGCTACGCTGATGGGTGGGATGTAAATTGCCAACAGCCACTCTGGAGAAGTGTACGGTGTGTCCTGAAACATCTAAAAAACACAGCTTGGAGAGCATAGGGCACTTCCACTCATGGGCGTATAAATTGGGAAAAGTAAAAATCAGCAAGACACAGGCACCCCAAAGTTTAGGGCTGCTCTGTGGACAAGAACCCCCACTTCATTACACCTTCAATATCCTAGGAAAGAGAAAAATGGATAAAGAAGTTGTGGTCCTCATGTACAATGGAATATCACTCAGCCATGAAATCAACGTCATAAGGCTAGTAGCAGCACGATGAGTGGATTTAGGTACGACGATTCTAAGTGAAATAAGTCACACAGAAAAAGACACTTATCATAAGATATCACTTCTAGAGGGAATGTAAAAACTGCTACACTTGAACTGAATTGCAAAACAGAACAGAGTCCCACGTTTAGGAATCACACTATGGCTGGTGAACGGGAAAGGTGAGGTGGGGTGATGCATAAAACAAGGGTTTCAAATTAGCTCCGATACCGTTCCATAAACCCAAGATGTAAGAGACAAGACCTATTCCTTTTTCAGTGAACTGGACTCAACACCCCCTATTCACCGCACAAGAATATATCTGACTAGTAAGAATCTTCAAACCTATATATTGATATCTCTCTGTAAGTGAGTCAAGGGGGTGTAAAGCGGCATAAACACAGCCGTGAAAAGCAGCTAAACCCCATTATAAAAATAAATTACTTTTCAAAACCCGTGAAACAAAGACAGTGAAAGAGAGAGAAATTCTTACAAAATTCGTTCAGGGGCTGTGATGCAACCTGGATTGACCATATCTAGACCCACAGCTGATTGAGACATAAGGGTGGACACTCTTGGGGCTGAGAGGTTCGGTGAGGTTGGGTGAGCCAACGCAGACCCTTTCAAGTAATACTGCATGGTACCCATCCCATGGGTCCCAAATCTCCAGGTTCAAGGGCATCTTCCTACGTCGAAAACAGGCATGAGAAACCCAGAAGATGGTACACCGTGTGATCGGGAAAGGTTTCTAAAACGCACCTCATTTCTCATCTCCTTTGCTCGGGTTCGCCATTCCAGCCGATTTACTAGCCATCTCCCTCCTTGGAGAATCAGCACCTTTAACCTCCTGTTCCGTACAGGTTGCAATTTGTCCTGAGGATGAACGGGAAGAGGGGGAACCAATGAGAGACTAGCTCTAGGTGTTGGGACAGGCACAGGTCACTCTATTTTCCCATCAGGAAGAAGAATTAAGCACAAGCTCAGCCTGCCCCCCAGAACCAGAAGAGGGCCTGAAGCAATCCTGCGCTTTTGCGGCCAGCTCCCAAAAAAGCGAGTTGAAAAATGGAGCTCAGGGGCACTGCAATTCACAAACCTGCAGAGTTTTAAATGATACCTCTCGTCCACAAATATATTAAGGGAAGGCAACGAAGAGGCTTTGAAAGCAAGGCAGAATTGCAGGAAACAGATTTCAGGAGGTAGATTCGAATCGCCTTGAAAGCACATGAAAAGCGGCAAAACGTGGACAATGATGCCCTTGGCCAAAAAGGGCGTATGCGTTTTTTCCTGAATATATTCAGGAAAAAACGCATACGCCCTTTTTGGCCAACCAAGCAACCTGGAAAGGCCAATCAGCGCTCCAAAGAAGTCTCGCTTCCCAGCGGGCAAAAGGGCCATGCGGAAAAAAGTGTCCAAACCAGAAATGAAGGACCGGCCATGGAGAAATGGGAGCCTTGCTACGCTGATGGGTGGGATGTAAATTGCCAACAGCCACTCTGGAGAAGTGTACGGTGTGTTCTGAAACATCTAAAAAACACAGCTTGGAGAGCATAGGGCACTTCCACTCATGGGCGTATAAATTGGGAAAACTAAAAATCAGCAAGACACAGGCACCCCAAAGTTTAGGGCTGCTCTGTGGACAAGAACCCCCACTTCATTACACCTTAAATATCCTAGGAAAGAGAAAAATGGATAAAGAAGTTGTGGTCCTCATGTACAATGGAATATCACTCAGCCATGAAATCCACGTCATAAGGCTAGTAGCAGCACGATGAGTGGATTTAGGTACGACGATTCTAAGTGAAATAAGTCACACAGAAAAAGACACTTATCATAAGATATCACTTCTAGAGGGAATGTAAAAACCGCTACACTTGAACTGAATTGCAAAACAGAACAGAGTCCCACGTTTAGGAAACACACTATGGCTGCTGAACGGGAAAGGTGAGGTGGGGTGATGCATAAAACAAGGGTTTCAAATTAGCTCCGATACCGTTCCATAAACCCAATATGTAAGAGACAAGACCTATTCCTTTTTCAGTGAACTGGACTCAACACCCCCTATTCACCGCACAAGAATATATCTGACTAGTAAGAATCTTCAAACCTATGTATTGATATCTCTCTGTAAGTGAGTCAAGGGGGTGTAAAGCGGCATAAACACAGCCGTGAAAAGCAGCTAAACCCCATTATAAAAATAAATTACTTTTCAAAACCCGTGAAACAAAGACAGTGAAAGAGAGAGAAATTCTTACAAAATTCGTTCAGGGGCTGTGATGCAACCTGGATTGACCATATCTAGACCCACAGCTGATTGAGACATAAGGGTGGACACTCTTGGGGCTGAGAGGTTCGGTGAGGTTGGGTGAGCCAACGCAGACCCTTTCAAGTAATACTGCATGGAACCCATCCCATGGGTCCCAAATCTCCAGGTTCAAAGGCATCTTCCTACGTCGAAAACAGGCATGAGAAACCCAGAAGATGGTACACGGTGTGATCGGGAAAGGTTTCTAAAACGCACCTCATTTCTCATCTCCTTTGCTCGGGTTCGCCATTCCAGCCGATTTACTAGCCATCTCCCTCCTTGGAGAATCAGCACCTTTAACCTCCTGTTCCGTACTGGTTGCAATTTGTCCTGAGGATGAACGGGAAGAGGGGGAACCAATGAGAGACTAGCTCTAGGTGTTGGGACAGGCACAGGTCACTCTATTTTCCCATCAGGAAGAAGAATTAAGCACAAGCTCAGCCTGCCCCCCAGAACCAGAAGAGGGCCTGAAGCAATCCTGCGCTTTTGCGGCCAGCTCCCAAAAAAGCGAGTTGAAAAATGGAGCTCAGGGGCACTGCAATTCACAAACCTGCAGAGTTTTAAATGATACCTCTCGTCCACAAATATATTAAGGGAAGGCAACGAAGAGGCTTTGAAAGCAAGGCAGAATTGCAGGAAACAGATTTCAGGAGGTAGATTCGAATCGCCTTGAAAGCACATGAAAAGCGGCAAAACGTGGACAATGATGCCCTTGGCCAAAAAGGGCGTATGCGTTTTTTCCTGAATATATTCAGGAAAAAACGCATACGCCCTTTTTGGCCAACCAAGCAACCTGGAAAGGCCAATCAGCGCTCCAAAGAAGTCTCGCTTCCCAGCGGGCAAAAGGGCCATGCGGAAAAAAGTGTCCAAACCAGAAATGCAGGACCGGCCATGGAGAAATGGGAGCCTTGCTACGCTGATGGGTGGGATGTAAATTGCCAACAGCCACTCTGGAGAAGTGTACGGTGTGTTCTGAAACATCTAAAAAACACAGCTTGGAGAGCATAGGGCACTTCCACTCATGGGCGTATAAATTGGGAAAACTAAAAATCAGCAAGACACAGGCACCCCAAAGTTTAGGGCTGCTCTGTGGACAAGAACCCCCACTTCATTACACCTTAAATATCCTAGGAAAGAGAAAAATGGATAAAGAAGTTGTGGTCCTCATGTACAATGGAATATCACTCAGCCATGAAATCAACGTCATAAGGCTAGTAGCAGCACGATGAGTGGATTTAGGTACGACGATTCTAAGTGAAATAAGTCACACAGAAAAAGACACTTATCATAAGATATCACTTAGAGAGGGAATGTAAAAACCGCTACACTTGAACTGAATTGCAAAACAGAACAGAGTCCCACGTTTAGGAAACACACTATGGCTGCTGAACGGGAAAGGTGAGGTGGGGTGATGCCTAAAACAAGGGTTTCAAATTAGCTCAGATACCGTTCCATAAACCCAATATGTAAGAGACAAGACCTATTCCTTTTTCAGTGAACTGGACTCAACACCCCCTATTCACCGCACAAGAATATATCTGACTAGTAAGAATCTTCAAACCTATATATTGATATCTCTCTGTAAGTGAGTCAAGGGGGTGTAAAGCGGCATAAACACAGCCGTGAAAAGCAGCTAAACCCCATTATAAAAATAAATTACTTTTCAAAACCCGTGAAACAAAGACAGTGAAAGAGAGAGAAATTCTTCCAAAATTCGTTCAGGGGCTGTGATGCAACCTGGATTGACCATATCTAGACCCACAGCTGATTGAGACATAAGGGTGGACACTCTTGGGGCTGAGAGGTTCGGTGAGGTTGGGTGAGCCAACGCAGACCCTTTCAAGTAATACTGCATGGTACCCATCCCATGGGTCCCAAATCTCCAGGTTCAAGGGCATCTTCCTACGTCGAAAACAGGCATGAGAAACCCAGAAGATGGTACACCGTGTGATCGGGAAAGGTTTCTAAAACGCACCTCATTTCTCATCTCCTTTGCTCGGGTTCGCCATTCCAGCCGATTTACTAGCCATCTCCCTCCTTGGAGAATCAGCACCTTTAACCTCCTGTTCCGTACAGGTTGCAATTTGTCCTGAGGATGAACGGGAAGAGGGGGAACCAATGAGAGACTAGCTCTAGGTGTTGGGACAGGCACAGGTCACTCTATTTTCCCATCAGGAAGAAGAATTAAGCACAAGCTCAGCCTGCCCCCCAGAACCAGAAGAGGGCCTGAAGCAATCCTGCGCTTTTGCGGCCAGCTCCCAAAAAAGCGAGTTGAAAAATGGAGCTCAGGGGCACTGCAATTCACAAACCTGCAGAGTTTTAAATGATACCTCTCGTCCACAAATATATTAAGGGAAGGCAACGAAGAGGCTTTGAAAGCAAGGCCGAATTGCAGGAAACAGATTTCAGGAGGTAGATTCGAATCGCCTTGAAAGCACATGAAAAGCGGCAAAACGTGGACAATGATGCCCTTGGCCAAAAAGGGCGTATGCGTTTTTTCCTGAATATATTCAGGAAAAAACGCATACGCCCTTTTTGGCCAACCAAGCAACCTGGAAAGGCCAATCAGCGCTCCAAAGAAGTCTCGCTTCCCAGCGGGCAAAAGGGCCATGCGGAAAAAAGTGTCCAAACCAGAAATGCAGGACCGGCCATGGAGAAATGGGAGCCTTGCTACGCTGATGGGTGGGATGTAAATTGCCAACAGCCACTCTGGAGAAGTGTACGGTGTGTTCTGAAACATCTAAAAAACACAGCTTGGAGAGCATAGGGCACTTCCACTCATGGGCGTATAAATTGGGAAAACTAAAAATCAGCAAGACACAGGCACCCCAAAGTTTAGGGCTGCTCTGTGGACAAGAACCCCCACTTCATTACACCTTAAATATCCTAGGAAAGAGAAAAATGGATAAAGAAGTTGTGGTCCTCATGTACAATGGAATATCACTCAGCCATGAAATCAACGTCATAAGGCTAGTAGCAGCACGATGAGTGGATTTAGGTACGACGATTCTAAGTGAAATAAGTCACACAGAAAAAGACACTTATCATAAGATATCACTTAGAGAGGGAATGTAAAAACCGCTACACTTGAACTGAATTGCAAAACAGAACAGAGTACCACGTTTGGAAACACACTATGGCTGCTGAACGGGAAAGGTGAGGTGGGGTGATGCCTAAAACAAGGGTTTCAAATTAGCTCAGATACCGTTCCATAAACCCAATATGTAAGAGACAAGACCTATTCCTTTTTCAGTGAACTGGACTCAACACCCCCTATTCACCGCACAAGAATATATCTGACTAGTAAGAATCTTCAAACCTATATATTGATATCTCTCTGTAAGTGAGTCAAGGGGGTGTAAAGCGGCATAAACACAGCCGTGAAAAGCAGCTAAACCCCATTATAAAAATAAATTACTTTTCAAAACCCGTGAAACAAAGGCAGTGAAAGAGAGAGAAATTCTTACAAAATTCGTTCAGGGGCTGTGATGCAACCTGGATTGACCATATCTAGACCCACAGCTGATTGAGACATAAGGGTGGACACTCTTGGGGCTGAGAGGTTCGGTGAGGTTGGGTGAGCCAACGCAGACCCTTTCAAGTAATACTGCATGGTACCCATCCCATGGGTCCCAAATCTCCAGGTTCAAGGGCATCTTCCTACGTCGAAAACAGGCATGAGAAACCCAGAAGATGGTACACCGTGTGATCGGGAAAGGTTTCTAAAACGCACCTCATTTCTCATCTCCTTTGCTCGGGTTCGCCATTCCAGCCGATTTACTAGCCATCTCCCTCCTTGGAGAATCAGCACCTTTAACCTCCTGTTCCGTACAGGTTGCAATTTGTCCTGAGGATGAACGGGAAGAGGGGGAACCAATGAGAGACTAGCTCTAGGTGTTGGGACAGGCACAGGTCACTCTATTTTCCCATCAGGAAGAAGAATTAAGCACAAGCTCAGCCTGCCCCCCAGAACCAGAAGAGGGCCTGAAGCAATCCTGCGCTTTTGCGGCCAGCTCCCAAAAAAGCGAGTTGAAAAATGGAGCTCAGGGGCACTGCAATTCACAAACCTGCAGAGTTTTAAATGATACCTCTCGTCCACAAATATATTAAGGGAAGGCAACGAAGAGGCTTTGAAAGCAAGGCAGAATTGCAGGAAACAGATTTCAGGAGGTAGATTCGAATCGCCTTGAAAGCACATGAAAAGCGGCAAAACGTGGACAATGATGCCCTTGGCCAAAAAGGGCGTATGCGTTTTTTCCTGAATATATTCAGGAAAAAACGCATACGCCCTTTTTGGCCAACCAAGCAACCTGGAAAGGCCAATCAGCGCTCCAAAGAAGTCTCGCTTCCCAGCGGGCAAAAGGGCCATGCGGAAAAAAGTGTCCAAACCAGAAATGCAGGACCGGCCATGGAGAAATGGGAGCCTTGCTACGCTGATGGGTGGGATGTAAATTGCCAACAGCCACTCTGGAGAAGTGTACGGTGTGTTCTGAAACATCTAAAAAACACAGCTTGGAGAGCATAGGGCACTTCCACTCATGGGCGTATAAATTGGGAAAACTAAAAATCAGCAAGACACAGGCACCCCAAAGTTTAGGGCTGCTCTGTGGACAAGAACCCCCACTTCATTACACCTTAAATATCCTAGGAAAGAGAAAAATGGATAAAGAAGTTGTGGTCCTCATGTACAATGGAATATCACTCAGCCATGAAATCAACGTCATAAGGCTAGTAGCAGCACGATGAGTGGATTTAGGTACGACGATTCTAAGTGAAATAAGTCACACAGAAAAAGACACTTATCATAAGATATCACTTAGAGAGGGAATGTAAAAACCGCTACACTTGAACTGAATTGCAAAACAGAACAGAGTCCCACGTTTAGGAAACACACTATGGCTGCTGAACGGGAAAGGTGAGGTGGGGTGATGCCTAAAACAAGGGTTTCAAATTAGCTCAGATACCGTTCCATAAACCCAATATGTAAGAGACAAGACCTATTCCTTTTTCAGTGAACTGGACTCAACACCCCCTATTCACCGCACAAGAATATATCTGACTAGTAAGAATCTTCAAACCTATATATTGATATCTCTCTGTAAGTGAGTCAAGGGGGTGTAAAGCGGCATAAACACAGCCGTGAAAAGCAGCTAAACCCCATTATAAAAATAAATTACTTTTCAAAACCCGTGAAACAAAGACAGTGAAAGAGAGAGAAATTCTTACAAAATTCGTTCAGGGGCTGTGATGCAACCTGGATTGACCATATCTAGACCCACAGCTGATTGAGACATAAGGGTGGACACTCTTGGGGCTGAGAGGTTCGGTGAGGTTGGGTGAGCCAACGCAGACCCTTTCAAGTAATACTGCATGGTACCCATCCCATGGGTCCCAAATCTCCAGGTTCAAGGGCATCTTCCTACGTCGAAAACAGGCATGAGAAACCCAGAAGATGGTACACCGTGTGATCGGGAAAGGTTTCTAAAACGCACCTCATTTCTCATCTCCTTTGCTCGGGTTCGCCATTCCAGCCGATTTACTAGCCATCTCCCTCCTTGGAGAATCAGCACCTTTAACCTCCTGTTCCGTACAGGTTGCAATTTGTCCTGAGGATGAACGGGAAGAGGGGGAACCAATGAGAGACTAGCTCTAGGTGTTGGGACAGGCACAGGTCACTCTATTTTCCCATCAGGAAGAAGAATTAAGCACAAGCTCAGCCTGCCCCCCAGAACCAGAAGAGGGCCTGAAGCAATCCTGCGCTTTTGCGGCCAGCTCCCAAAAAAGCGAGTTGAAAAATGGAGCTCAGGGGCACTGCAATTCACAAACCTGCAGAGTTTTAAATGATACCTCTCGTCCACAAATATATTAAGGGAAGGCAACGAAGAGGCTTTGAAAGCAAGGCAGAATTGCAGGAAACAGATTTCAGGAGGTAGATTCGAATCGCCTTGAAAGCACATGAAAAGCGGCAAAACGTGGACAATGATGCCCTTGGCCAAAAAGGGCGTATGCGTTTTTTCCTGAATATATTCAGGAAAAAACGCATACGCCCTTTTTGGCCAACCAAGCAACCTGGAAAGGCCAATCAGCGCTCCAAAGAAGTCTCGCTTCCCAGCGGGCAAAAGGGCCATGCGGAAAAAAGTGTCCAAACCAGAAATGCAGGACCGGCCATGGAGAAATGGGAGCCTTGCTACGCTGATGGGTGGGATGTAAATTGCCAACAGCCACTCTGGAGAAGTGTACGGTGTGTTCTGAAACATCTAAAAAACACAGCTTGGAGAGCATAGGGCACTTCCACTCATGGGCGTATAAATTGGGAAAACTAAAAATCAGCAAGACACAGGCACCCCAAAGTTTAGGGCTGCTCTGTGGACAAGAACCCCCACTTCATTACACCTTAAATATCCTAGGAAAGAGAAAAATGGATAAAGAAGTTGTGGTCCTCATGTACAATGGAATATCACTCAGCCATGAAATCAACGTCATAAGGCTAGTAGCAGCACGATGAGTGGATTTAGGTACGACGATTCTAAGTGAAATAAGTCACACAGAAAAAGACACTTATCCTAAGATATCACTTCTAGAGGGAATGTAAAAACCGCTACACTTGAACTGAATTGCAAAACAGAACAGAGTCCCACGTTTAGGAAACACACTATGGCTGCTGAACGGGAAAGGTGAGGTGGGGTGATGCCTAAAACAAGGGTTTCAAATTAGCTCAGATACCGTTCCATAAACCCAAGATGTAAGAGACAAGACCTATTCCTTTTTCAGTGAACTGGACTCAACACCCCCTATTCACCGCACAAGAATATATCTGACTAGTAAGAATCTTCAAACCTATATATTGATATCTCTCTGTAAGTGAGTCAAGGGGGTGTAAAGCGGCATAAACACAGCCGTGAAAAGCAGCTAAACCCCATTATAAAAATAAATTACTTTTCAAAACCCGTGAAACAAAGACAGTGAAAGAGAGAGAAATTCTTACAAAATTCGTTCAGGGGCTGTGATGCAACCTGGATTGACCATATCTAGACCCACAGCTGATTGAGACATAAGGGTGGACACTCTTGGGGCTGAGAGGTTCGGTGAGGTTGGGTGAGCCAACGCAGACCCTTTCAAGTAATACTGCATGGTACCCATCCCATGGGTCCCAAATCTCCAGGTTCAAGGGCATCTTCCTACGTCGAAAACAGGCATGAGAAACCCAGAAGATGGTACACCGTGTGATCGGGAAAGGTTTCTAAAACGCACCTCATTTCTCATCTCCTTTGCTCGGGTTCGCCATTCCAGCCGATTTACTAGCCATCTCCCTCCTTGGAGAATCAGCACCTTTAACCTCCTGTTCCGTACAGGTTGCAATTTGTCCTGAGGATGAACGGGAAGAGGGGGAACCAATGAGAGACTAGCTCTAGGTGTTGGGACAGGCACAGGTCACTCTATTTTCCCATCAGGAAGAAGAATTAAGCACAAGCTCAGCCTGCCCCCCAGAACCAGAAGAGGGCCTGAAGCAATCCTGCGCTTTTGCAGCCAGCTCCCAAAAAAGCGAGTTGAAAAATGGAGCTCAGGGGCACTGCAATTCACAGACCTGCAGAGTTTTAAATGATACCTCTCGTCCACAAATATATTAAGGGAAGGCAACGAAGAGGCTTTGAAAGCAAGGCAGAATTGCAGGAAACAGATTTCAGGAGGTAGATTCGAATCGCCTTGAAAGCACATGAAAAGCGGCAAAACGTGGACAATGATGCCCTTGGCCAAAAAGGGCGTATGCGTTTTTTCCTGAATATATTCAGGAAAAAACGCATACGCCCTTTTTGGCCAACCAAGCAACCTGGAAAGGCCAATCAGCGCTCCAAAGAAGTCTCGCTTCCCAGGGGGCAAAAGGCCCATGCGGAAAAAAGTGTCCAAACCAGAAATGCAGGACCGGCCATGGAGAAATGGGAGCCTTGCTACGCTGATGGGTGGGATGTAAATTGCCAACAGCCACTCTGGAGAAGTGTACGGTGTGTCCTGAAACATCTAAAAAACAAAGCTTGGAGAGCATAGGGCACTTCCACTCATGGGCGTATAAATTGGGAAAACTAAAAATCAGCAAGACACAGGCACCCCAAAGTTTAGGGCTGCTCTGTGGACAAGAACCCCCACTTCATTACACCTTAAATATCCTAGGAAAGAGAAAAATGGATAAAGAAGTTGTGGTCCTCATGTACAATGGAATATCACTCAGCCATGAAATCAACGTCATAAGGCTAGTAGCAGCACGATGAGTGGATTTAGGTACGACGATTCTAAGTGAAATAAGTCACACAGAAAAAGACACTTATCATAAGATATCACTTCTAGAGGGAATGTAAAAACCGCTACACTTGAACTGAATTGCAAAACAGAACAGAGTCCCACGTTTAGGAAACACACTATGGCTGCTGAACGGGAAAGGTGAGGTGGGGTGATGCATAAAACAAGGGTTTCAAATTAGCTCAGATACCGTTCCATAAACCCAAGATGTAAGAGACAAGACCTATTCCTTTTTCAGTGAACTGGACTCAACACCCCCTATTCACCGCACAAGAATATATCTGACTAGTAAGAATCTTCAAACCTATATATTGATATCTCTCTGTAAGTGAGTCAAGGGGGTGTAAAGCGGCATAAACACAGCCGTGAAAAGCAGCTAAACCCCATTATAAAAATAAATTACTTTTCAAAACCCGTGAAACAAAGACAGTGAAAGAGAGAGAAATTCTTACAAAATTCGTTCAGGGGCTGTGATGCAACCTGGATTGACCATATCTAGACCCACAGCTGATTGAGACATAAGGGTGGACACTCTTGGGGCTGAGAGGTTCGGTGAGGTTGGGTGAGCCAACGCAGACCCTTTCAAGTAATACTGCATGGTACCCATCCCATGGGTCCCAAATCTCCAGGTTCAAGGGCATCTTCCTACGTCGAAAACAGGCATGAGAAACCCAGAAGATGGTACACCGTGTGATCGGGAAAGGTTTCTAAAACGCACCTCATTTCTCATCTCCTTTGCTCGGGTTCGCCATTCCAGCCGATTTACTAGCCATCTCCCTCCTTGGAGAATCAGCACCTTTAACCTCCTGTTCCGTACAGGTTGCAATTTGTCCTGAGGATGAACGGGAAGAGGGGGAACCAATGAGAGACTAGCTCTAGGTGTTGGGACAGGCACAGGTCACTCTATTTTCCCATCAGGAAGAAGAATTAAGCACAAGCTCAGCCTGCCCCCCAGAACCAGAAGAGGGCCTGAAGCAATCCTGCGCTTTTGCAGCCAGCTCCCAAAAAAGCGAGTTGAAAAATGGAGCTCAGGGGCACTGCAATTCACAGACCTGCAGAGTTTTAAATGATACCTCTCGTCCACAAATATATTAAGGGAAGGCAACGAAGAGGCTTTGAAAGCAAGGCAGAATTGCAGGAAACAGATTTCAGGAGGTAGATTCGAATCGCCTTGAAAGCACATGAAAAGCGGCAAAACGTGGACAATGATGCCCTTGGCCAAAAAGGGCGTATGCGTTTTTTCCTGAATATATTCAGGAAAAAACGCATACGCCCTTTTTGGCCAACCAAGCAACCTGGAAAGGCCAATCAGCGCTCCAAAGAAGTCTCGCTTCCCAGGGGGCAAAAGGCCCATGCGGAAAAAAGTGTCCAAACCAGAAATGCAGGACCGGCCATGGAGAAATGGGAGCCTTGCTACGCTGATGGGTGGGATGTAAATTGCCAACAGCCACTCTGGAGAAGTGTACGGTGTGTCCTGAAACATCTAAAAAACAAAGCTTGGAGAGCATAGGGCACTTCCACTCATGGGCGTATAAATTGGGAAAACTAAAAATCAGCAAGACACAGGCACCCCAAAGTTTAGGGCTGCTCTGTGGACAAGAACCCCCACTTCATTACACCTTAAATATCCTAGGAAAGAGAAAAATGGATAAAGAAGTTGTGGTCCTCATGTACAATGGAATATCACTCAGCCATGAAATCAACGTCATAAGGCTAGTAGCAGCACGATGAGTGGATTTAGGTACGACGATTCTAAGTGAAATAAGTCACACAGAAAAAGACACTTATCATAAGATATCACTTCTAGAGGGAATGTAAAAACCGCTACACTTGAACTGAATTGCAAAACAGAACAGAGTCCCACGTTTAGGAAACACACTATGGCTGCTGAACGGGAAAGGTGAGGTGGGGTGATGCATAAAACAAGGGTTTCAAATTAGCTCAGATACCGTTCCATAAACCCAAGATGTAAGAGACAAGACCTATTCCTTTTTCAGTGAACTGGACTCAACACCCCCTATTCACCGCACAAGAATATATCTGACTAGTAAGAATCTTCAAACCTATATATTGATATCTCTCTGTAAGTGAGTCAAGGGGGTGTAAAGCGGCATAAACACAGCCGTGAAAAGCAGCTAAACCCCATTATAAAAATAAATTACTTTTCAAAACCCGTGAAACAAAGACAGTGAAAGAGAGAGAAATTCTTACAAAATTCGTTCAGGGGCTGTGATGCAACCTGGATTGACCATATCTAGACCCACAGCTGATTGAGACATAAGGGTGGACACTCTTGGGGCTGAGAGGTTCGGTGAGGTTGGGTGAGCCAACGCAGACCCTTTCAAGTAATACTGCATGGTACCCATCCCATGGGTCCCAAATCTCCAGGTTCAAGGGCATCTTCCTACGTCGAAAACAGGCATGAGAAACCCAGAAGATGGTACACCGTGTGATCGGGAAAGGTTTCTACAACGCACCTCATTTCTCATCTCCTTTGCTCGGGTTCGCCATTCCAGCCGATTTACTAGCCATCTCCCTCCTTGGAGAATCAGCACCTTTAACCTCCTGTTCCGTACAGGTTGCAATTTGTCCTGAGGATGAACGGGAAGAGGGGGAACCAATGAGAGACTAGCTCTAGGTGTTGGGACAGGCACAGGTCACTCTATTTTCCCATCAGGAAGAAGAATTAAGCACAAGCTCAGCCTGCCCCCCAGAACCAGAAGAGGGCCTGAAGCAATCCTGCGCTTTTGCGGCCAGCTCCCAAAAAAGCGAGTTGAAAAATGGAGCTCAGGGGCACTGCAATTCACAAACCTGCAGAGTTTTAAATGATACCTCTCGTCCACAAATATATTAAGGGAAGGCAACGAAGAGGCTTTGAAAGCAAGGCAGAATTGCAGGAAACAGATTTCAGGAGGTAGATTCGAATCGCCTTGAAAGCACATGAAAAGCGGCAAAACGTGGACAATGATGCCCTTGGCCAAAAAGGGCGTATGCGTTTTTTCCTGAATATATTCAGGAAAAAACGCATACGCCCTTTTTGGCCAACCAAGCAACCTGGAAAGGCCAATCAGCGCTCCAAAGAAGTCTCGCTTCCCAGCGGGCAAAAGGGCCATGCGGAAAAAAGTGTCCAAACCAGAAATGCAGGACCGGCCATGGAGAAATGGGAGCCTTGCTACGCTGATGGGTGGGATGTAAATTGCCAACAGCCACTCTGGAGAAGTGTACGGTGTGTTCTGAAACATCTAAAAAACACAGCTTGGAGAGCATAGGGCACTTCCACTCATGGGCGTATAAATTGGGAAAACTAAAAATCAGCAAGACACAGGCACCCCAAAGTTTAGGGCTGCTCTGTGGACAAGAACCCCCACTTCATTACACCTTAAATATCCTAGGAAAGAGAAAAATGGATAAAGAAGTTGTGGTCCTCATGTACAATGGAATATCACTCAGCCATGAAATCAACGTCATAAGGCTAGTAGCAGCACGATGAGTGGATTTAGGTACGACGATTCTAAGTGAAATAAGTCACACAGAAAAAGACACTTATCATAAGATATCACTTCTAGAGGGAATGTAAAAACCGCTACACTTGAACTGAATTGCAAAACAGAACAGAGTCCCACGTTTAGGAAACACACTATGGCTGCTGAACGGGAAAGGTGAGGTGGGGTGATGCATAAAACAAGGGTTTCAAATTAGCTCCGATACCGTTCCATAAACCCAATATGTAAGAGACAAGACCTATTCCTTTTTCAGTGAACTGGACTCAACACCCCCTATTCACCGCACAAGAATATATCTGACTAGTAAGAATCTTCAAACCTATGTATTGATATCTCTCTGTAAGTGAGTCAAGGGGGTGTAAAGCGGCATAAACACAGCCGTGAAAAGCAGCTAAACCCCATTATAAAAATAAATTACTTTTCAAAACCCGTGAAACAAAGACAGTGAAAGAGAGAGAAATTCTTACAAAATTCGTTCAGGGGCTGTGATGCAACCTGGATTGACCATATCTAGACCCACAGCTGATTGAGACATAAGGGTGGACACTCTTGGGGCTGAGAGGTTCGGTGAGGTTGGGTGAGCCAACGCAGACCCTTTCAAGTAATACTGCATGGAACCCATCCCATGGGTCCCAAATCTCCAGGTTCAAAGGCATCTTCCTACGTCGAAAACAGGCATGAGAAACCCAGAAGATGGTACACGGTGTGATCGGGAAAGGTTTCTAAAACGCACCACATTTCTCATCTCCTTTGCTCGGGTTCGCCATTCCAGCCGATTTACTAGCCATCTCCCTCCTTGGAGAATCAGCACCTTTAACCTCCTGTTCCGTACTGGTTGCAATTTGTCCTGAGGATGAACGGGAAGAGGGGGAACCAATGAGAGACTAGCTCTAGGTTTTGGGACAGGCACAGGTCACTCTATTTTCCCATCAGGAAGAAGAATTAAGCACAAGCTCAGCCTGCCCCCCAGAACCAGAAGAGGGCCTGAAGCAATCCTGCGCTTTTGCGGCCAGCTCCCAAAAAAGCGAGTTGAAAAATGGAGCTCAGGGGCACTGCAATTCACAAACCTGCAGAGTTTTAAATGATACCTCTCGTCCACAAATATATTAAGGGAAGGCAACGAAGAGGCTTTGAAAGCAAGGCAGAATTGCAGGAAACAGATTTCACGAGGTAGATTCGAATCGCCTTGAAAGCACATGAAAAGCGGCAAAACGTGGACAATGATGCCCTTGGCCAAAAAGGGCGTATGCGTTTTTTCCTGAATATATTCAGGAAAAAACGCATACGCCCTTTTTGGCCAACCAAGCAACCTGGAAAGGCCAATCAGCGCTCCAAAGAAGTCTCGCTTCCCAGCGGGCAAAAGGGCCATGCGGAAAAAAGTGTCCAAACCAGAAATGAAGGACCGGCCATGGAGAAATGGGAGCCTTGCTACGCTGATGGGTGGGATGTAAATTGCCAACAGCCACTCTGGAGAAGTGTACGGTGTGTTCTGAAACATCTAAAAAACACAGCTTGGAGAGCATAGGGCACTTCCACTCATGGGCGTATAAATTGGGAAAACTAAAAATCAGCAAGACACAGGCACCCCAAAGTTTAGGGCTGCTCTGTGGACAAGAACCCCCACTTCATTACACCTTAAATATCCTAGGAAAGAGAAAAATGGATAAAGAAGTTGTGGTCCTCATGTACAATGGAATATCACTCAGCCATGAAATCAACGTCATAAGGCTAGTAGCAGCACGATGAGTGGATTTAGGTACGACGATTCTAAGTGAAATAAGTCACACAGAAAAAGACACTTATCATAAGATATCACTTAGAGAGGGAATGTAAAAACCGCTACACTTGAACTGAATTGCAAAACAGAACAGAGTCCCACGTTTAGGAAACACACTATGGCTGCTGAACGGGAAAGGTGAGGTGGGGTGATGCATAAAACAAGGGTTTCAAATTAGCTCAGATACCGTTCCATAAACCCAAGATGTAAGAGACAAGACCTATTCCTTTTTCAGTGAACTGGACTCAACACCCCCTATTCACCGCACAAGAATATATCTGACTAGTAAGAATCTTCAAACCTATATATTGATATCTCTCTGTAAGTGAGTCAAGGGGGTGTAAAGCGGCATAAACACAGCCGTGAAAAGCAGCTAAACCCCATTATAAAAATAAATTACTTTTCAAAACCCGTGAAACAAAGACAGTGAAAGAGAGAGAAATTCTTACAAAATTCGTTCAGGGGCTGTGATGCAACCTGGATTGACCATATCTAGACCCACAGCTGATTGAGACATAAGGGTGGACACTCTTGGGGCTGAGAGGTTCGGTGAGGTTGGGTGAGCCAACGCAGACCCTTTCAAGTAATACTGCATGGTACCCATCCCATGGGTCCCAAATCTCCAGGTTCAAGGGCATCTTCCTACGTCGAAAACAGGCATGAGAAACCCAGAAGATGGTACACCGTGTGATCGGGAAAGGTTTCTAAAACGCACCTCATTTCTCATCTCCTTTGCTCGGGTTCGCCATTCCAGCCGATTTACTAGCCATCTCCCTCCTTGGAGAATCAGCACCTTTAACCTCCTGTTCCGTACAGGTTGCAATTTGTCCTGAGGATGAACGGGAAGAGGGGGAACCAATGAGAGACTAGCTCTAGGTGTTGGGACAGGCACAGGTCACTCTATTTTCCCATCAGGAAGAAGAATTAAGCACAAGCTCAGCCTGCCCCCCAGAACCAGAAGAGGGCCTGAAGCAATCCTGCGCTTTTGCGGCCAGCTCCCAAAAAAGCGAGTTGAAAAATGGAGCTCAGGGGCACTGCAATTCACAAACCTGCAGAGTTTTAAATGATACCTCTCGTCCACAAATATATTAAGGGAAGGCAACGAAGAGGCTTTGAAAGCAAGGCAGAATTGCAGGAAACAGATTTCAGGAGGTAGATTCGAATCGCCTTGAAAGCACATGAAAAGCGGCAAAACGTGGACAATGATGCCCTTGGCCAAAAAGGGCGTATGCGTTTTTTCCTGAATATATTCAGGAAAAAACGCATACGCCCTTTTTGGCCAACCAAGCAACCTGGAAAGGCCAATCAGCGCTCCAAAGAAGTCTCGCTTCCCAGCGGGCAAAAGGGCCATGCGGAAAAAAGTGTCCAAACCAGAAATGAAGGACCGGCCATGGAGAAATGGGAGCCTTGCTACGCTGATGGGTGGGATGTAAATTGCCAACAGCCACTCTGGAGAAGTGTACGGTGTGTTCTGAAACATCTAAAAAACACAGCTTGGAGAGCATAGGGCACTTCCACTCATGGGCGTATAAATTGGGAAAACTAAAAATCAGCAAGACACAGGCACCCCAAAGTTTAGGGCTGCTCTGTGGACAAGAACCCCCACTTCATTACACCTTCAATATCCTAGGAAAGAGAAAAATGGATAAAGAAGTTGTGGTCCTCATGTACAATGGAATATCACTCAGCCATGAAATCAACGTCATAAGGCTAGTAGCAGCACGATGAGTGGATTTAGGTACGACGATTCTAAGTGAAATAAGTCACACAGAAAAAGACACTTATCCTAAGATATCACTTAGAGAGGGAATGTAAAAACCGCTACACTTGAACTGAATTGCAAAACAGAACAGAGTCCCACGTTTAGGAAACACACTATGGCTGCTGAACGGGAAAGGTGAGGTGGGGTGATGCCTAAAACAAGGGTTTCAAATTAGCTCAGATACCGTTCCATAAACCCAATATGTAAGAGACAAGACCTATTCCTTTTTCAGTGAACTGGACTCAACACCCCCTATTCACCGCACAAGAATATATCTGACTAGTAAGAATCTTCAAACCTATGTATTGATATCTCTCTGTAAGTGAGTCAAGGGGGTGTAAAGCGGCATAAACACAGCCGTGAAAAGCAGCTAAACCCCATTATAAAAATAAATTACTTTTCAAAACCCGTGAAACAAAGACAGTGAAAGAGAGAGAAATTCTTACAAAATTCGTTCAGGGGCTGTGATGCAACCTGGATTGACCATATCTAGACCCACAGCTGATTGAGACATAAGGGTGGACACTCTTGGGGCTGAGAGGTTCGGTGAGGTTGGGTGAGCCAACGCAGACCCTTTCAAGTAATACTGCATGGTACCCATCCCATGGGTCCCAAATCTCCAGGTTCAAGGGCATCTTCCTACGTCGAAAACAGGCATGAGAAACCCAGAAGATGGTACACCGTGTGATCGGGAAAGGTTTCTAAAACGCACCTCATTTCTCATCTCCTTTGCTCGGGTTCGCCATTCCAGCCGATTTACTAGCCATCTCCCTCCTTGGAGAATCAGCACCTTTAACCTCCTGTTCCGTACAGGTTGCAATTTGTCCTGAGGATGAACGGGAAGAGGGGGAACCAATGAGAGACTAGCTCTAGGTGTTGGGACAGGCACAGGTCACTCTATTTTCCCATCAGGAAGAAGAATTAAGCACAAGCTCAGCCTGCCCCCCAGAACCAGAAGAGGGCCTGAAGCAATCCTGCGCTTTTGCGGCCAGCTCCCAAAAAAGCGAGTTGAAAAATGGAGCTCAGGGGCACTGCAATTCACAAACCTGCAGAGTTTTAAATGATACCTCTCGTCCACAAATATATTAAGGGAAGGCAACGAAGAGGCTGTGAAAGCAAGGCAGAATTGCAGGAAACAGATTTCAGGAGGTAGATTCGAATCGCCTTGAAAGCACATGAAAAGCGGCAAAACGTGGACAATGATGCCCTTGGCCAAAAAGGGCGTATGCGTTTTTTCCTGAATATATTCAGGAAAAAACGCATACGCCCTTTTTGGCCAACCAAGCAACCTGGAAAGGCCAATCAGCGCTCCAAAGAAGTCTCGCTTCCCAGCGGGCAAAAGGGCCATGCGGAAAAAAGTGTCCAAACCAGAAATGCAGGACCGGCCATGGAGAAATGGGAGCCTTGCTACGCTGATGGGTGGGATGTAAATTGCCAACAGCCACTCTGGAGAAGTGTACGGTGTGTTCTGAAACATCTAAAAAACACAGCTTGGAGAGCATAGGGCACTTCCACTCATGGGCGTATAAATTGGGAAAACTAAAAATCAGCAAGACACAGGCACCCCAAAGTTTAGGGCTGCTCTGTGGACAAGAACCCCCACTTCATTACACCTTAAATATCCTAGGAAAGAGAAAAATGGATAAAGAAGTTGTGGTCCTCATGTACAATGGAATATCACTCAGCCATGAAATCAACGTCATAAGGCTAGTAGCAGCACGATGAGTGGATTTAGGTACGACAATTCTAAGTGAAATAAGTCACACAGAAAAAGACACCTATCCTAAGATATCACTTCTACAGGGAATGTAAAAACCGCTACACTTGAACTGAATTGCAAAACAGAACAGAGTCCCACGTTTAGGAAACACACTATGGCTGCTGAACGGGAAAGGTGAGGTGGGGTGATGCATAAAACAAGGGTTTCAAATTAGCTCAGATACCGTTCCATAAACCCAATCTGTAAGAGACAAGACCTATTCCTTTTTCAGTGAACTGGACTCAACACCCCCTATTCACCGCACAAGAATATATCTGACTAGTAAGAATCTTCAAACCTATGTATTGATATCTCTCTGTAAGTGAGTCAAGGGGGTGTAAAGCGGCATAAACACAGCCGTGAAAAGCAGCTAAACCCCATTATAAAAATAAATTACTTTTCAAAACCCGTGAAACAAAGACAGTGAAAGAGAGAGAAATTCTTACAAAATTCGTTCAGGGGCTGTGATGCAACCTGGATTGACCATATCTAGACCCACAGCTGATTGAGACATAAGGGTGGACACTCTTGGGGCTGAGAGGTTCGGTGAGGTTGGGTGAGCCAACGCAGACCCTTTCAAGTAATACTGCATGGTACCCATCCCATGGGTCCCAAATCTCCAGGTTCAAGGGCATCTTCCTACGTCGAAAACAGGCATGAGAAACCCAGAAGATGGTACACCGTGTGATCGGGAAAGGTTTCTAAAACGCACCTCATTTCTCATCTCCTTTGCTCGGGTTCGCCATTCCAGCCGATTTACTAGCCATCTCCCTCCTTGGAGAATCAGCACCTTTAACCTCCTGTTCCGTACAGGTTGCAATTTGTCCTGAGGATGAACGGGAAGAGGGGGAACCAATGAGAGACTAGCTCTAGGTGTTGGGACAGGCACAGGTCACTCTATTTTCCCATCAGGAAGAAGAATTAAGCACAAGCTCAGCCTGCCCCCCAGAACCAGAAGAGGGCCTGAAGCAATCCTGCGCTTTTGCGGCCAGCTCCCAAAAAAGCGAGTTGAAAAATGGAGCTCAGGGGCACTGCAATTCACAAACCTGCAGAGTTTTAAATGATACCTCTCGTCCACAAATATATTAAGGGAAGGCAACGAAGAGGCTGTGAAAGCAAGGCAGAATTGCAGGAAACAGATTTCAGGAGGTAGATTCGAATCGCCTTGAAAGCACATGAAAAGCGGCAAAACGTGGACAATGATGCCCTTGGCCAAAAAGGGCGTATGCGTTTTTTCCTGAATATATTCAGGAAAAAACGCATACGCCCTTTTTGGCCAACCAAGCAACCTGGAAAGGCCAATCAGCGCTCCAAAGAAGTCTCGCTTCCCAGCGGGCAAAAGGGCCATGCGGAAAAAAGTGTCCAAACCAGAAATGCAGGACCGGCCATGGAGAAATGGGAGCCTTGCTACGCTGATGGGTGGGATGTAAATTGCCAACAGCCACTCTGGAGAAGTGTACGGTGTGTTCTGAAACATCTAAAAAACACAGCTTGGAGAGCATAGGGCACTTCCACTCATGGGCGTATAAATTGGGAAAACTAAAAATCAGCAAGACACAGGCACCCCAAAGTTTAGGGCTGCTCTGTGGACAAGAACCCCCACTTCATTACACCTTCAATATCCTAGGAAAGAGAAAAATGGATAAAGAAGTTGTGGTCCTCATGTACAATGGAATATCACTCAGCCATGAAATCAACGTCATAAGGCTAGTAGCAGCACGATGAGTGGATTTAGGTACGACAATTCTAAGTGAAATAAGTCACACAGAAAAAGACACCTATCCTAAGATATCACTTCTACAGGGAATGTAAAAACCGCTACACTTGAACTGAATTGCAAAACAGAACAGAGTCCCACGTTTAGGAAACACACTATGGCTGCTGAACGGGAAAGGTGAGGTGGGGTGATGCATAAAACAAGGGTTTCAAATTAGCTCAGATACCGTTCCATAAACCCAATCTGTAAGAGACAAGACCTATTCCTTTTTCAGTGAACTGGACTCAACACCCCCTATTCACCGCACAAGAATATATCTGACTAGTAAGAATCTTCAAACCTATGTATTGATATCTCTCTGTAAGTGAGTCAAGGGGGTGTAAAGCGGCATAAACACAGCCGTGAAAAGCAGCTAAACCCCATTATAAAAATAAATTACTTTTCAAAACCCGTGAAACAAAGACAGTGAAAGAGAGAGAAATTCTTACAAAATTCGTTCAGGGGCTGTGATGCAACCTGGATTGACCATATCTAGACCCACAGCTGATTGAGACATAAGGGTGGACACTCTTGGGGCTGAGAGGTTCGGTGAGGTTGGGTGAGCCAACGCAGACCCTTTCAAGTAATACTGCATGGTACCCATCCCATGGGTCCCAAATCTCCAGGTTCAAGGGCATCTTCCTACGTCGAAAACAGGCATGAGAAACCCAGAAGATGGTACACCGTGTGATCGGGAAAGGTTTCTAAAACGCACCTCATTTCTCATCTCCTTTGCTCGGGTTCGCCATTCCAGCCGATTTACTAGCCATCTCCCTCCTTGGAGAATCAGCACCTTTAACCTCCTGTTCCGTACAGGTTGCAATTTGTCCTGAGGATGAACGGGAAGAGGGGGAACCAATGAGAGACTAGCTCTAGGTGTTGGGACAGGCACAGGTCACTCTATTTTCCCATCAGGAAGAAGAATTAAGCACAAGCTCAGCCTGCCCCCCAGAACCAGAAGAGGGCCTGAAGCAATCCTGCGCTTTTGCGGCCAGCTCCCAAAAAAGCGAGTTGAAAAATGGAGCTCAGGGGCACTGCAATTCACAAACCTGCAGAGTTTTAAATGATACCTCTCGTCCACAAATATATTAAGGGAAGGCAACGAAGAGGCTTTGAAAGCAAGGCAGAATTGCAGGAAACAGATTTCAGGAGGTAGATTCGAATCGCCTTGAAAGCACATGAAAAGCGGCAAAACGTGGACAATGATGCCCTTGGCCAAAAAGGGCGTATGCGTTTTTTCCTGAATATATTCAGGAAAAAACGCATACGCCCTTTTTGGCCAACCAAGCAACCTGGAAAGGCCAATCAGCGCTCCAAAGAAGTCTCGCTTCCCAGCGGGCAAAAGGGCCATGCGGAAAAAAGTGTCCAAACCAGAAATGCAGGACCGGCCATGGAGAAATGGGAGCCTTGCTACGCTGATGGGTGGGATGTAAATTGCCAACAGCCACTCTGGAGAAGTGTACGGTGTGTTCTGAAACATCTAAAAAACACAGCTTGGAGAGCATAGGGCACTTCCACTCATGGGCGTATAAATTGGGAAAACTAAAAATCAGCAAGACACAGGCACCCCAAAGTTTAGGGCTGCTCTGTGGACAAGAACCCCCACTTCATTACACCTTAAATATCCTAGGAAAGAGAAAAATGGATAAAGAAGTTGTGGTCCTCATGTACAATGGAATATCACTCAGCCATGAATTCAACGTCATAAGGCTAGTAGCAGCACGATGAGTGGATTTAGGTACGACGATTCTAAGTGAAATAAGTCACACAGAAAAAGACACTTATCATAAGATATCACTTAGAGAGGGAATGTAAAAACCGCTACACTTGAACTGAATTGCAAAACAGAACAGAGTCCCACGTTTAGGAAACACACTATGGCTGCTGAACGGGAAAGGTGAGGTGGGGTGATGCATAAAACAAGGGTTTCAAATTAGCTCAGATACCGTTCCATAAAACCAAGATGTAAGAGACAAGACCTATTCCTTTTTCAGTGAACTGGACTCAACACCCCCTATTCACCGCACAAGAATATATCTGACTAGTAAGAATCTTCAAACCTATGTATTGATATCTCTCTGTAAGTGAGTCAAGGGGGTGTAAAGCGGCATAAACACAGCCGTGAAAAGCAGCTAAACCCCATTATAAAAATAAATTACTTTTCAAAACCCGTGAAACAAAGACAGTGAAAGAGAGAGAAATTCTTACAAAATTCGTTCAGGGGCTGTGATGCAACCTGGATTGACCATATCTAGACCCACAGCTGATTGAGACATAAGGGTGGACACTCTTGGGGCTGAGAGGTTCGGTGAGGTTGGGTGAGCCAACGCAGACCCTTTCAAGTAATACTGCATGGTACCCATCCCATGGGTCCCAAATCTCCAGGTTCAAGGGCATCTTCCTACGTCGAAAACAGGCATGAGAAACCCAGAAGATGGTACACCGTGTGATCGGGAAAGGTTTCTACAACGCACCTCATTTCTCATCTCCTTTGCTCGGGTTCGCCATTCCAGCCGATTTACTAGCCATCTCCCTCCTTGGAGAATCAGCACCTTTAACCTCCTGTTCCGTACAGGTTGCAATTTGTCCTGAGGATGAAGGGGAAGAGGGGGAACCAATGAGAGACTAGCTCTAGGTGTTGGGACAGGCACAGGTCACTCTATTTTCCCATCAGGAAGAAGAATTAAGCACAAGCTCAGCCTGCCCCCCAGAACCAGAAGAGGGCCTGAAGCAATCCTGCGCTTTTGCAGCCAGCTCCCAAAAAAGCGAGTTGAAAAATGGAGCTCAGGGGCACTGCAATTCACAGACCTTCAGAGTTTTAAATGATACCTCTCGTCCACAAATATATTAAGGGAAGGCAACGAAGAGGCTTTGAAAGCAAGGCAGAATTGCAGGAAACAGATTTCAGGAGGTAGATTCGAATCGCCTTGAAAGCACATGAAAAGCGGCAAAACGTGGACAATGATGCCCTTGGCCAAAAAGGGCGTATGCGTTTTTTCCTGAATATATTCAGGAAAAAACGCATACGCCCTTTTTGGCCAACCAAGCAACCTGGAAAGGCCAATCAGCGCTCCAAAGAAGTCTCGCTTCCCAGGGGGCAAAAGGGCCATGCGGAAAAAAGTGTCCAAACCAGAAATGCAGGACCGGCCATGGAGAAATGGGAGCCTTGCTACGCTGATGGGTGGGATGTAAATTGCCAACAGCCACTCTGGAGAAGTGTACGGTGTGTCCTGAAACATCTAAAAAACACAGCTTGGAGAGCATAGGGCACTTCCACTCATGGGCGTATAAATTGGGAAAACTAAAAATCAGCAAGACACAGGCACCCCAAAGTTTAGGGCTGCTCTGTGGACAAGAACCCCCACTTCATTACACCTTCAATATCCTAGGAAAGAGAAAAATGGATAAAGAAGTTGTGGTCCTCATGTACAATGGAATATCACTCAGCCATGAAATCAACGTCATAAGGCTAGTAGCAGCACGATGAGTGGATTTAGGTACGACGATTCTAAGTGAAATAAGTCACACAGAAAAAGACACTTATCATAAGATATCACTTAGAGAGGGAATGTAAAAACCGCTACACTTGAACTGAATTGCAAAACAGAACAGAGTCCCACGTTTAGGAAACACACTATGGCTGCTGAACGGGAAAGGTGAGGTGGGGTGATGCATAAAACAAGGGTTTCAAATTAGCTCAGATACCGTTCCATAAAACCAAGATGTAAGAGACAAGACCTATTCCTTTTTCAGTGAACTGGACTCAACACCCCCTATTCACCGCACAAGAATATATCTGACTAGTAAGAATCTTCAAACCTATGTATTGATATCTCTCTGTAAGTGAGTCAAGGGGGTGTAAAGCGGCATAAACACAGCCGTGAAAAGCAGCTAAACCCCATTATAAAAATAAATTACTTTTCAAAACCCGTGAAACAAAGACAGTGAAAGAGAGAGAAATTCTTACAAAATTCGTTCAGGGGCTGTGATGCAACCTGGATTGACCATATCTAGACCCACAGCTGATTGAGACATAAGGGTGGACACTCTTGGGGCTGAGAGGTTCGGTGAGGTTGGGTGAGCCAACGCAGACCCTTTCAAGTAATACTGCATGGTACCCATCCCATGGGTCCCAAATCTCCAGGTTCAAGGGCATCTTCCTACGTCGAAAACAGGCATGAGAAACCCAGAAGATGGTACACCGTGTGATCGGGAAAGGTTTCTACAACGCACCTCATTTCTCATCTCCTTTGCTCGGGTTCGCCATTCCAGCCGATTTACTAGCCATCTCCCTCCTTGGAGAATCAGCACCTTTAACCTCCTGTTCCGTACAGGTTGCAATTTGTCCTGAGGATGAACGGGAAGAGGGGGAACCAATGAGAGACTAGCTCTAGGTGTTGGGACAGGCACAGGTCACTCTATTTTCCCATCAGGAAGAAGAATTAAGCACAAGCTCAGCCTGCCCCCCAGAACCAGAAGAGGGCCTGAAGCAATCCTGCGCTTTTGCAGCCAGCTCCCAAAAAAGCGAGTTGAAAAATGGAGCTCAGGGGCACTGCAATTCACAGACCTGCAGAGTTTTAAATGATACCTCTCGTCCACAAATATATTAAGGGAAGGCAACGAAGAGGCTTTGAAAGCAAGGCAGAATTGCAGGAAACAGATTTCAGGAGGTAGATTCGAATCGCCTTGAAAGCACATGAAAAGCGGCAAAACGTGGACAATGATGCCCTTGGCCAAAAAGGGCGTATGCGTTTTTTCCTGAATATATTCAGGAAAAAACGCATACGCCCTTTTTGGCCAACCAAGCAACCTGGAAAGGCCAATCAGCGCTCCAAAGAAGTCTCGCTTCCCAGCGGGCAAAAGGGCCATGCGGAAAAAAGTGTCCAAACCAGAAATGAAGGACCGGCCATGGAGAAATGGGAGCCTTGCTACGCTGATGGGTGGGATGTAAATTGCCAACAGCCACTCTGGAGAAGTGTACGGTGTGTTCTGAAACATCTAAAAAACACAGCTTGGAGAGCATAGGGCACTTCCACTCATGGGCGTATAAATTGGGAAAACTAAAAATCAGCAAGACACAGGCACCCCAAAGTTTAGGGCTGCTCTGTGGACAAGAACCCCCACTTCATTACACCTTAAATATCCTAGGAAAGAGAAAAATGGATAAAGAAGTTGTGGTCCTCATGTACAATGGAATATCACTCAGCCATGAAATCAACGTCATAAGGCTAGTAGCAGCACGATGAGTGGATTTAGGTACGACGATTCTAAGTGAAATAAGTCACACAGAAAAAGACACTTATCCTAAGATATCACTTAGAGAGGGAATGTAAAAACCGCTACACTTGAACTGAATTGCAAAACAGAACAGAGTCCCACGTTTAGGAAACACACTATGGCTGCTGAACGGGAAAGGTGAGGTGGGGTGATGCCTAAAACAAGGGTTTCAAATTAGCTCAGATACCGTTCCATAAACCCAATATGTAAGAGACAAGACCTATTCCTTTTTCAGTGAACTGGACTCAACACCCCCTATTCACCGCACAAGAATATATCTGACTAGTAAGAATCTTCAAACCTATGTATTGATATCTCTCTGTAAGTGAGTCAAGGGGGTGTAAAGCGGCATAAACACAGCCGTGAAAAGCAGCTAAACCCCATTATAAAAATAAATTACTTTTCAAAACCCGTGAAACAAAGACAGTGAAAGAGAGAGAAATTCTTACAAAATTCGTTCAGGGGCTGTGATGCAACCTGGATTGACCATATCTAGACCCACAGCTGATTGAGACATAAGGGTGGACACTCTTGGGGCTGAGAGGTTCGGTGAGGTTGGGTGAGCCAACGCAGACCCTTTCAAGTAATACTGCATGGTACCCATCCCATGGGTCCCAAATCTCCAGGTTCAAGGGCATCTTCCTACGTCGAAAACAGGCATGAGAAACCCAGAAGATGGTACACCGTGTGATCGGGAAAGGTTTCTAAAACGCACCTCATTTCTCATCTCCTTTGCTCGGGTTCGCCATTCCAGCCGATTTACTAGCCATCTCCCTCCTTGGAGAATCAGCACCTTTAACCTCCTGTTCCGTACAGGTTGCAATTTGTCCTGAGGATGAACGGGAAGAGGGGGAACCAATGAGAGACTAGCTCTAGGTGTTGGGACAGGCACAGGTCACTCTATTTTCCCATCAGGAAGAAGAATTAAGCACAAGCTCAGCCTGCCCCCCAGAACCAGAAGAGGGCCTGAAGCAATCCTGCGCTTTTGCGGCCAGCTCCCAAAAAAGCGAGTTGAAAAATGGAGCTCAGGGGCACTGCAATTCACAAACCTGCAGAGTTTTAAATGATACCTCTCGTCCACAAATATATTAAGGGAAGGCAACGAAGAGGCTGTGAAAGCAAGGCAGAATTGCAGGAAACAGATTTCAGGAGGTAGATTCGAATCGCCTTGAAAGCACATGAAAAGCGGCAAAACGTGGACAATGATGCCCTTGGCCAAAAAGGGCGTATGCGTTTTTTCCTGAATATATTCAGGAAAAAACGCATACGCCCTTTTTGGCCAACCAAGCAACCTGGAAAGGCCAATCAGCGCTCCAAAGAAGTCTCGCTTCCCAGCGGGCAAAAGGGCCATGCGGAAAAAAGTGTCCAAACCAGAAATGCAGGACCGGCCATGGAGAAATGGGAGCCTTGCTACGCTGATGGGTGGGATGTAAATTGCCAACAGCCACTCTGGAGAAGTGTACGGTGTGTTCTGAAACATCTAAAAAACACAGCTTGGAGAGCATAGGGCACTTCCACTCATGGGCGTATAAATTGGGAAAACTAAAAATCAGCAAGACACAGGCACCCCAAAGTTTAGGGCTGCTCTGTGGACAAGAACCCCCACTTCATTACACCTTAAATATCCTAGGAAAGAGAAAAATGGATAAAGAAGTTGTGGTCCTCATGTACAATGGAATATCACTCAGCCATGAAATCAACGTCATAAGGCTAGTAGCAGCACGATGAGTGGATTTAGGTACGACAATTCTAAGTGAAATAAGTCACACAGAAAAAGACACCTATCCTAAGATATCACTTCTACAGGGAATGTAAAAACCGCTACACTTGAACTGAATTGCAAAACAGAACAGAGTCCCACGTTTAGGAAACACACTATGGCTGCTGAACGGGAAAGGTGAGGTGGGGTGATGCATAAAACAAGGGTTTCAAATTAGCTCAGATACCGTTCCATAAACCCAATCTGTAAGAGACAAGACCTATTCCTTTTTCAGTGAACTGGACTCAACACCCCCTATTCACCGCACAAGAATATATCTGACTAGTAAGAATCTTCAAACCTATGTATTGATATCTCTCTGTAAGTGAGTCAAGGGGGTGTAAAGCGGCATAAACACAGCCGTGAAAAGCAGCTAAACCCCATTATAAAACTAAATTACTTTTCAAAACCCGTGAAACAAAGACAGTGAAAGAGAGAGAAATTCTTACAAAATTCGTTCAGGGGCTGTGATGCAACCTGGATTGACCATATCTAGACCCACAGCTGATTGAGACATAAGGGTGGACACTCTTGGGGCTGAGAGGTTCGGTGAGGTTGGGTGAGCCAACGCAGACCCTTTCAAGTAATACTGCATGGTACCCATCCCATGGGTCCCAAATCTCCAGGTTCAAGGGCATCTTCCTACGTCGAAAACAGGCATGAGAAACCCAGAAGATGGTACACCGTGTGATCGGGAAAGGTTTCTAAAACGCACCTCATTTCTCATCTCCTTTGCTCGGGTTCGCCATTCCAGCCGATTTACTAGCCATCTCCCTCCTTGGAGAATCAGCACCTTTAACCTCCTGTTCCGTACAGGTTGCAATTTGTCCTGAGGATGAACGGGAAGAGGGGGAACCAATGAGAGACTAGCTCTAGGTGTTGGGACAGGCACAGGTCACTCTATTTTCCCATCAGGAAGAAGAATTAAGCACAAGCTCAGCCTGCCCCCCAGAACCAGAAGAGGGCCTGAAGCAATCCTGCGCTTTTGCGGCCAGCTCCCAAAAAAGCGAGTTGAAAAATGGAGCTCAGGGGCACTGCAATTCACAAACCTGCAGAGTTTTAAATGATACCTCTCGTCCACAAATATATTAAGGGAAGGCAACGAAGAGGCTTTGAAAGCAAGGCAGAATTGCAGGAAACAGATTTCAGGAGGTAGATTCGAATCGCCTTGAAAGCACATGAAAAGCGGCAAAACGTGGACAATGATGCCCTTGGCCAAAAAGGGCGTATGCGTTTTTTCCTGAATATATTCAGGAAAAAACGCATACGCCCTTTTTGGCCAACCAAGCAACCTGGAAAGGCCAATCAGCGCTCCAAAGAAGTCTCGCTTCCCAGCGGGCAAAAGGGCCATGCGGAAAAAAGTGTCCAAACCAGAAATGCAGGACCGGCCATGGAGAAATGGGAGCCTTGCTACGCTGATGGGTGGGATGTAAATTGCCAACAGCCACTCTGGAGAAGTGTACGGTGTGTTCTGAAACATCTAAAAAACACAGCTTGGAGAGCATAGGGCACTTCCACTCATGGGCGTATAAATTGGGAAAACTAAAAATCAGCAAGACACAGGCACCCCAAAGTTTAGGGCTGCTCTGTGGACAAGAACCCCCACTTCATTACACCTTAAATATCCTAGGAAAGAGAAAAATGGATAAAGAAGTTGTGGTCCTCATGTACAATGGAATATCACTCAGCCATGAATTCAACGTCATAAGGCTAGTAGCAGCACGATGAGTGGATTTAGGTACGACGATTCTAAGTGAAATAAGTCACACAGAAAAAGACACTTATCATAAGATATCACTTAGAGAGGGAATGTAAAAACCGCTACACTTGAACTGAATTGCAAAACAGAACAGAGTCCCACGTTTAGGAAACACACTATGGCTGCTGAACGGGAAAGGTGAGGTGGGGTGATGCATAAAACAAGGGTTTCAAATTAGCTCAGATACCGTTCCATAAAACCAAGATGTAAGAGACAAGACCTATTCCTTTTTCAGTGAACTGGACTCAACACCCCCTATTCACCGCACAAGAATATATCTGACTAGTAAGAATCTTCAAACCTATGTATTGATATCTCTCTGTAAGTGAGTCAAGGGGGTGTAAAGCGGCATAAACACAGCCGTGAAAAGCAGCTAAACCCCATTATAAAAATAAATTACTTTTCAAAACCCGTGAAACAAAGACAGTGAAAGAGAGAGAAATTCTTACAAAATTCGTTCAGGGGCTGTGATGCAACCTGGATTGACCATATCTAGACCCACAGCTGATTGAGACATAAGGGTGGACACTCTTGGGGCTGAGAGGTTCGGTGAGGTTGGGTGAGCCAACGCAGACCCTTTCAAGTAATACTGCATGGTACCCATCCCATGGGTCCCAAATCTCCAGGTTCAAGGGCATCTTCCTACGTCGAAAACAGGCATGAGAAACCCAGAAAATGGTACACCGTGTGATCGGGAAAGGTTTCTACAACGCACCTCATTTCTCATCTCCTTTGCTCGGGTTCGCCATTCCAGCCGATTTACTAGCCATCTCCCTCCTTGGAGAATCAGCACCTTTAACCTCCTGTTCCGTACAGGTTGCAATTTGTCCTGAGGATGAAGGGGAAGAGGGGGAACCAATGAGAGACTAGCTCTAGGTGTTGGGACAGGCACAGGTCACTCTATTTTCCCATCAGGAAGAAGAATTAAGCACAAGCTCAGCCTGCCCCCCAGAACCAGAAGAGGGCCTGAAGCAATCCTGCGCTTTTGCAGCCAGCTCCCAAAAAAGCGAGTTGAAAAATGGAGCTCAGGGGCACTGCAATTCACAGACCTGCAGAGTTTTAAATGATACCTCTCGTCCACAAATATATTAAGGGAAGGCAACGAAGAGGCTTTGAAAGCAAGGCAGAATTGCAGGAAACAGATTTCAGGAGGTAGATTCGAATCGCCTTGAAAGCACATGAAAAGTGGCAAAACGTGGACAATGATGCCCTTGGCCAAAAAGGGCGTATGCGTTTTTTCCTGAATATATTCAGGAAAAAACGCATACGCCCTTTTTGGCCAACCAAGCAACCTGGAAAGGCCAATCAGCGCTCCAAAGAAGTCTCGCTTCCCAGGGGGCAAAAGGGCCATGCGGAAAAAAGTGTCCAAACCAGAAATGCAGGACCGGCCATGGAGAAATGGGAGCCTTGCTACGCTGATGGGTGGGATGTAAATTGCCAACAGCCACTCTGGAGAAGTGTACGGTGTGTCCTGAAACATCTAAAAAACACAGCTTGGAGAGCATAGGGCACTTCCACTCATGGGCGTATAAATTGGGAAAACTAAAAATCAGCAAGACACAGGCACCCCAAAGTTTAGGGCTGCTCTGTGGACAAGAACCCCCACTTCATTACACCTTCAATATCCTAGGAAAGAGAAAAATGGATAAAGAAGTTGTGGTCCTCATGTACAATGGAATATCACTCAGCCATGAAATCAACGTCATAAGGCTAGTAGCAGCACGATGAGTGGATTTAGGTACGACGATTCTAAGTGAAATAAGTCACACAGAAAAAGACACTTATCATAAGATATCACTTAGAGAGGGAATGTAAAAACCGCTACACTTGAACTGAATTGCAAAACAGAACAGAGTCCCACGTTTAGGAAACACACTATGGCTGCTGAACGGGAAAGGTGAGGTGGGGTGATGCATAAAACAAGGGTTTCATATTAGCTCAGATACCGTTCCATAAAACCAAGATGTAAGAGACAAGACCTATTCCTTTTTCAGTGAACTGGACTCAACACCCCCTATTCACCGCACAAGAATATATCTGACTAGTAAGAATCTTCAAACCTATGTATTGATATCTCTCTGTAAGTGAGTCAAGGGGGTGTAAAGCGGCATAAACACAGCCGTGAAAAGCAGCTAAACCCCATTATAAAAATAAATTACTTTTCAAAACCCGTGAAACAAAGACAGTGAAAGAGAGAGAAATTCTTACAAAATTCGTTCAGGGGCTGTGATGCAACCTGGATTGACCATATCTAGACCCACAGCTGATTGAGACATAAGGGTGGACACTCTTGGGGCTGAGAGGTTCGGTGAGGTTGGGTGAGCCAACGCAGACCCTTTCAAGTAATACTGCATGGTACCCATCCCATGGGTCCCAAATCTCCAGGTTCAAGGGCATCTTCCTACGTCGAAAACAGGCATGAGAAACCCAGAAGATGGTACACCGTGTGATCGGGAAAGGTTTCTACAACGCACCTCATTTCTCATCTCCTTTGCTCGGGTTCGCCATTCCAGCCGATTTACTAGCCATCTCCCTCCTTGGAGAATCAGCACCTTTAACCTCCTGTTCCGTACAGGTTGCAATTTGTCCTGAGGATGAAGGGGAAGAGGGGGAACCAATGAGAGACTAGCTCTAGGTGTTGGGACAGGCACAGGTCACTCTATTTTCCCATCAGGAAGAAGAATTAAGCACAAGCTCAGCCTGCCCCCCAGAACCAGAAGAGGGCCTGAAGCAATCCTGCGCTTTTGCAGCCAGCTCCCAAAAAAGCGAGTTGAAAAATGGAGCTCAGGGGCACTGCAATTCACAGACCTGCAGAGTTTTAAATGATACCTCTCGTCCACAAATATATTAAGGGAAGGCAACGAAGAGGCTTTGAAAGCAAGGCAGAATTGCAGGAAACAGATTTCAGGAGGTAGATTCGAATCGCCTTGAAAGCACATGAAAAGCGGCAAAACGTGGACAATGATGCCCTTGGCCAAAAAGGGCGTATGCGTTTTTTCCTGAATATATTCAGGAAAAAACGCATACGCCCTTTTTGGCCAACCAAGCAACCTGGAAAGGCCAATCAGCGCTCCAAAGAAGTCTCGCTTCCCAGGGGGCAAAAGGGCCATGCGGAAAAAAGTGTCCAAACCAGAAATGCAGGACCGGCCATGGAGAAATGGGAGCCTTGCTACGCTGATGGGTGGGATGTAAATTGCCAACAGCCACTCTGGAGAAGTGTACGGTGTGTCCTGAAACATCTAAAAAACACAGCTTGGAGAGCATAGGGCACTTCCACTCATGGGCGTATAAATTGGGAAAACTAAAAATCAGCAAGACACAGGCACCCCAAAGTTTAGGGCTGCTCTGTGGACAAGAACCCCCACTTCATTACACCTTCAATATCCTAGGAAAGAGAAAAATGGATAAAGAAGTTGTGGTCCTCATGTACAATGGAATATCACTCAGCCATGAAATCAACGTCATAAGGCTAGTAGCAGCACGATGAGTGGATTTAGGTACGACGATTCTAAGTGAAATAAGTCACACAGAAAAAGACACTTATCATAAGATATCACTTAGAGAGGGAATGTAAAAACCGCTACACTTGAACTGAATTGCAAAACAGAACAGAGTCCCACGTTTAGGAAACACACTATGGCTGCTGAACGGGAAAGGTGAGGTGGGGTGATGCATAAAACAAGGGTTTCAAATTAGCTCAGATACCGTTCCATAAACCCAAGAAGTAAGAGACAAGACCTATTCCTTTTTCAGTGAACTGGACTCAACACCCCCTATTCACCGCACAAGAATATATCTGACTAGTAAGAATCTTCAAACCTATGTATTGATATCTTTCTGTAAGTGAGTCAAGGGGGTGTAAAGCGGCATAAACACAGCCGTGAAAAGCAGCTAAACCCCATTATAAAAATAAATTACTTTTCAAAACCCGTGAAACAAAGACAGTGAAAGAGAGAGAAATTCTTACAAAATTCGTTCAGGGGCTGTGATGCAACCTGGATTGACCATATCTAGACCCACAGCTGATTGAGACATAAGGGTGGACACTCTTGGGGCTGAGAGGTTCGGTGAGGTTGGGTGAGCCAACGCAGACCCTTTCAAGTAATACTGCATGGTACCCATCCCATGGGTCCCAAATCTCCAGGTTCAAGGGCATCTTCCTACGTCGAAAACAGGCATGAGAAACCCAGAAGATGGTACACCGTGTGATCGGGAAAGGTTTCTAAAACGCACCTCATTTCTCATCTCCTTTGCTCGGGTTCGCCATTCCAGCCGATTTACTAGCCATCTCCCTCCTTGGAGAATCAGCACCTTTAACCTCCTGTTCCGTACAGGTTGCAATTTGTCCTGAGGATGAAGGGGAAGAGGGGGAACCAATGAGAGACTAGCTCTAGGTGTTGGGACAGGCACAGGTCACTCTATTTTCCCATCAGGAAGAAGAATTAAGCACAAGCTCAGCCTGCCCCCCAGAACCAGAAGAGGGCCTGAAGCAATCCTGCGCTTTTGCAGCCAGCTCCCAAAAAAGCGAGTTGAAAAATGGAGCTCAGGGGCACTGCAATTCACAGACCTGCAGAGTTTTAAATGATACCTCTCGTCCACAAATATATTAAGGGAAGGCAACGAAGAGGCTTTGAAAGCAAGGCAGAATTGCAGGAAACAGATTTCAGGAGGTAGATTCGAATCGCCTTGAAAGCACATGAAAAGCGGCAAAACGTGGACAATGATGCCCTTGGCCAAAAAGGGCGTATGCGTTTTTTCCTGAATATATTCAGGAAAAAACGCATACGCCCTTTTTGGCCAACCAAGCAACCTGGAAAGGCCAATCAGCGCTCCAAAGAAGTCTCGCTTCCCAACGGGCAAAAGGGCCATGCGGAAAAAAGTGTCCAAACCAGAAATGCAGGACCGGCCATGGAGAAATGGGAGCCTTGCTAAGCTGATGGGTGGGATGTAAATTGCCAACAGCCACTCTGGAGAAGTGTACGGTGTGTCCTGAAACATCTAAAAAACACAGCTTGGAGAGCATAGGGCACTTCCACTCATGGGCGTATAAATTGGGAAAACTAAAAATCAGCAAGACACAGGCACCCCAAAGTTTAGGGCTGCTCTGTGGACAAGAACCCCCACTTCATTACACCTTCAATATCCTAGGAAAGAGAAAAATGGATAAAGAAGTTGTGGTCCTCATGTACAATGGAATATCACTCAGCCATGAAATCAACGTCATAAGGCTAGTAGCAGCACGATGAGTGGATTTAGGTACGACGATTCTAAGTGAAATAAGTCACACAGAAAAAGACACTTATCATAAGATATCACTTCTAGAGGGAATGTAAAAACTGCTACACTTGAACTGAATTGCAAAACAGAACAGAGTCCCACGTTTAGGAATCACACTATGGCTGGTGAACGGGAAAGGTGAGGTGGGGTGATGCATAAAACAAGGGTTTCAAATTAGCTCCGATACCGTTCCATAAACCCAAGATGTAAGAGACAAGACCTATTCCTTTTTCAGTGAACTGGACTCAACACCCCCTATTCACCGCACAAGAATATATCTGACTAGTAAGAATCTTCAAACCTATATATTGATATCTCTCTGTAAGTGAGTCAAGGGGGTGTAAAGCGGCATAAACACAGCCGTGAAAAGCAGCTAAACCCCATTATAAAAATAAATTACTTTTCAAAACCCGTGAAACAAAGACAGTGAAAGAGAGAGAAATTCTTACAAAATTCATTCAGGGGCTGTGATGCAACCTGGATTGACCATATCTAGACCCACAGCTGATTGAGACATAAGGGTGGACACTCTTGGGGCTGAGAGGTTCGGTGAGGTTGGGTGAGCCAACGCAGACCCTTTCAAGTAATACTGCATGGAACCCATCCCATGGGTCCCAAATCTCCAGGTTCAAAGGCATCTTCCTACGTCGAAAACAGGCATGAGAAACCCAGAAGATGGTACACGGTGTGATCGGGAAAGGTTTCTAAAACGCACCTCATTTCTCATCTCCTTTGCTCGGGTTCGCCATTCCAGCCGATTTACTAGCCATCTCCCTCCTTGGAGAATCAGCACCTTTAACCTCCTGTTCCGTACTGGTTGCAATTTGTCCTGAGGATGAAGGGGAAGAGGGGGAACCAATGAGAGACTAGCTCTAGGTGTTGGGACAGGCACAGGTCACTCTATTTTCCCATCAGGAAGAAGAATTAAGCACAAGCTCAGCCTGCCCCCCAGAACCAGAAGAGGGCCTGAAGCAATCCTGCGCTTTTGCGGCCAGCTCCCAAAAAAGCGAGTTGAAAAATGGAGCTCAGGGGCACTGCAATTCACAAACCTGCAGAGTTTTAAATGATACCTCTCGTCCACAAATATATTAAGGGAAGGCAACGAAGAGGCTTTGAAAGCAAGGCAGAATTGCAGGAAACAGATTTCAGGAGGTAGATTCGAATCGCCTTGAAAGCACATGAAAAGCGGCAAAACGTGGACAATGATGCCCTTGGCCAAAAAGGGCGTATGCGTTTTTTCCTGAATATATTCAGGAAAAAACGCATACGCCCTTTTTGGCCAACCAAGCAACCTGGAAAGGCCAATCAGCGCTCCAAAGAAGTCTCGCTTCCCAGGGGGCAAAAGGGCCATGCGGAAAAAAGTGTCCAAACCAGAAATGCAGGACCGGCCATGGAGAAATGGGAGCCTTGCTACGCTGATGGGTGGGATGTAAATTGCCAACAGCCACTCTGGAGAAGTGTACGGTGTGTCCTGAAACATCTAAAAAACACAGCTTGGAGAGCATAGGGCACTTCCACTCATGGGCGTATAAATTGGGAAAACTAAAAATCAGCAAGACACAGGCACCCCAAAGTTTAGGGCTGCTCTGTGGACAAGAACCCCCACTTCATTACACCTTCAATATCCTAGGAAAGAGAAAAATGGATAAAGAAGTTGTGGTCCTCATGTACAATGGAATATCACTCAGCCATGAAATCAACGTCATAAGGCTAGTAGCAGCACGATGAGTGGATTTAGGTACGACGATTCTAAGTGAAATAAGTCACACAGAAAAAGACACTTATCATAAGATATCACTTAGAGAGGGAATGTAAAAACCGCTACACTTGAACTGAATTGCAAAACAGAACAGAGTCACACATTTAGAAAACACACTATGGCTGCTGAACGGGAAAGGTGAGGTGGGGTGATGCATAAAACAAGGGTTTCAAATTAGCTCAGATACCGTTCCATAAACCCAAGATGTAAGAGACAAGACCTATTCCTTTTTCAGTGAACTGGACTCAACACCCCCTATTCACCGCACAAGAATATATCTGACTAGTAAGAATCTTCAAACCTATGTATTGATATCTCTCTGTAAGTGAGTCAAGGGGGTGTAAAGCGGCATACACACAGCCGTGAAAAGCAGCTAAACCCCATTATAAAAATAAATTACTTTTCAAAACCCGTGAAACAAAGACAGTGAAAGAGAGAGAAATTCTTACAAAATTCGTTCAGGGGCTGTGATGCAACCTGGATTGACCATATCTAGACCCACAGCTGATTGAGACATAAGGGTGGACACTCTTGGGGCTGAGAGGTTCGGTGAGGTTGGGTGAGCCAACGCAGACCCTTTCAAGTAATACTGCATGGTACCCATCCCATGGGTCCCAAATCTCCAGGTTCAAGGGCATCTTCCTACGTCGAAAACAGGCATGAGAAACCCAGAAGATGGTACACCGTGTGATCGGGAAAGGTTTCTACAACGCACCTCATTTCTCATCTCCTTTGCTCGGGTTCGCCATTCCAGCCGATTTACTAGCCATCTCCCTCCTTGGAGAATCAGCACCTTTAACCTCCTGTTCCGTACAGGTTGCAATTTGTCCTGAGGATGAAGGGGAAGAGGGGGAACCAATGAGAGACTAGCTCTAGGTGTTGGGACAGGCACAGGTCACTCTATTTTCCCATCAGGAAGAAGAATTAAGCACAAGCTCAGCCTGCCCCCCAGAACCAGAAGAGGGCCTGAAGCAATCCTGCGCTTTTGCAGCCAGCTCCCAAAAAAGCGAGTTGAAAAATGGAGCTCAGGGGCACTGCAATTCACAGACCTGCAGAGTTTTAAATGATACCTCTCGTCCACAAATATATTAAGGGAAGGCAACGAAGAGGCTTTGAAAGCAAGGCAGAATTGCAGGAAACAGATTTCAGGAGGTAGATTCGAATCGCCTTGAAAGCACATGAAAAGCGGCAAAACGTGGACAATGATGCCCTTGGCCAAAAAGGGCGTATGCGTTTTTTCCTGAATATATTCAGGAAAAAACGCATACGCCCTTTTTGGCCAACCAAGCAACCTGGAAAGGCCAATCAGCGCTCCAAAGAAGTCTCGCTTCCCAGGGGGCAAAAGGGCCATGCGGAAAAAAGTGTCCAAACCAGAAATGCAGGACCGGCCATGGAGAAATGGGAGCCTTGCTACGCTGATGGGTGGGATGTAAATTGCCAACAGCCACTCTGGAGAAGTGTACGGTGTGTCCTGAAACATCTAAAAAACACAGCTTGGAGAGCATAGGGCACTTCCACTCATGGGCGTATAAATTGGGAAAACTAAAAATCAGCAAGACACAGGCACCCCAAAGTTTAGGGCTGCTCTGTGGACAAGAACCCCCACTTCATTACACCTTCAATATCCTAGGAAAGAGAAAAATGGATAAAGAAGTTGTGGTCCTCATGTACAATGGAATATCACTCAGCCATGAAATCAACGTCATAAGGCTAGTAGCAGCACGATGAGTGGATTTAGGTACGACGATTCTAAGTGAAATAAGTCACACAGAAAAAGACACTTATCATAAGATATCACTTAGAGAGGGAATGTAAAAACCGCTACACTTGAACTGAATTGCAAAACAGAACAGAGTCCCACGTTTAGGAAACACACTATGGCTGCTGAACGGGAAAGGTGAGGTGGGGTGATGCATAAAACAAGGGTTTCAAATTAGCTCAGATACCGTTCCATAAACCCAAGAAGTAAGAGACAAGACCTATTCCTTTTTCAGTGAACTGGACTCAACACCCCCTATTCACCGCACAAGAATATATCTGACTAGTAAGAATCTTCAAACCTATGTATTGATATCTTTCTGTAAGTTAGTCAAGGGGGTGTAAAGCGGCATAAACACAGCCGTGAAAAGCAGCTAAACCCCATTATAAAAATAAATTACTTTTCAAAACCCGTGAAACAAAGACAGTGAAAGAGAGAGAAATTCTTACAAAATTCGTTCAGGGGCTGTGATGCAACCTGGATTGACCATATCTAGACCCACAGCTGATTGAGACATAAGGGTGGACACTCTTGGGGCTGAGAGGTTCGGTGAGGTTGGGTGAGCCAACGCAGACCCTTTCAAGTAATACTGCATGGTACCCATCCCATGGGTCCCAAATCTCCAGGTTCAAGGGCATCTTCCTACGTCGAAAACAGGCATGAGAAACCCAGAAGATGGTACACCGTGTGATCGGGAAAGGTTTCTAAAACGCACCTCATTTCTCATCTCCTTTGCTCGGGTTCGCCATTCCAGCCGATTTACTAGCCATCTCCCTCCTTGGAGAATCAGCACCTTTAACCTCCTGTTCCGTACAGGTTGCAATTTGTCCTGAGGATGAAGGGGAAGAGGGGGAACCAATGAGAGACTAGCTCTAGGTGTTGGGACAGGCACAGGTCACTCTATTTTCCCATCAGGAAGAAGAATTAAGCACAAGCTCAGCCTGCCCCCCAGAACCAGAAGAGGGCCTGAAGCAATCCTGCGCTTTTGCAGCCAGCTCCCAAAAAAGCGAGTTGAAAAATGGAGCTCAGGGGCACTGCAATTCACAGACCTGCAGAGTTTTAAATGATACCTCTCGTCCACAAGTATATTAAGGGAAGGCAACGAAGAGGCTTTGAAAGCAAGGCAGAATTGCAGGAAACAGATTTCAGGAGGTAGATTCGAATCGCCTTGAAAGCACATGAAAAGCGGCAAAACGTGGACAATGATGCCCTTGGCCAAAAAGGGCGTATGCGTTTTTTCCTGAATATATTCAGGAAAAAACGCATACGCCCTTTTTGGCCAACCAAGCAACCTGGAAAGGCCAATCAGCGCTCCAAAGAAGTCTCGCTTCCCAACGGGCAAAAGGGCCATGCGGAAAAAAGTGTCCAAACCAGAAATGCAGGACCGGCCATGGAGAAATGGGAGCCTTGCTAAGCTGATGGGTGGGATGTAAATTGCCAACAGCCACTCTGGAGAAGTGTACGGTGTGTCCTGAAACATCTAAAAAACACAGCTTGGAGAGCATAGGGCACTTCCACTCATGGGCGTATAAATTGGGAAAACTAAAAATCAGCAAGACACAGGCACCCCAAAGTTTAGGGCTGCTCTGTGGACAAGAACCCCCACTTCATTACACCTTCAATATCCTAGGAAAGAGAAAAATGGATAAAGAAGTTGTGGTCCTCATGTACAATGGAATATCACTCAGCCATGAAATCAACGTCATAAGGCTAGTAGCAGCACGATGAGTGGATTTAGGTACGACGATTCTAAGTGAAATAAGTCACACAGAAAAAGACACTTATCATAAGATATCACTTCTAGAGGGAATGTAAAAACTGCTACACTTGAACTGAATTGCAAAACAGAACAGAGTCCCACGTTTAGGAATCACACTATGGCTGGTGAACGGGAAAGGTGAGGTGGGGTGATGCATAAAACAAGGGTTTCAAATTAGCTCCGATACCGTTCCATAAACCCAAGATGTAAGAGACAAGACCTATTCCTTTTTCAGTGAACTGGACTCAACACCCCCTATTCACCGCACAAGAATATATCTGACTAGTAAGAATCTTCAAACCTATATATTGATATCTCTCTGTAAGTGAGTCAAGGGGGTGTAAAGCGGCATAAACACAGCCGTGAAAAGCAGCTAAACCCCATTATAAAAATAAATTACTTTTCAAAACCCGTGAAACAAAGACAGTGAAAGAGAGAGAAATTCTTACAAAATTCGTTCAGGGGCTGTGATGCAACCTGGATTGACCATATCTAGACCCACAGCTGATTGAGACATAAGGGTGGACACTCTTGGGGCTGAGAGGTTCGGTGAGGTTGGGTGAGCCAACGCAGACCCTTTCAAGTAATACTGCATGGTACCCATCCCATGGGTCCCAAATCTCCAGGTTCAAGGGCATCTTCCTACGTCGAAAACAGGCATGAGAAACCCAGAAGATGGTACACCGTGTGATCGGGAAAGGTTTCTAAAACGCACCTCATTTCTCATCTCCTTTGCTCGGGTTCGCCATTCCAGCCGATTTACTAGCCATCTCCCTCCTTGGAGAATCAGCACCTTTAACCTCCTGTTCCGTACAGGTTGCAATTTGTCCTGAGGATGAACGGGAAGAGGGGGAACCAATGAGAGACTAGCTCTAGGTGTTGGGACAGGCACAGGTCACTCTATTTTCCCATCAGGAAGAAGAATTAAGCACAAGCTCAGCCTGCCCCCCAGAACCAGAAGAGGGCCTGAAGCAATCCTGCGCTTTTGCGGCCAGCTCCCAAAAAAGCGAGTTGAAAAATGGAGCTCAGGGGCACTGCAATTCACAAACCTGCAGAGTTTTAAATGATACCTCTCGTCCACAAATATATTAAGGGAAGGCAACGAAGAGGCTTTGAAAGCAAGGCAGAATTGCAGGAAACAGATTTCAGGAGGTAGATTCGAATCGCCTTGAAAGCACATGAAAAGCGGCAAAACGTGGACAATGATGCCCTTGGCCAAAAAGGGCGTATGCGTTTTTTCCTGAATATATTCAGGAAAAAACGCATACGCCCTTTTTGGCCAACCAAGCAACCTGGAAAGGCCAATCAGCGCTCCAAAGAAGTCTCGCTTCCCAGCGGGCAAAAGGGCCATGCGGAAAAAAGTGTCCAAACCAGAAATGAAGGACCGGCCATGGAGAAATGGGAGCCTTGCTACGCTGATGGGTGGGATGTAAATTGCCAACAGCCACTCTGGAGAAGTGTACGGTGTGTTCTGAAACATCTAAAAAACACAGCTTGGAGAGCATAGGGCACTTCCACTCATGGGCGTATAAATTGGGAAAACTAAAAATCAGCAAGACACAGGCACCCCAAAGTTTAGGGCTGCTCTGTGGACAAGAACCCCCACTTCATTACACCTTCAATATCCTAGGAAAGAGAAAAATGGATAAAGAAGTTGTGGTCCTCATGTACAATGGAATATCACTCAGCCATGAAATCCACGTCATAAGGCTAGTAGCAGCACGATGAGTGGATTTAGGTACGACGATTCTAAGTGAAATAAGTCACACAGAAAAAGACACTTATCATAAGATATCACTTCTAGAGGGAATGTAAAAACCGCTACACTTGAACTGAATTGCAAAACAGAACAGAGTCCCACGTTTAGGAAACACACTATGGCTGCTGAACGGGAAAGGTGAGGTGGGGTGATGCATAAAACAAGGGTTTCAAATTAGCTCCGATACCGTTCCATAAACCCAAGATGTAAGAGACAAGACCTATTCCTTTTTCAGTGAACTGGACTCAACACCCCCTATTCACCGCACAAGAATATATCTGACTAGTAAGAATCTTCAAACCTATGTATTGATATCTCTCTGTAAGTGAGTCAAGGGGGTGTAAAGCGGCATAAACACAGCCGTGAAAAGCAGCTAAACCCCATTATAAAAATAAATTACTTTTCAAAACCCGTGAAACAAAGACAGTGAAAGAGAGAGAAATTCTTACAAAATTCGTTCAGGGGCTGTGATGCAACCTGGATTGACCATATCTAGACCCACAGCTGATTGAGACATAAGGGTGGACACTCTTGGGGCTGAGAGGTTCGGTGAGGTTGGGTGAGCCAACGCAGACCCTTTCAAGTAATACTGCATGGAACCCATCCCATGGGTCCCAAATCTCCAGGTTCAAAGGCATCTTCCTACGTCGAAAACAGGCATGAGAAACCCAGAAGATGGTACACGGTGTGATCGGGAAAGGTTTCTAAAACGCACCTCATTTCTCATCTCCTTTGCTCGGGTTCGCCATTCCAGCCGATTTACTAGCCATCTCCCTCCTTGGAGAATCAGCACCTTTAACCTCCTGTTCCGTACTGGTTGCAATTTGTCCTGAGGATGAAGGGGAAGAGGGGGAACCAATGAGAGACTAGCTCTAGGTGTTGGGACAGGCACAGGTCACTCTATTTTCCCATCAGGAAGAAGAATTAAGCACAAGCTCAGCCTGCCCCCCAGAACCAGAAGAGGGCCTGAAGCAATCCTGCGCTTTTGCGGCCAGCTCCCAAAAAAGCGAGTTGAAAAATGGAGCTCAGGGGCACTGCAATTCACAAACCTGCAGAGTTTTAAATGATACCTCTCGTCCACAAATATATTAAGGGAAGGCAACGAAGAGGCTTTGAAAGCAAGGCAGAATTGCAGGAAACAGATTTCAGGAGGTAGATTCGAATCGCCTTGAAAGCACATGAAAAGCGGCAAAACGTGGACAATGATGCCCTTGGCCAAAAAGGGCGTATGCGTTTTTTCCTGAATATATTCAGGAAAAAACGCATACGCCCTTTTTGGCCAACCAAGCAACCTGGAAAGGCCAATCAGCGCTCCAAAGAAGTCTCGCTTCCCAGCGGGCAAAAGGGCCATGCGGAAAAAAGTGTCCAAACCAGAAATGCAGGACCGGCCATGGAGAAATGGGAGCCTTGCTACGCTGATGGGTGGGATGTAAATTGCCAACAGCCACTCTGGAGAAGTGTACGGTGTGTTCTGAAACATCTAAAAAACACAGCTTGGAGAGCATAGGGCACTTCCACTCATGGGCGTATAAATTGGGAAAACTAAAAATCAGCAAGACACAGGCACCCCAAAGTTTAGGGCTGCTCTGTGGACAAGAACCCCCACTTCATTACACCTTAAATATCCTAGGAAAGAGAAAAATGGATAAAGAAGTTGTGGTCCTCATGTACAATGGAATATCACTCAGCCATGAAATCAACGTCATAAGGCTAGTAGCAGCACGATGAGTGGATTTAGGTACGACGATTCTAAGTGAAATAAGTCACACAGAAAAAGACACTTATCCTAAGATATCACTTAGAGAGGGAATGTAAAAACCGCTACACTTGAACTGAATTGCAAAACAGAACAGAGTCCCACGTTTAGGAAACACACTATGGCTGCTGAACGGGAAAGGTGAGGTGGGGTGATGCCTAAAACAAGGGTTTCAAATTAGCTCAGATACCGTTCCATAAACCCAATATGTAAGAGACAAGACCTATTCCTTTTTCAGTGAACTGGACTCAACACCCCCTATTCACCGCACAAGAATATATCTGACTAGTAAGAATCTTCAAACCTATATATTGATATCTCTCTGTAAGTGAGTCAAGGGGGTGTAAAGCGGCATAAACACAGCCGTGAAAAGCAGCTAAACCCCATTATAAAAATAAATTACTTTTCAAAACCCGTGAAACAAAGACAGTGAAAGAGAGAGAAATTCTTACAAAATTCGTTCAGGGGCTGTGATGCAACCTGGATTGACCATATCTAGACCCACAGCTGATTGAGACATAAGGGTGGACACTCTTGGGGCTGAGAGGTTCGGTGAGGTTGGGTGAGCCAACGCAGACCCTTTCAAGTAATACTGCATGGTACCCATCCCATGGGTCCCAAATCTCCAGGTTCAAGGGCATCTTCCTACGTCGAAAACAGGCATGAGAAACCCAGAAGATGGTACACCGTGTGATCGGGAAAGGTTTCTAAAACGCACCTCATTTCTCATCTCCTTTGCTCGGGTTCGCCATTCCAGCCGATTTACTAGCCATCTCCCTCCTTGGAGAATCAGCACCTTTAACCTCCTGTTCCGTACAGGTTGCAATTTGTCCTGAGGATGAACGGGAAGAGGGGGAACCAATGAGAGACTAGCTCTAGGTGTTGGGACAGGCACAGGTCACTCTATTTTCCCATCAGGAAGAAGAATTAAGCACAAGCTCAGCCTGCCCCCCAGAACCAGAAGAGGGCCTGAAGCAATCCTGCGCTTTTGCGGCCAGCTCCCAAAAAAGCGAGTTGAAAAATGGAGCTCAGGGGCACTGCAATTCACAAACCTGCAGAGTTTTAAATGATACCTCTCGTCCACAAATATATTAAGGGAAGGCAACGAAGAGGCTTTGAAAGCAAGGCAGAATTGCAGGAAACAGATTTCAGGAGGTAGATTCGAATCGCCTTGAAAGCACATGAAAAGCGGCAAAACGTGGACAATGATGCCCTTGGCCAAAAAGGGCGTATGCGTTTTTTCCTGAATATATTCAGGAAAAAACGCATACGCCCTTTTTGGCCAACCAAGCAACCTGGAAAGGCCAATCAGCGCTCCAAAGAAGTCTCGCTTCCCAGCGGGCAAAAGGGCCATGCGGAAAAAAGTGTCCAAACCAGAAATGCAGGACCGGCCATGGAGAAATGGGAGCCTTGCTACGCTGATGGGTGGGATGTAAATTGCCAACAGCCACTCTGGAGAAGTGTACGGTGTGTTCTGAAACATCTAAAAAACACAGCTTGGAGAGCATAGGGCACTTCCACTCATGGGCGTATAAATTGGGAAAACTAAAAATCAGCAAGACACAGGCACCCCAAAGTTTAGGGCTGCTCTGTGGACAAGAACCCCCACTTCATTACACCTTAAATATCCTAGGAAAGAGAAAAATGGATAAAGAAGTTGTGGTCCTCATGTACAATGGAATATCACTCAGCCATGAAATCAACGTCATAAGGCTAGTAGCAGCACGATGAGTGGATTTAGGTACGACGATTCTAAGTGAAATAAGTCACACAGAAAAAGACACTTATCCTAAGATATCACTTAGAGAGGGAATGTAAAAACCGCTACACTTGAACTGAATTGCAAAACAGAACAGAGTCCCACGTTTAGGAAACACACTATGGCTGCTGAACGGGAAAGGTGAGGTGGGGTGATGCCTAAAACAAGGGTTTCAAATTAGCTCAGATACCGTTCCATAAACCCAATATGTAAGAGACAAGACCTATTCCTTTTTCAGTGAACTGGACTCAACACCCCCTATTCACCGCACAAGAATATATCTGACTAGTAAGAATCTTCAAACCTATATATTGATATCTCTCTGTAAGTGAGTCAAGGGGGTGTAAAGCGGCATAAACACAGCCGTGAAAAGCAGCTAAACCCCATTATAAAAATAAATTACTTTTCAAAACCCGTGAAACAAAGACAGTGAAAGAGAGAGAAATTCTTACAAAATTCGTTCAGGGGCTGTGATGCAACCTGGATTGACCATATCTAGACCCACAGCTGATTGAGACATAAGGGTGGACACTCTTGGGGCTGAGAGGTTCGGTGAGGTTGGGTGAGCCAACGCAGACCCTTTCAAGTAATACTGCATGGTACCCATCCCATGGGTCCCAAATCTCCAGGTTCAAGGGCATCTTCCTACGTCGAAAACAGGCATGAGAAACCCAGAAGATGGTACACCGTGTGATCGGGAAAGGTTTCTAAAACGCACCTCATTTCTCATCTCCTTTGCTCGGGTTCGCCATTCCAGCCGATTTACTAGCCATCTCCCTCCTTGGAGAATCAGCACCTTTAACCTCCTGTTCCGTACAGGTTGCAATTTGTCCTGAGGATGAACGGGAAGAGGGGGAACCAATGAGAGACTAGCTCTAGGTGTTGGGACAGGCACAGGTCACTCTATTTTCCCATCAGGAAGAAGAATTAAGCACAAGCTCAGCCTGCCCCCCAGAACCAGAAGAGGGCCTGAAGCAATCCTGCGCTTTTGCGGCCAGCTCCCAAAAAAGCGAGTTGAAAAATGGAGCTCAGGGGCACTGCAATTCACAAACCTGCAGAGTTTTAAATGATACCTCTCGTCCACAAATATATTAAGGGAAGGCAACGAAGAGGCTTTGAAAGCAAGGCAGAATTGCAGGAAACAGATTTCAGGAGGTAGATTCGAATCGCCTTGAAAGCACATGAAAAGTGGCAAAACGTGGACAATGATGCCCTTGGCCAAAAAGGGCGTATGCGTTTTTTCCTGAATATATTCAGGAAAAAACGCATACGCCCTTTTTGGCCAACCAAGCAACCTGGAAAGGCCAATCAGCGCTCCAAAGAAGTCTCGCTTCCCAGCGGGCAAAAGGGCCATGCGGAAAAAAGTGTCCAAACCAGAAATGCAGGACCGGCCATGGAGAAATGGGAGCCTTGCTACGCTGATGGGTGGGATGTAAATTGCCAACAGCCACTCTGGAGAAGTGTACGGTGTGTTCTGAAACATCTAAAAAACACAGCTTGGAGAGCATAGGGCACTTCCACTCATGGGCGTATAAATTGGGAAAACTAAAAATCAGCAAGACACAGGCACCCCAAAGTTTAGGGCTGCTCTGTGGACAAGAACCCCCACTTCATTACACCTTAAATATCCTAGGAAAGAGAAAAATGGATAAAGAAGTTGTGGTCCTCATGTACAATGGAATATCACTCAGCCATGAAATCAACGTCATAAGGCTAGTAGCAGCACGATGAGTGGATTTAGGTACGACGATTCTAAGTGAAATAAGTCACACAGAAAAAGACACTTATCATAAGATATCACTTAGAGAGGGAATGTAAAAACCGCTACACTTGAACTGAATTGCAAAACAGAACAGAGTCCCACGTTTAGGAAACACACTATGGCTGCTGAACGGGAAAGGTGAGGTGGGGTGATGCCTAAAACAAGGGTTTCAAATTAGCTCAGATACCGTTCCATAAACCCAATATGTAAGAGACAAGACCTATTCCTTTTTCAGTGAACTGGACTCAACACCCCCTATTCACCGCACAAGAATATATCTGACTAGTAAGAATCTTCAAACCTATATATTGATATCTCTCTGTAAGTGAGTCAAGGGGGTGTAAAGCGGCATAAACACAGCCGTGAAAAGCAGCTAAACCCCATTATAAAAATAAATTACTTTTCAAAACCCGTGAAACAAAGACAGTGAAAGAGAGAGAAATTCTTACAAAATTCGTTCAGGGGCTGTGATGCAACCTGGATTGACCATATCTAGACCCACAGCTGATTGAGACATAAGGGTGGACACTCTTGGGGCTGAGAGGTTCGGTGAGGTTGGGTGAGCCAACGCAGACCCTTTCAAGTAATACTGCATGGTACCCATCCCATGGGTCCCAAATCTCCAGGTTCAAGGGCATCTTCCTACGTCGAAAACAGGCATGAGAAACCCAGAAGATGGTACACCGTGTGATCGGGAAAGGTTTCTAAAACGCACCTCATTTCTCATCTCCTTTGCTCGGGTTCGCCATTCCAGCCGATTTACTAGCCATCTCCCTCCTTGGAGAATCAGCACCTTTAACCTCCTGTTCCGTACAGGTTGCAATTTGTCCTGAGGATGAACGGGAAGAGGGGGAACCAATGAGAGACTAGCTCTAGGTGTTGGGACAGGCACAGGTCACTCTATTTTCCCATCAGGAAGAAGAATTAAGCACAAGCTCAGCCTGCCCCCCAGAACCAGAAGAGGGCCTGAAGCAATCCTGCGCTTTTGCGGCCAGCTCCCAAAAAAGCGAGTTGAAAAATGGAGCTCAGGGGCACTGCAATTCACAAAACTGCAGAGTTTTAAATGATACCTCTCGTCCACAAATATATTAAGGGAAGGCAACGAAGAGGCTTTGAAAGCAAGGCAGAATTGCAGGAAACAGATTTCAGGAGGTAGATTCGAATCGCCTTGAAAGCACATGAAAAGTGGCAAAACGTGGACAATGATGCCCTTGGCCAAAAAGGGCGTATGCGTTTTTTCCTGAATATATTCAGGAAAAAACGCATACGCCCTTTTTGGCCAACCAAGCAACCTGGAAAGGCCAATCAGCGCTCCAAAGAAGTCTCGCTTCCCAGCGGGCAAAAGGGCCATGCGGAAAAAAGTGTCCAAACCAGAAATGCAGGACCGGCCATGGAGAAATGGGAGCCTTGCTACGCTGATGGGTGGGATGTAAAGTGCCAACAGCCACTCTGGAGAAGTGTACGGTGTGTTCTGAAACATCTAAAAAACACAGCTTGGAGAGCATAGGGCACTTCCACTCATGGGCGTATAAATTGGGAAAACTAAAAATCAGCAAGACACAGGCACCCCAAAGTTTAGGGCTGCTCTGTGGACAAGAACCCCCACTTCATTACACCTTAAATGTCCTAGGAAAGAGAAAAATGGATAAAGAAGTTGTGGTCCTCATGTACAATGGAATATCACTCAGCCATGAAATCAACGTCATAAGGCTAGTAGCAGCACGATGAGTGGATTTAGGTACGACGATTCTAAGTGAAATAAGTCACACAGAAAAAGACACTTATCATAAGATATCACTTAGAGAGGGAATGTAAAAACCGCTACACTTGAACTGAATTGCAAAACAGAACAGAGTCCCACGTTTAGGAAACACACTATGGCTGCTGAACGGGAAAGGTGAGGTGGGGTGATGCATAAAACAAGGGTTTCAAATTAGCTCAGATACCGTTCCATAAACCCAAGAAGTAAGAGACAAGACCTATTCCTTTTTCAGTGAACTGGACTCAACACCCCCTATTCACCGCACAAGAATATATCTGACTAGTAAGAATCTTCAAACCTATGTATTGATATCTCTCTGTAAGTGAGTCAAGGGGGTGTAAAGCGGCATAAACACAGCCGTGAAAAGCAGCTAAACCCCATTATAAAAATAAATTACTTTTCAAAACCCGTGAAACAAAGACAGTGAAAGAGAGAGAAATTCTTACAAAATTCGTTCAGGGGCTGTGATGCAACCTGGATTGACCATATCTAGACCCACAGCTGATTGAGACATAAGGGTGGACACTCTTGGGGCTGAGAGGTTCGGTGAGGTTGGGTGAGCCAACGCAGACCCTTTCAAGTAATACTGCATGGTACCCATCCCATGGGTCCCAAATCTCCAGGTTCAAGGGCATCTTCCTACGTCGAAAACAGGCATGAGAAACCCAGAAGATGGTACACCGTGTGATCGGGAAAGGTTTCTAAAACGCACCTCATTTCTCATCTCCTTTGCTCGGGTTCGCCATTCCAGCCGATTTACTAGCCATCTCCCTCCTTGGAGAATCAGCACCTTTAACCTCCTGTTCCGTACAGGTTGCAATTTGTCCTGAGGATGAACGGGAAGAGGGGGAACCAATGAGAGACTAGCTCTAGGTGTTGGGACAGGCACAGGTCACTCTATTTTCCCATCAGGAAGAAGAATTAAGCACAAGCTCAGCCTGCCCCCCAGAACCAGAAGAGGGCCTGAAGCAATCCTGCGCTTTTGCGGCCAGCTCCCAAAAAAGCGAGTTGAAAAATGGAGCTCAGGGGCACTGCAATTCACAAACCTGCAGAGTTTTAAATGATACCTCTCGTCCACAAATATATTAAGGGAAGGCAACGAAGAGGCTTTGAAAGCAAGGCAGAATTGCAGGAAACAGATTTCAGGAGGTAGATTCGAATCGCCTTGAAAGCACATGAAAAGCGGCAAAACGTGGACAATGATGCCCTTGGCCAAAAAGGGCGTATGCGTTTTTTCCTGAATATATTTAGGAAAAAACGCATACGCCCTTTTTGGCCAACCAAGCAACCTGGAAAGGCCAATCAGCGCTCCAAAGAAGTCTCGCTTCCCAGCGGGCAAAAGGGCCATGCGGAAAAAAGTGTCCAAACCAGAAATGCAGGACCGGCCATGGAGAAATGGGAGCCTTGCTACGCTGATGGGTGGGATGTAAATTGCCAACAGCCACTCTGGAGAAGTGTACGGTGTGTTCTGAAACATCTAAAAAACACAGCTTGGAGAGCATAGGGCACTTCCACTCATGGGCGTATAAATTGGGAAAACTAAAAATCAGCAAGACACAGGCACCCCAAAGTTTAGGGCTGCTCTGTGGACAAGAACCCCCACTTCATTACACCTTCAATATCCTAGGAAAGAGAAAAATGGATAAAGAAGTTGTGGTCCTCATGTACAATGGAATATCACTCAGCCATGAAATCAACGTCATAAGGCTAGTAGCAGCACGATGAGTGGATTTAGGTACGACGATTCTAAGTGAAATAAGTCACACAGAAAAAGACACTTATCATAAGATATCACTTAGAGAGGGAATGTAAAAACCGCTACACTTGAACTGAATTGCAAAACAGAACAGAGTCCCACGTTTAGGAAACACACTATGGCTGCTGAACGGGAAAGGTGAGGTGGGGTGATGCCTAAAACAAGGGTTTCAAATTAGCTCAGATACCGTTCCATAAACCCAATATGTAAGAGACAAGACCTATTCCTTTTTCAGTGAACTGGACTCAACACCCCCTATTCACCGCACAAGAATATATCTGACTAGTAAGAATCTTCAAACCTATATATTGATATCTCTCTGTAAGTGAGTCAAGGGGGTGTAAAGCGGCATAAACACAGCCGTGAAAAGCAGCTAAACCCCATTATAAAAATAAATTACTTTTCAAAACCCGTGAAACAAAGACAGTGAAAGAGAGAGAAATTCTTACAAAATTCGTTCAGGGGCTGTGATGCAACCTGGATTGACCATATCTAGACCCACAGCTGATTGAGACATAAGGGTGGACACTCTTGGGGCTGAGAGGTTCGGTGAGGTTGGGTGAGCCAACGCAGACCCTTTCAAGTAATACTGCATGGTACCCATCCCATGGGTCCCAAATCTCCAGGTTCAAGGGCATCTTCCTACGTCGAAAACAGGCATGAGAAACCCAGAAGATGGTACACCGTGTGATCGGGAAAGGTTTCTAAAACGCACCTCATTTCTCATCTCCTTTGCTCGGGTTCGCCATTCCAGCCGATTTACTAGCCATCTCCCTCCTTGGAGAATCAGCACCTTTAACCTCCTGTTCCGTACAGGTTGCAATTTGTCCTGAGGATGAACGGGAAGAGGGGGAACCAATGAGAGACTAGCTCTAGGTGTTGGGACAGGCACAGGTCACTCTATTTTCCCATCAGGAAGAAGAATTAAGCACAAGCTCAGCCTGCCCCCCAGAACCAGAAGAGGGCCTGAAGCAATCCTGCGCTTTTGCGGCCAGCTCCCAAAAAAGCGAGTTGAAAAATGGAGCTCAGGGGCACTGCAATTCACAAAACTGCAGAGTTTTAAATGATACCTCTCGTCCACAAATATATTAAGGGAAGGCAACGAAGAGGCTTTGAAAGCAAGGCAGAATTGCAGGAAACAGATTTCAGGAGGTAGATTCGAATCGCCTTGAAAGCACATGAAAAGTGGCAAAACGTGGACAATGATGCCCTTGGCCAAAAAGGGCGTATGCGTTTTTTCCTGAATATATTCAGGAAAAAACGCATACGCCCTTTTTGGCCAACCAAGCAACCTGGAAAGGCCAATCAGCGCTCCAAAGAAGTCTCGCTTCCCAGCGGGCAAAAGGGCCATGCGGAAAAAAGTGTCCAAACCAGAAATGCAGGACCGGCCATGGAGAAATGGGAGCCTTGCTACGCTGATGGGTGGGATGTAAAGTGCCAACAGCCACTCTGGAGAAGTGTACGGTGTGTTCTGAAACATCTAAAAAACACAGCTTGGAGAGCATAGGGCACTTCCACTCATGGGCGTATAAATTGGGAAAACTAAAAATCAGCAAGACACAGGCACCCCAAAGTTTAGGGCTGCTCTGTGGACAAGAACCCCCACTTCATTACACCTTAAATGTCCTAGGAAAGAGAAAAATGGATAAAGAAGTTGTGGTCCTCATGTACAATGGAATATCACTCAGCCATGAAATCAACGTCATAAGGCTAGTAGCAGCACGATGAGTGGATTTAGGTACGACGATTCTAAGTGAAATAAGTCACACAGAAAAAGACACTTATCATAAGATATCACTTAGAGAGGGAATGTAAAAACCGCTACACTTGAACTGAATTGCAAAACAGAACAGAGTCCCACGTTTAGGAAACACACTATGGCTGCTGAACGGGAAAGGTGAGGTGGGGTGATGCATAAAACAAGGGTTTCAAATTAGCTCAGATACCGTTCCATAAACCCAAGAAGTAAGAGACAAGACCTATTCCTTTTTCAGTGAACTGGACTCAACACCCCCTATTCACCGCACAAGAATATATCTGACTAGTAAGAATCTTCAAACCTATGTATTGATATCTCTCTGTAAGTGAGTCAAGGGGGTGTAAAGCGGCATAAACACAGCCGTGAAAAGCAGCTAAACCCCATTATAAAAATAAATTACTTTTCAAAACCCGTGAAACAAAGACAGTGAAAGAGAGAGAAATTCTTACAAAATTCGTTCAGGGGCTGTGATGCAACCTGGATTGACCATATCTAGACCCACAGCTGATTGAGACATAAGGGTGGACACTCTTGGGGCTGAGAGGTTCGGTGAGGTTGGGTGAGCCAACGCAGACCCTTTCAAGTAATACTGCATGGTACCCATCCCATGGGTCCCAAATCTCCAGGTTCAAGGGCATCTTCCTACGTCGAAAACAGGCATGAGAAACCCAGAAGATGGTACACCGTGTGATCGGGAAAGGTTTCTAAAACGCACCTCATTTCTCATCTCCTTTGCTCGGGTTCGCCATTCCAGCCGATTTACTAGCCATCTCCCTCCTTGGAGAATCAGCACCTTTAACCTCCTGTTCCGTACAGGTTGCAATTTGTCCTGAGGATGAACGGGAAGAGGGGGAACCAATGAGAGACTAGCTCTAGGTGTTGGGACAGGCACAGGTCACTCTATTTTCCCATCAGGAAGAAGAATTAAGCACAAGCTCAGCCTGCCCCCCAGAACCAGAAGAGGGCCTGAAGCAATCCTGCGCTTTTGCGGCCAGCTCCCAAAAAAGCGAGTTGAAAAATGGAGCTCAGGGGCACTGCAATTCACAAACCTGCAGAGTTTTAAATGATACCTCTCGTCCACAAATATATTAAGGGAAGGCAACGAAGAGGCTTTGAAAGCAAGGCAGAATTGCAGGAAACAGATTTCAGGAGGTAGATTCGAATCGCCTTGAAAGCACATGAAAAGCGGCAAAACGTGGACAATGATGCCCTTGGCCAAAAAGGGCGTATGCGTTTTTTCCTGAATATATTTAGGAAAAAACGCATACGCCCTTTTTGGCCAACCAAGCAACCTGGAAAGGCCAATCAGCGCTCCAAAGAAGTCTCGCTTCCCAGCGGGCAAAAGGGCCATGCGGAAAAAAGTGTCCAAACCAGAAATGCAGGACCGGCCATGGAGAAATGGGAGCCTTGCTACGCTGATGGGTGGGATGTAAATTGCCAACAGCCACTCTGGAGAAGTGTACGGTGTGTTCTGAAACATCTAAAAAACACAGCTTGGAGAGCATAGGGCACTTCCACTCATGGGCGTATAAATTGGGAAAACTAAAAATCAGCAAGACACAGGCACCCCAAAGTTTAGGGCTGCTCTGTGGACAAGAACCCCCACTTCATTACACCTTCAATATCCTAGGAAAGAGAAAAATGGATAAAGAAGTTGTGGTCCTCATGTACAATGGAATATCACTCAGCCATGAAATCAACGTCATAAGGCTAGTAGCAGCACGATGAGTGGATTTAGGTACGACGATTCTAAGTGAAATAAGTCACACAGAAAAAGACACTTATCATAAGATATCACTTAGAGAGGGAATGTAAAAACCGCTACACTTGAACTGAATTGCAAAACAGAACAGAGTCCCACGTTTAGGAAACACACTATGGCTGCTGAACGGGAAAGGTGAGGTGGGGTGATGCCTAAAACAAGGGTTTCAAATTAGCTCAGATACCGTTCCATAAACCCAAGATGTAAGAGACAAGACCTATTCCTTTTTCAGTGAACTGGACTCAACACCCCCTATTCACCGCACAAGAATATATCTGACTAGTAAGAATCTTCAAACCTATGTATTGATATCTCTCTGTAAGTGAGTCAAGGGGGTGTAAAGCGGCATAAACACAGCCGTGAAAAGCAGCTAAACCCCATTATAAAAATAAATTACTTTTCAAAACCCGTGAAACAAAGACAGTGAAAGAGAGAGAAATTCTTACAAAATTCGTTCAGGGGCTGTGATGCAACCTGGATTGACCATATCTAGACCCACAGCTGATTGAGACATAAGGGTGGACACTCTTGGGGCTGAGAGGTTCGGTGAGGTTGGGTGAGCCAACGCAGACCCTTTCAAGTAATACTGCATGGTACCCATCCCATGGGTCCCAAATCTCCAGGTTCAAGGGCATCTTCCTACGTCGAAAACAGGCATGAGAAACCCAGAAGATGGTACACGGTGTGATCGGGAAAGGTTTCTACAACGCACCTCATTTCTCATCTCCTTTGCTCGGGTTCGCCATTCCAGCCGATTTACTAGCCATCTCCCTCCTTGGAGAATCAGCACCTTTAACCTCCTGTTCCGTACAGGTTGCAATTTGTCCTGAGGATGAACGGGAAGAGGGGGAACCAATGAGAGACTAGCTCTAGGTGTTGGGACAGGCACAGGTCACTCTATTTTCCCATCAGGAAGAAGAATTAAGCACAAGCTCAGCCTGCCCCCCAGAACCAGAAGAGGGCCTGAAGCAATCCTGCGCTTTTGCGGCCAGCTCCCAAAAAAGCGAGTTGAAAAATGGAGCTCAGGGGCACTGCAATTCACAAACCTGCAGAGTTTTAAATGATACCTCTCGTCCACAAATATATTAAGGGAAGGCAACGAAGAGGCTTTGAAAGCAAGGCAGAATTGCAGGAAACAGATTTCAGGAGGTAGATTCGAATCGCCTTGAAAGCACATGAAAAGCGGCAAAACGTGGACAATGATGCCCTTGGCCAAAAAGGGCGTATGCGTTTTTTCCTGAATATATTCAGGAAAAAACGCATACGCCCTTTTTGGCCAACCAAGCAACCTGGAAAGGCCAATCAGCGCTCCAAAGAAGTCTCGCTTCCCAGCGGGCAAAAGGGCCATGCGGAAAAAAGTGTCCAAACCAGAAATGCAGGACCGGCCATGGAGAAATGGGAGCCTTGCTAAGCTGATGGGTGGGATGTAAATTGCCAACAGCCACTCTGGAGAAGTGTACGGTGTGTCCTGAAACATCTAAAAAACACAGCTTGGAGAGCATAGGGCACTTCCACTCATGGGCGTATAAATTGGGAAAACTAAAAATCAGCAAGACACAGGCACCCCAAAGTTTAGGGCTGCTCTGTGGACAAGAACCCCCACTTCATTACACCTTCAATATCCTAGGAAAGAGAAAAATGGATAAAGAAGTTGTGGTCCTCATGTACAATGGAATATCACTCAGCCATGAAATCAACGTCATAAGGCTAGTAGCAGCACGATGAGTGGATTTAGGTACGACGATTCTAAGTGAAATAAGTCACACAGAAAAAGACACTTATCATAAGATATCACTTCTAGAGGGAATGTAAAAACTGCTACACTTGAACTGAATTGCAAAACAGAACAGAGTCCCACGTTTAGGAATCACACTATGGCTGGTGAACGGGAAAGGTGAGGTGGGGTGATGCATAAAACAAGGGTTTCAAATTAGCTCCGATACCGTTCCATAAACCCAAGATGTAAGAGACAAGACCTATTCCTTTTTCAGTGAACTGGACTCAACACCCCCTATTCACCGCACAAGAATATATCTGACTAGTAAGAATCTTCAAACCTATATATTGATATCTCTCTGTAAGTGAGTCAAGGGGGTGTAAAGCGGCATAAACACAGCCGTGAAAAGCAGCTAAACCCCATTATAAAAATAAATTACTTTTCAAAACCCGTGAAACAAAGACAGTGAAAGAGAGAGAAATTCTTACAAAATTCGTTCAGGGGCTGTGATGCAACCTGGATTGACCATATCTAGACCCACAGCTGATTGAGACATAAGGGTGGACACTCTTGGGGCTGAGAGGTTCGGTGAGGTTGGGTGAGCCAACGCAGACCCTTTCAAGTAATACTGCATGGTACCCATCCCATGGGTCCCAAATCTCCAGGTTCAAGGGCATCTTCCTACGTCGAAAACAGGCATGAGAAACCCAGAAGATGGTACACCGTGTGATCGGGAAAGGTTTCTAAAACGCACCTCATTTCTCATCTCCTTTGCTCGGGTTCGCCATTCCAGCCGATTTACTAGCCATCTCCCTCCTTGGAGAATCAGCACCTTTAACCTCCTGTTCCGTACAGGTTGCAATTTGTCCTGAGGATGAACGGGAAGAGGGGGAACCAATGAGAGACTAGCTCTAGGTGTTGGGACAGGCACAGGTCACTCTATTTTCCCATCAGGAAGAAGAATTAAGCACAAGCTCAGCCTGCCCCCCAGAACCAGAAGAGGGCCTGAAGCAATCCTGCGCTTTTGCGGCCAGCTCCCAAAAAAGCGAGTTGAAAAATGGAGCTCAGGGGCACTGCAATTCACAAACCTGCAGAGTTTTAAATGATACCTCTCGTCCACAAATATATTAAGGGAAGGCAACGAAGAGGCTTTGAAAGCAAGGCAGAATTGCAGGAAACAGATTTCAGGAGGTAGATTCGAATCGCCTTGAAAGCACATGAAAAGCGGCAAAACGTGGACAATGATGCCCTTGGCCAAAAAGGGCGTATGCGTTTTTTCCTGAATATATTCAGGAAAAAACGCATACGCCCTTTTTGGCCAACCAAGCAACCTGGAAAGGCCAATCAGCGCTCCAAAGAAGTCTCGCTTCCCAGCGGGCAAAAGGGCCATGCGGAAAAAAGTGTCCAAACCAGAAATGAAGGACCGGCCATGGAGAAATGGGAGCCTTGCTACGCTGATGGGTGGGATGTAAATTGCCAACAGCCACTCTGGAGAAGTGTACGGTGTGTTCTGAAACATCTAAAAAACACAGCTTGGAGAGCATAGGGCACTTCCACTCATGGGCGTATAAATTGGGAAAACTAAAAATCAGCAAGACACAGGCACCCCAAAGTTTAGGGCTGCTCTGTGGACAAGAACCCCCACTTCATTACACCTTAAATATCCTAGGAAAGAGAAAAATGGATAAAGAAGTTGTGGTCCTCATGTACAATGGAATATCACTCAGCCATGAAATCCACGTCATAAGGCTAGTAGCAGCACGATGAGTGGATTTAGGTACGACGATTCTAAGTGAAATAAGTCACACAGAAAAAGACACTTATCATAAGATATCACTTCTAGAGGGAATGTAAAAACCGCTACACTTGAACTGAATTGCAAAACAGAACAGAGTCCCACGTTTAGGAAACACACTATGGCTGCTGAACGGGAAAGGTGAGGTGGGGTGATGCATAAAACAAGGGTTTCAAATTAGCTCCGATACCGTTCCATAAACCCAATATGTAAGAGACAAGACCTATTCCTTTTTCAGTGAACTGGACTCAACACCCCCTATTCACCGCACAAGAATATATCTGACTAGTAAGAATCTTCAAACCTATGTATTGATATCTCTCTGTAAGTGAGTCAAGGGGGTGTAAAGCGGCATAAACACAGCCGTGAAAAGCAGCTAAACCCCATTATAAAAATAAATTACTTTTCAAAACCCGTGAAACAAAGACAGTGAAAGAGAGAGAAATTCTTACAAAATTCGTTCAGGGGCTGTGATGCAACCTGGATTGACCATATCTAGACCCACAGCTGATTGAGACATAAGGGTGGACACTCTTGGGGCTGAGAGGTTCGGTGAGGTTGGGTGAGCCAACGCAGACCCTTTCAAGTAATACTGCATGGAACCCATCCCATGGGTCCCAAATCTCCAGGTTCAAAGGCATCTTCCTACGTCGAAAACAGGCATGAGAAACCCAGAAGATGGTACACGGTGTGATCGGGAAAGGTTTCTAAAACGCACCTCATTTCTCATCTCCTTTGCTCGGGTTCGCCATTCCAGCCGATTTACTAGCCATCTCCCTCCTTGGAGAATCAGCACCTTTAACCTCCTGTTCCGTACTGGTTGCAATTTGTCCTGAGGATGAACGGGAAGAGGGGGAACCAATGAGAGACTAGCTCTAGGTGTTGGGACAGGCACAGGTCACTCTATTTTCCCATCAGGAAGAAGAATTAAGCACAAGCTCAGCCTGCCCCCCAGAACCAGAAGAGGGCCTGAAGCAATCCTGCGCTTTTGCGGCCAGCTCCCAAAAAAGCGAGTTGAAAAATGGAGCTCAGGGGCACTGCAATTCACAAACCTGCAGAGTTTTAAATGATACCTCTCGTCCACAAATATATTAAGGGAAGGCAACGAAGAGGCTTTGAAAGCAAGGCAGAATTGCAGGAAACAGATTTCAGGAGGTAGATTCGAATCGCCTTGAAAGCACATGAAAAGCGGCAAAACGTGGACAATGATGCCCTTGGCCAAAAAGGGCGTATGCGTTTTTTCCTGAATATATTCAGGAAAAAACGCATACGCCCTTTTTGGCCAACCAAGCAACCTGGAAAGGCCAATCAGCGCTCCAAAGAAGTCTCGCTTCCCAGCGGGCAAAAGGGCCATGCGGAAAAAAGTGTCCAAACCAGAAATGCAGGACCGGCCATGGAGAAATGGGAGCCTTGCTACGCTGATGGGTGGGATGTAAATTGCCAACAGCCACTCTGGAGAAGTGTACGGTGTGTTCTGAAACATCTAAAAAACACAGCTTGGAGAGCATAGGGCACTTCCACTCATGGGCGTATAAATTGGGAAAACTAAAAATCAGCAAGACACAGGCACCCCAAAGTTTAGGGCTGCTCTGTGGACAAGAACCCCCACTTCATTACACCTTCAATATCCTAGGAAAGAGAAAAATGGATAAAGAAGTTGTGGTCCTCATGTACAATGGAATATCACTCAGCCATGAAATCAACGTCATAAGGCTAGTAGCAGCACGATGAGTGGATTTAGGTACGACGATTCTAAGTGAAATAAGTCACACAGAAAAAGACACTTATCATAAGATATCACTTAGAGAGGGAATGTAAAAACCGCTACACTTGAACTGAATTGCAAAACAGAACAGAGTCCCACGTTTAGGAAACACACTATGGCTGCTGAACGGGAAAGGTGAGGTGGGGTGATGCCTAAAACAAGGGTTTCAAATTAGCTCAGATACCGTTCCATAAACCCAATATGTAAGAGACAAGACCTATTCCTTTTTCAGTGAACTGGACTCAACACCCCCTATTCACCGCACAAGAATATATCTGACTAGTAAGAATCTTCAAACCTATATATTGATATCTCTCTGTAAGTGAGTCAAGGGGGTGTAAAGCGGCATAAACACAGCCGTGAAAAGCAGCTAAACCCCATTATAAAAATAAATTACTTTTCAAAACCCGTGAAACAAAGACAGTGAAAGAGAGAGAAATTCTTACAAAATTCGTTCAGGGGCTGTGATGCAACCTGGATTGACCATATCTAGACCCACAGCTGATTGAGACATAAGGGTGGACACTCTTGGGGCTGAGAGGTTCGGTGAGGTTGGGTGAGCCAACGCAGACCCTTTCAAGTAATACTGCATGGTACCCATCCCATGGGTCCCAAATCTCCAGGTTCAAGGGCATCTTCCTACGTCGAAAACAGGCATGAGAAACCCAGAAGATGGTACACCGTGTGATCGGGAAAGGTTTCTAAAACGTACCTCATTTCTCATCTCCTTTGCTCGGGTTCGCCATTCCAGCCGATTTACTAGCCATCTCCCTCCTTGGAGAATCAGCACCTTTAACCTCCTGTTCCGTACAGGTTGCAATTTGTCCTGAGGATGAACGGGAAGAGGGGGAACCAATGAGAGACTAGCTCTAGGTGTTGGGACAGGCACAGGTCACTCTATTTTCCCATCAGGAAGAAGAATTAAGCACAAGCTCAGCCTGCCCCCCAGAACCAGAAGAGGGCCTGAAGCAATCCTGCGCTTTTGCGGCCAGCTCCCAAAAAAGCGAGTTGAAAAATGGAGCTCAGGGGCACTGCAATTCACAAACCTGCAGAGTTTTAAATGATACCTCTCGTCCACAAATATATTAAGGGAAGGCAACGAAGAGGCTTTGAAAGCAAGGCAGAATTGCAGGAAACAGATTTCAGGAGGTAGATTCGAATCGCCTTGAAAGCACATGAAAAGCGGCAAAACGTGGACAATGATGCCCTTGGCCAAAAAGGGCGTATGCGTTTTTTCCTGAATATATTCAGGAAAAAACGCATACGCCCTTTTTGGCCAACCAAGCAACCTGGAAAGGCCAATCAGCGCTCCAAAGAAGTCTCGCTTCCCAGCGGGCAAAAGGGCCATGCGGAAAAAAGTGTCCAAACCAGAAATGCAGGACCGGCCATGGAGAAATGGGAGCCTTGCTACGCTGATGGGTGGGATGTAAATTGCCAACAGCCACTCTGGAGAAGTGTACGGTGTGTGCTGAAACATCTAAAAAACACAGCTTGGAGAGCATAGGGCACTTCCACTCATGGGCGTATAAATTGGGAAAACTAAAAATCAGCAAGACACAGGCACCCCAAAGTTTAGGGCTGCTCTGTGGACAAGAACCCCCACTTCATTACACCTTAAATATCCTAGGAAAGAGAAAAATGGATAAAGAAGTTGGGGTCCTCATGTACAATGGAATATCACTCAGCCATGAAATCAACGTCATAAGGCTAGTAGCAGCACGATGAGTGGATTTAGGTACGACGATTCTAAGTGAAATAAGTCACACAGAAAAAGACACTTATCCTAAGATATCACTTCTAGAGGGAATGTAAAAACCGCTACACTTGAACTGAATTGCAAAACAGAACAGAGTCCCACGTTTAGGAAACACACTATGGCTGCTGAACGGGAAAGGTGAGGTGGGGTGATGCCTAAAACAAGGGTTTCAAATTAGCTCAGATACCGTTCCATAAACCCAATATGTAAGAGACAAGACCTATTCCTTTTTCAGTGAACTGGACTCAACACCCCCTATTCACCGCACAAGAATATATCTGACTAGTAAGAATCTTCAAACCTATATATTGATATCTCTCTGTAAGTGAGTCAAGGGGGTGTAAAGCGGCATAAACACAGCCGTGAAAAGCAGCTAAACCCCATTATAAAAATAAATTACTTTTCAAAACCCGTGAAACAAAGACAGTGAAAGAGAGAGAAATTCTTACAAAATTCGTTCAGGGGCTGTGATGCAACCTGGATTGACCATATCTAGACCCACAGCTGATTGAGACATAAGGGTGGACACTCTTGGGGCTGAGAGGTTCGGTGAGGTTGGGTGAGCCAACGCAGACCCTTTCAAGTAATACTGCATGGTACCCATCCCATGGGTCCCAAATCTCCAGGTTCAAGGGCATCTTCCTACGTCGAAAACAGGCATGAGAAACCCAGAAGATGGTACACCGTGTGATCGGGAAAGGTTTCTAAAACGCACCTCATTTCTCATCTCCTTTGCTCGGGTTCGCCATTCCAGCCGATTTACTAGCCATCTCCCTCCTTGGAGAATCAGCACCTTTAACCTCCTGTTCCGTACAGGTTGCAATTTGTCCTGAGGATGAACGGGAAGAGGGGGAACCAATGAGAGACTAGCTCTAGGTGTTGGGACAGGCACAGGTCACTCTATTTTCCCATCAGGAAGAAGAATTAAGCACAAGCTCAGCCTGCCCCCCAGAACCAGAAGAGGGCCTGAAGCAATCCTGCGCTTTTGCGGCCAGCTCCCAAAAAAGCGAGTTGAAAAATGGAGCTCAGGGGCACTGCAATTCACAAACCTGCAGAGTTTTAAATGATACCTCTCGTCCACAAATATATTAAGGGAAGGCAACGAAGAGGCTTTGAAAGCAAGGCAGAATTGCAGGAAACAGATTTCAGGAGGTAGATTCGAATCGCCTTGAAAGCACATGAAAAGCGGCAAAACGTGGACAATGATGCCCTTGGCCAAAAAGGGCGTATGCGTTTTTTCCTGAATATATTCAGGAAAAAACGCATACGCCCTTTTTGGCCAACCAAGCAACCTGGAAAGGCCAATCACCGCTCCAAAGAAGTCTCGCTTCCCAGCGGGCAAAAGGGCCATGCGGAAAAAAGTGTCCAAACCAGAAATGCAGGACCGGCCATGGAGAAATGGGAGCCTTGCTACGCTGATGGGTGGGATGTAAATTGCCAACAGCCACTCTGGAGAAGTGTACGGTGTGTTCTGAAACATCTAAAAAACACAGCTTGGAGAGCATAGGGCACTTCCACTCATGGGCGTATAAATTGGGAAAACTAAAAATCAGCAAGACACAGGCACCCCAAAGTTTAGGGCTGCTCTGTGGACAAGAACCCCCACTTCATTACACCTTAAATATCCTAGGAAAGAGAAAAATGGATAAAGAAGTTGGGGTCCTCATGTACAATGGAATATCACTCAGCCATGAAATCAACGTCATAAGGCTAGTAGCAGCACGATGAGTGGATTTAGGTACGACGATTCTAAGTGAAATAAGTCACACAGAAAAAGACACTTATCATAAGATATCACTTCTAGAGGGAATGTAAAAACCGCTACACTTGAACTGAATTGCAAAACAGAACAGAGTCCCACGTTTAGGAAACACACTATGGCTGCTGAACGGGAAAGGTGAGGTGGGGTGATGCATAAAACAAGGGTTTCAAATTAGCTCAGATACCGTTCCATAAACCCAATATGTAAGAGACAAGACCTATTCCTTTTTCAGTGAACTGGACTCAACACCCCCTATTCACCGCACAAGAATATATCTGACTAGTAAGAATCTTCAAACCTATGTATTGATATCTCTCTGTAAGTGAGTCAAGGGGGTGTAAAGCGGCATAAACACAGCCGTGAAAAGCAGCTAAACCCCATTATAAAAATAAATTACTTTTCAAAACCCGTGAAACAAAGACAGTGAAAGAGAGAGAAATTCTTACAAAATTCGTTCAGGGGCTGTGATGCAACCTGGATTGACCATATCTAGACCCACAGCTGATTGAGACATAAGGGTGGACACTCTTGGGGCTGAGAGGTTCGGTGAGGTTGGGTGAGCCAACGCAGACCCTTTCAAGTAATACTGCATGGTACCCATCCCATGGGTCCCAAATCTCCAGGTTCAAGGGCATCTTCCTACGTCGAAAACAGGCATGAGAAACCCAGAAGATGGTACACCGTGTGATCGGGAAAGGTTTCTAAAACGCACCTCATTTCTCATCTCCTTTGCTCGGGTTCGCCATTCCAGCCGATTTACTAGCCATCTCCCTCCTTGGAGAATCAGCACCTTTAACCTCCTGTTCCGTACAGGTTGCAATTTGTCCTGAGGATGAAGGGGAAGAGGGGGAACCAATGAGAGACTAGCTCTAGGTGTTGGGACAGGCACAGGTCACTCTATTTTCCCATCAGGAAGAAGAATTAAGCACAAGCTCAGCCTGCCCCCCAGAACCAGAAGAGGGCCTGAAGCAATCCTGCGCTTTTGCGGCCAGCTCCCAAAAAAGCGAGTTGAAAAATGGAGCTCAGGGGCACTGCAATTCACAGACCTGCAGAGTTTTAAATGATACCTCTCGTCCACAAATATATTAAGGGAAGGCAACGAAGAGGCTTTGAAAGCAAGGCAGAATTGCAGGAAACAGATTTCAGGAGGTAGATTCGAATCGCCTTGAAAGCACATGAAAAGCGGCAAAACGTGGACAATGATGCCCTTGGCCAAAAAGGGCGTATGCGTTTTTTCCTGAATATATTCAGGAAAAAACGCATACGCCCTTTTTGGCCAACCAAGCAACCTGGAAAGGCCAATCAGCGCTCCAAAGAAGTCTCGCTTCCCAGGGGGCAAAAGGCCCATGCGGAAAAAAGTGTCCAAACCAGAAATGCAGGATCGGCCATGGAGAAATGGGAGCCTTGCTACGCTGATGGGTGGGATGTAAATTGCCAACAGCCACTCTGGAGAAGTGTACGGTGTGTCCTGAAACATCTAAAAAACACAGCTTGGAGAGCATAGGGCACTTCCACTCATGGGCGTATAAATTGGGAACACTAAAAATCAGCAAGACACAGGCACCCCAAAGTTTAGGGCTGCTCTGTGGACAAGAACCCCCACTTCATTACACCTTAAATATCCTAGGAAAGAGAAAAATGGATAAAGAAGTTGGGGTCCTCATGTACAATGGAATATCACTCAGCCATGAAATCAACGTCATAAGGCTAGTAGCAGCACGATGAGTGGATTTAGGTACGACGATTCTAAGTGAAATAAGTCACACAGAAAAAGACACTTATCATAAGATATCACTTCTAGAGGGAATGTAAAAACCGCTACACTTGAACTGAATTGCAAAACAGAACAGAGTCCCACGTTTAGGAAACACACTATGGCTGCTGAACGGGAAAGGTGAGGTGGGGTGATGCATAAAACAAGGGTTTCAAATTAGCTCAGATACCGTTCCATAAACCCAATATGTAAGAGACAAGACCTATTCCTTTTTCAGTGAACTGGACTCAACACCCCCTATTCACCGCACAAGAATATATCTGACTAGTAAGAATCTTCAAACCTATGTATTGATATCTCTCTGTAAGTGAGTCAAGGGGGTGTAAAGCGGCATAAACACAGCCGTGAAAAGCAGCTAAACCCCATTATAAAAATAAATTACTTTTCAAAACCCGTGAAACAAAGACAGTGAAAGAGAGAGAAATTCTTACAAAATTCGTTCAGGGGCTGTGATGCAACCTGGATTGACCATATCTAGACCCACAGCTGATTGAGACATAAGGGTGGACACTCTTGGGGCTGAGAGGTTCGGTGAGGTTGGGTGAGCCAACGCAGACCCTTTCAAGTAATACTGCATGGTACCCATCCCATGGGTCCCAAATCTCCAGGTTCAAGGGCATCTTCCTACGTCGAAAACAGGCATGAGAAACCCAGAAGATGGTACACCGTGTGATCGGGAAAGGTTTCTAAAACGCACCTCATTTCTCATCTCCTTTGCTCGGGTTCGCCATTCCAGCCGATTTACTAGCCATCTCCCTCCTTGGAGAATCAGCACCTTTAACCTCCTGTTCCGTACAGGTTGCAATTTGTCCTGAGGATGAAGGGGAAGAGGGGGAACCAATGAGAGACTAGCTCTAGGTGTTGGGACAGGCACAGGTCACTCTATTTTCCCATCAGGAAGAAGAATTAAGCACAAGCTCAGCCTGCCCCCCAGAACCAGAAGAGGGCCTGAAGCAATCCTGCGCTTTTGCAGCCAGCTCCCAAAAAAGCGAGTTGAAAAATGGAGCTCAGGGGCACTGCAATTCACAGACCTGCAGAGTTTTAAATGATACCTCTCGTCCACAAATATATTAAGGGAAGGCAACGAAGAGGCTTTGAAAGCAAGGCAGAATTGCAGGAAACAGATTTCAGGAGGTAGATTCGAATCGCCTTGAAAGCACATGAAAAGCGGCAAAACGTGGACAATGATGCCCTTGGCCAAAAAGGGCGTATGCGTTTTTTCCTGAATATATTCAGGAAAAAACGCATACGCCCTTTTTGGCCAACCAAGCAACCTGGAAAGGCCAATCAGCGCTCCAAAGAAGTCTCGCTTCCCAGCGGGAAAAAGGGCCATGCGGAAAAAAGTGTCCAAACCAGAAATGAAGGACCGGCCATGGAGAAATGGGAGCCTTGCTACGCTGATGGGTGGGATGTAAATTGCCAACAGCCACTCTGGAGAAGTGTACGGTGTGTTCTGAAACATCTAAAAAACACAGCTTGGAGAGCATAGGGCACTTCCACTCATGGGCGTATAAATTGGGAAAACTAAAAATCAGCAAGACACAGGCACCCCAAAGTTTAGGGCTGCTCTGTGGACAAGAACCCCCACTTCATTACACCTTAAATATCCTAGGAAAGAGAAAAATGGATAAAGAAGTTGTGGTCCTCATGTACAATGGAATATCACTCAGCCATGAAATCCACGTCATAAGGCTAGTAGCAGCACGATGAGTGGATTTAGGTACGACGATTCTAAGTGAAATAAGTCACACAGAAAAAGACACTTATCATAAGGTATCACTTCTAGAGGGAATGTAAAAACCGCTACACTTGAACTGAATTGCAAAACAGAACAGAGTCCCACGTTTAGGAAACACACTATGGCTGCTGAACGGGAAAGGTGAGGTGGGGTGATGCATAAAACAAGGGTTTCAAATTAGCTCCGATACCGTTCCATAAACCCAATCTGTAAGAGACAAGACCTATTCCTTTTTCAGTGAACTGGACTCAACACCCCCTATTCACCGCACAAGAATATATCTGACTAGTAAGAATCTTCAAACCTATGTATTGATATCTCTCTGTAAGTGAGTCAAGGGGGTGTAAAGCGGCATAAACACAGCCGTGAAAAGCAGCTAAACCCCATTATAAAAATAAATTACTTTTCAAAACCCGTGAAACAAAGACAGTGAAAGAGAGAGAAATTCTTACAAAATTCGTTCAGGGGCTGTGATGCAACCTGGATTGACCATATCTAGACCCACAGCTGATTGAGACATAAGGGTGGACACTCTTGGGGCTGAGAGGTTCGGTGAGGTTGGGTGAGCCAACGCAGACCCTTTCAAGTAATACTGCATGGTACCCATCCCATGGGTCCCAAATCTCCAGGTTCAAGGGCATCTTCCTACGTCGAAAACAGGCATGAGAAACCCAGAAGATGGTACACCGTGTGATCGGGAAAGGTTTCTAAAACGCACCTCATTTCTCATCTCCTTTGCTCGGGTTCGCCATTCCAGCCGATTTACTAGCCATCTCCCTCCTTGGAGAATCAGCACCTTTAACCTCCTGTTCCGTACAGGTTGCAATTTGTCCTGAGGATGAACGGGAAGAGGGGGAACCAATGAGAGACTAGCTCTAGGTGTTGGGACAGGCACAGGTCACTCTATTTTCCCATCAGGAAGAAGAATTAAGCACAAGCTCAGCCTGCCCCCCAGAACCAGAAGAGGGCCTGAAGCAATCCTGCGCTTTTGCGGCCAGCTCCCAAAAAAGCGAGTTGAAAAATGGAGCTCAGGGGCACTGCAATTCACAAACCTGCAGAGTTTTAAATGATACCTCTCGTCCACAAATATATTAAGGGAAGGCAACGAAGAGGCTTTGAAAGCAAGGCAGAATTGCAGGAAACAGATTTCAGGAGGTAGATTCGAATCGCCTTGAAAGCACATGAAAAGCGGCAAAACGTGGACAATGATGCCCTTGGCCAAAAAGGGCGTATGCGTTTTTTCCTGAATATATTCAGGAAAAAACGCATACGCCCTTTTTGGCCAACCAAGCAACCTGGAAAGGCCAATCAGCGCTCCAAAGAAGTCTCGCTTCCCAGCGGGCAAAAGGGCCATGCGGAAAAAAGTGTCCAAACCAGAAATGCAGGACCGGCCATGGAGAAATGGGAGCCTTGCTACGCTGATGGGTGGGATGTAAATTGCCAACAGCCACTCTGGAGAAGTGTACGGTGTGTTCTGAAACATCTAAAAAACACAGCTTGGAGAGCATAGGGCACTTCCACTCATGGGCGTATAAATTGGGAAAACTAAAAATCAGCAAGACACAGGCACCCCAAAGTTTAGGGCTGCTCTGTGGACAAGAACCCCCACTTCATTACACCTTAAATATCCTAGGAAAGAGAAAAATGGATAAAGAAGTTGGGGTCCTCATGTACAATGGAATATCACTCAGCCATGAAATCAACGTCATAAGGCTAGTAGCAGCACGATGAGTGGATTTAGGTACGACGATTCTAAGTGAAATAAGTCACACAGAAAATGACACTTATCCTAAGATATCACTTCTACAGGGAATGTAAAAACCGCTACACTTGAACTGAATTGCAAAACAGAACAGAGTCCCACGTTTAGGAAACACACTATGGCTGCTGAACGGGAAAGGTGAGGTGGGGTGATGCATAAAACAAGGGTTTCAAATTAGCTCAGATACCGTTCCATAAACCCAATAAGTAAGAGACAAGACCTATTCCTTTTTCAGGGAACTGGACTCAACACCCCCTATTCACCGCACAAGAATATATCTGACTAGTAAGAATCTTCAAACCTATGTATTGATATCTCTCTGTAAGTGAGTCAAGGGGGTGTAAAGCGGCATAAACACAGCCGTGAAAAGCAGCTAAACCCCATTATAAAAATAAATTACTTTTCAAAACCCGTGAAACAAAGACAGTGAAAGAGAGAGAAATTCTTACAAAATTCGTTCAGGGGCTGTGATGCAACCTGGATTGACCATATCTAGACCCACAGCTGATTGAGACATAAGGGTGGACACTCTTGGGGCTGAGAGGTTCGGTGAGGTTGGGTGAGCCAACGCAGACCCTTTCAAGTAATACTGCATGGTACCCATCCCATGGGTCCCAAATCTCCAGGTTCAAGGGCATCTTCCTACGTCGAAAACAGGCATGAGAAACCCAGAAGATGGTACACCGTGTGATCGGGAAAGGTTTCTAAAACGCACCTCATTTCTCATCTCCTTTGCTCGGGTTCGCCATTCCAGCCGATTTACTAGCCATCTCCCTCCTTGGAGAATCAGCACCTTTAACCTCCTGTTCCGTACAGGTTGCAATTTGTCCTGAGGATGAACGGGAAGAGGGGGAACCAATGAGAGACTAGCTCTAGGTGTTGGGACAGGCACAGGTCACTCTATTTTCCCATCAGGAAGAAGAATTAAGCACAAGCTCAGCCTGCCCCCCAGAACCAGAAGAGGGCCTGAAGCAATCCTGCGCTTTTGCGGCCAGCTCCCAAAAAAGCGAGTTGAAAAATGGAGCTCAGGGACACTGCAATTCACAAACCTGCAGAGTTTTAAATGATACCTCTCGTCCACAAATATATTAAGGGAAGGCAACGAAGAGGCTTTGAAAGCAAGGCAGAATTGCAGGAAACAGATTTCAGGAGGTAGATTCGAATCGCCTTGAAAGCACATGAAAAGCGGCAAAACGTGGACAATGATGCCCTTGGCCAAAAAGGGCATATGCGTTTTTTCCTGAATATATTCAGGAAAAAACGCATACGCCCTTTTTGGCCAACCAAGCAACCTGGAAAGGCCAATCAGCGCTCCAAAGAAGTCTCGCTTCCCAGCGGGCAAAAGGGCCATGCGGAAAAAAGTGTCCAAACCAGAAATGCAGGACCGGCCATGGAGAAATGGGAGCCTTGCTACGCTGATGGGTGGGATGTAAATTGCCAACAGCCACTCTGGAGAAGTGTACGGTGTGTTCTGAAACATCTAAAAACCACAGCTTGGAGAGCATAGGGCACTTCCACTCATGGCCGTATAAATTGGGAAAACTAAAAATCAGCAAGACACAGGCACCCCAAAGTTTAGGGCTGCTCTGTGGACAAGAACCCCCACTTCATTACACCTTAAATATCCTAGGAAAGAGAAAAATGGATAAAGAAGTTGTGGTCCTCATGTACAATGGAATATCACTCAGCCATGAAATCCACGTCATAAGGCTAGTAGCAGCACGATGAGTGGATTTAGGTACGACGATTCTAAGTGAAATAAGTCACACAGAAAAAGACACTTATCATAAGATATCACTTCTAGAGGGAATGTAAAAACCGCTACACTTGAACTGAATTGCAAAACAGAACAGAGTCCCACGTTTAGGAAACACACTATGGCTGCTGAACGGGAAAGGTGAGGTGGGGTGATGCATAAAACAAGGGTTTCAAATTAGCTCAGATACCGTTCCATAAACCCAATAAGTAAGAGACAAGACCTATTCCTTTTTCAGGGAACTGGACTCAACACCCCCTATTCACCGCACAAGAATATATCTGACTAGTAAGAATCTTCAAACCTATGTATTGATATCTCTCTGTAAGTGAGTCAAGGGGGTGTAAAGCGGCATAAACACAGCCGTGAAAAGCAGCTAAACCCCATTATAAAAATAAATTACTTTTCAAAACCCGTGAAACAAAGACAGTGAAAGAGAGAGAAATTCTTACAAAATTCGTTCAGGGGCTGTGATGCAACCTGGATTGACCATATCTAGACCCACAGCTGATTGAGACATAAGGGTGGACACTCTTGGGGCTGAGAGGTTCGGTGAGGTTGGGTGAGCCAACGCAGACCCTTTCAAGTAATACTGCATGGTACCCATCCCATGGGTCCCAAATCTCCAGGTTCAAGGGCATCTTCCTACGTCGAAAACAGGCATGAGAAACCCAGAAGATGGTACACCGTGTGATCGGGAAAGGTTTCTAAAACGCACCTCATTTCTCATCTCCTTTGCTCGGGTTCGCCATTCCAGCCGATTTACTAGCCATCTCCCTCCTTGGAGAATCAGCACCTTTAACCTCCTGTTCCGTACAGGTTGCAATTTGTCCTGAGGATGAACGGGAAGAGGGGGAACCAATGAGAGACTAGCTCTAGGTGTTGGGACAGGCACAGGTCACTCTATTTTCCCATCAGGAAGAAGAATTAAGCACAAGCTCAGCCTGCCCCCCAGAACCAGAAGAGGGCCTGAAGCAATCCTGCGCTTTTGCGGCCAGCTCCCAAAAAAGCGAGTTGAAAAATGGAGCTCAGGGACACTGCAATTCACAAACCTGCAGAGTTTTAAATGATACCTCTCGTCCACAAATATATTAAGGGAAGGCAACGAAGAGGCTTTGAAAGCAAGGCAGAATTGCAGGAAACAGATTTCAGGAGGTAGATTCGAATCGCCTTGAAAGCACATGAAAAGCGGCAAAACGTGGACAATGATGCCCTTGGCCAAAAAGGGCATATGCGTTTTTTCCTGAATATATTCAGGAAAAAACGCATACGCCCTTTTTGGCCAACCAAGCAACCTGGAAAGGCCAATCAGCGCTCCAAAGAAGTCTCGCTTCCCAGCGGGCAAAAGGGCCATGCGGAAAAAAGTGTCCAAACCAGAAATGCAGGACCGGCCATGGAGAAATGGGAGCCTTGCTACGCTGATGGGTGGGATGTAAATTGCCAACAGCCACTCTGGAGAAGTGTACGGTGTGTTCTGAAACATCTAAAAACCACAGCTTGGAGAGCATAGGGCACTTCCACTCATGGGCGTATAAATTGGGAAAACTAAAAATCAGCAAGACACAGGCACCCCAAAGTTTAGGGCTGCTCTGTGGACAAGAACCCCCACTTCATTACACCTTAAATATCCTAGGAAAGAGAAAAATGGATAAAGAAGTTGTGGTCCTCATGTACAATGGAATATCACTCAGCCATGAAATCCACGTCATAAGGCTAGTAGCAGCACGATGAGTGGATTTAGATACGACGATTCTAAGTGAAATAAGTCACACAGAAAAAGACACTTATCATAAGATATCACTTCTAGAGGGAATGTAAAAACCGCTACACTTGAACTGAATTGCAAAACAGAACAGAGTCCCACGTTTAGGAAACACACTATGGCTGCTGAACGGGAAAGGTGAGGTGGGGTGATGCATAAAACAAGGGTTTCAAATTAGCTCCGATACCGTTCCATAAACCCAATATGTAAGAGACAAGACCTATTCCTTTTTCAGTGAACTGGACTCAACACCCCCTATTCACCGCACAAGAATATATCTGACTAGTAAGAATCTTCAAACCTATGTATTGATATCTCTCTGTAAGTGAGTCAAGGGGGTGTAAAGCGGCATAAACACAGCCGTGAAAAGCAGCTAAACCCCATTATAAAAATAAATTACTTTTCAAAACCCGTGAAACAAAGACAGTGAAAGAGAGAGAAATTCTTACAAAATTCGTTCAGGGGCTGTGATGCAACCTGGATTGACCATATCTAGACCCACAGCTGATTGAGACATAAGGGTGGACACTCTTGGGGCTGAGAGGTTCGGTGAGGTTGGGTGAGCCAACGCAGACCCTTTCAAGTAATACTGCATGGTACCCATCCTATGGGTCCCAAATCTCCAGGTTCAAGGGCATCTTCCTACGTCGAAAACAGGCATGAGAAACCCAGAAGATGGTACACCGTGTGATCGGGAAAGGTTTCTAAAACGCACCTCATTTCTCATCTCCTTTGCTCGGGTTCGCCATTCCAGCCGATTTACTAGCCATCTCCCTCCTTGGAGAATCAGCACCTTTAACCTCCTGTTCCGTACAGGTTGCAATTTGTCCTGAGGATGAACGGGAAGAGGGGGAACCAATGAGAGACTAGCTCTAGGTGTTGGGACAGGCACAGGTCACTCTATTTTCCCATCAGGAAGAAGAATTAAGCACAAGCTCAGCCTGCCCCCCAGAACCAGAAGAGGGCCTGAAGCAATCCTGCGCTTTTGCGGCCAGCTCCCAAAAAAGCGAGTTGAAAAATGGAGCTCAGCGGCACTGCAATTCACAAACCTGCAGAGTTTTAAATGATACCTCTCGTCCACAAATATATTAAGGGAAGGCAACGAAGAGGCTTTGAAAGCAAGGCAGAATTGCAGGAAACAGATTTCAGGAGGTAGATTCGAATCGCCTTGAAAGCACATGAAAAGCGGCAAAACGTGGACAATGATGCCCTTGGCCAAAAAGGGCGTATGCGTTTTTTCCTGAATATATTCAGGAAAAAACGCATACGCCCTTTTTGGCCAACCAAGCAACCTGGAAAGGCCAATCAGCGCTCCAAAGAAGTCTCGCTTCCCAGCGGGCAAAAGGGCCATGCGGAAAAAAGTGTCCAAACCAGAAATGCAGGACCGGCCATGGAGAAATGGGAGCCTTGCTACGCTGATGGGTGGGATGTAAATTGCCAACAGCCACTCTGGAGAAGTGTACGGTGTGTTCTGAAACATCTAAAAAACACAGCTTGGAGAGCATAGGGCACTTCCACTCATGGGCGTATAAATTGGGAAAACTAAAAATCAGCAAGACACAGGCACCCCAAAGTTTAGGGCTGCTCTGTGGACAAGAACCCCCACTTCATTACACCTTAAATATCCTAGGAAAGAGAAAAATGGATAAAGAAGTTGGGGTCCTCATGTACAATGGAATATCACTCAGCCATGAAATCAACGTCATAAGGCTAGTAGCAGCACGATGAGTGGATTTAGGTACGACGATTCTAAGTGAAATAAGTCACACAGAAAATGACACTTATCCTAAGATATCACTTCTACAGGGAATGTAAAAACCGCTACACTTGAACTGAATTGCAAAACAGAACAGAGTCACACGTTTAGGAAACACACTATGGCTGCTAAACGGGAAAGGTGAGGTGGGGTGATGCATAAAACAAGGGTTTCAAATTAGCTCAGATACCGTTCCATAAACCCAATAAGTAAGAGACAAGACCTATTCCTTTTTCAGTGAACTGGACTCAACACCCCCTATTCACCGCACAAGAATATATCTGACTAGTAAGAATCTTCAAACCTATGTATTGATATCTCTCTGTAAGTGAGTCAAGGGGGTGTAAAGCGGCATAAACACAGCCGTGAAAAGCAGCTAAACCCCATTATAAAAATAAATTACTTTTCAAAACCCGTGAAACAAAGACAGTGAAAGAGAGAGAAATTCTTACAAAATTCGTTCAGGGGCTGTGATGCAACCTGGATTGACCATAACTAGACCCACAGCTGATTGAGACATAAGGGTGGACACTCTTGGGGCTGAGAGGTTCGGTGAGGTTGGGTGAGCCAACGCAGACCCTTTCAAGTAATACTGCATGGTACCCATCCCATGGGTCCCAAATCTCCAGGTTCAAGGGCATCTTCCTACGTCGAAAACAGGCATGAGAAACCCAGAAGATGGTACACGGTGTGATCGGGAAAGGTTTCTAAAACGCACCTCATTTCTCATCTCCTTTGCTCGGGTTCGCCATTCCAGCCGATTTACTAGCCATCTCCCTCCTTGGAGAATCAGCACCTTTAACCTCCTGTTCCGTACTGGTTGCAATTTGTCCTGAGGATGAAGGGGAAGAGGGGGAACCAATGAGAGACTAGCTCTAGGTGTTGGGACAGGCACAGGTCACTCTATTTTCCCATCAGGAAGAAGAATTAAGCACAAGCTCAGCCTGCCCCCCAGAACCAGAAGAGGGCCTGAAGCAATCCTGCGCTTTTGCGGCCAGCTCCCAAAAAAGCGAGTTGAAAAATGGAGCTCAGGGGCACTGCAATTCACAAACCTGCAGAGTTTTAAATGATACCTCTCGTCCACAAATATATTAAGGGAAGGCAACGAAGAGGCTTTGAAAGCAAGGCAGAATTGCAGGAAACAGATTTCAGGAGGTAGATTCGAATCGCCTTGAAAGCACATGAAAAGCGGCAAAACGTGGACAATGATGCCCTTGGCCAAAAAGGGCGTATGCGTTTTTTCCTGAATATATTCAGGAAAAAACGCATACGCCCTTTTTGGCCAACCAAGCAACCTGGAAAGGCCAATCAGCGCTCCAAAGAAGTCTCGCTTCCCAGCGGGCAAAAGGGCCATGCGGAAAAAAGTGTCCAAACCAGAAATGCAGGACCGGCCATGGAGAAATGGGAGCCTTGCTACGCTGATGGGTGGGATGTAAATTGCCAACAGCCACTCTGGAGAAGTGTACGGTGTGTCCTGAAACATCTAAAAAACACAGCTTGGAGAGCATAGGGCACTTCCACTCATGGGCGTATAAATTGGGAAAACTAAAAATCAGCAAGACACAGGCACCCCAAAGTTTAGGGCTGCTCTGTGGACAAGAACCCCCACTTCATTACACCTTCAATATCCTAGGAAAGAGAAAAATGGATAAAGAAGTTGTGGTCCTCATGTACAATGGAATATCACTCAGCCATGAAATCAACGTCATAAGGCTAGTAGCAGCACGATGAGTGGATTTAGGTACGACGATTCTAAGTGAAATAAGTCACACAGAAAAAGACACTTATCATAAGATATCACTTAGAGAGGGAATGTAAAAACCGCTACACTTGAACTGAATTGCAAAACAGAACAGAGTCCCACGTTTAGGAAACACACTATGGCTGCTGAACGGGAAAGGTGAGGTGGGGTGATGCATAAAACAAGGGTTTCAAATTAGCTCAGATACCGTTCCATAAACCCAAGATGTAAGAGACAAGACCTATTCCTTTTTCAGTGAACTGGACTCAACACCCCCTATTCACCGCACAAGAATATATCTGACTAGTAAGAATCTTCAAACCTATGTATTGATATCTCTCTGTAAGTGAGTCAAGGGGGTGTAAAGCGGCATAAACACAGCCGTGAAAAGCAGCTAAACCCCATTATAAAAATAAATTACTTTTCAAAACCCGTGAAACAAAGACAGTGAAAGAGAGAGAAATTCTTACAAAATTCGTTCAGGGGCTGTGATGCAACCTGGATTGACCATATCTAGACCCACAGCTGATTGAGACATAAGGGTGGACACTCTTGGGGCTGAGAGGTTCGGTGAGGTTGGGTGAGCCAACGCAGACCCTTTCAAGTAATACTGCATGGTACCCATCCCATGGGTCCCAAATCTCCAGGTTCAAGGGCATCTTCCTACGTCGAAAACAGGCATGAGAAACCCAGAAGATGGTACACCGTGTGATCGGGAAAGGTTTCTAAAACGCACCTCATTTCTCATCTCCTTTGCTCGGGTTCGCCATTCCAGCCGATTTACTAGCCATCTCCCTCCTTGGAGAATCAGCACCTTTAACCTCCTGTTCCGTACAGGTTGCAATTTGTCCTGAGGATGAAGGGGAAGAGGGGGAACCAATGAGAGACTAGCTCTAGGTGTTGGGACAGGCACAGGTCACTCTATTTTCCCATCAGGAAGAAGAATTAAGCACAAGCTCAGCCTGCCCCCCAGAACCAGAAGAGGGCCTGAAGCAATCCTGCGCTTTTGCGGCCAGCTCCCAAAAAAGCGAGTTGAAAAATGGAGCTCAGGGGCACTGCAATTCACAAACCTGCAGAGTTTTAAATGATACCTCTCGTCCACAAATATATTAAGGGAAGGCAACGAAGAGGCTTTGAAAGCAAGGCAGAATTGCAGGAAACAGATTTCAGGAGGTAGATTCGAATCGCCTTGAAAGCACATGAAAAGCGGCAAAACGTGGACAATGATGCCCTTGGCCAAAAAGGGCGTATGCGTTTTTTCCTGAATATATTTAGGAAAAAACGCATACGCCCTTTTTGGCCAACCAAGCAACCTGGAAAGGCCAATCAGCGCTCCAAAGAAGTCTCGCTTCCCAGCGGGCAAAAGGGCCATGCGGAAAAAAGTGTCCAAACCAGAAATGCAGGACCGGCCATGGAGAAATGGGAGCCTTGCTACGCTGATGGGTGGGATGTAAATTGCCAACAGCCACTCTGGAGAAGTGTACGGTGTGTTCTGAAACATCTAAAAAACACAGCTTGGAGAGCATAGGGCACTTCCACTCATGGGCGTATAAATTGGGAAAACTAAAAATCAGCAAGACACAGGCACCCCAAAGTTTAGGGCTGCTCTGTGGACAAGAACCCCCACTTCATTACACCTTCAATATCCTAGGAAAGAGAAAAATGGATAAAGAAGTTGTGGTCCTCATGTACAATGGAATATCACTCAGCCATGAAATCAACGTCATAAGGCTAGTAGCAGCACGATGAGTGGATTTAGGTACGACGATTCTAAGTGAAATAAGTCACACAGAAAAAGACACTTATCATAAGATATCACTTAGAGAGGGAATGTAAAAACCGCTACACTTGAACTGAATTGCAAAACAGAACAGAGTCCCACGTTTAGGAAACACACTATGGCTGCTGAACGGGAAAGGTGAGGTGGGGTGATGCCTAAAACAAGGGTTTCAAATTAGCTCAGATACCGTTCCATAAACCCAAGATGTAAGAGACAAGACCTATTCCTTTTTCAGTGAACTGGACTCAACACCCCCTATTCACCGCACAAGAATATATCTGACTAGTAAGAATCTTCAAACCTATGTATTGATATCTCTCTGTAAGTGAGTCAAGGGGGTGTAAAGCGGCATAAACACAGCCGTGAAAAGCAGCTAAACCCCATTATAAAAATAAATTACTTTTCAAAACCCGTGAAACAAAGACAGTGAAAGAGAGAGAAATTCTTACAAAATTCGTTCAGGGGCTGTGATGCAACCTGGATTGACCATATCTAGACCCACAGCTGATTGAGACATAAGGGTGGACACTCTTGGGGCTGAGAGGTTCGGTGAGGTTGGGTGAGCCAACGCAGACCCTTTCAAGTAATACTGCATGGTACCCATCCCATGGGTCCCAAATCTCCAGGTTCAAGGGCATCTTCCTACGTCGAAAACAGGCATGAGAAACCCAGAAGATGGTACACGGTGTGATCGGGAAAGGTTTCTACAACGCACCTCATTTCTCATCTCCTTTGCTCGGGTTCGCCATTCCAGCCGATTTACTAGCCATCTCCCTCCTTGGAGAATCAGCACCTTTAACCTCCTGTTCCGTACAGGTTGCAATTTGTCCTATGGATGAACGGGAAGAGGGGGAACCAATGAGAGACTAGCTCTAGGTGTTGGGACAGGCACAGGTCACTCTATTTTCCCATCAGGAAGAAGAATTAAGCACAAGCTCAGCCTGCCCCCCAGAACCAGAAGAGGGCCTGAAGCAATCCTGCGCTTTTGCGGCCAGCTCCCAAAAAAGCGAGTTGAAAAATGGAGCTCAGGGGCACTGCAATTCACAAACCTGCAGAGTTTTAAATGATACCTCTCGTCCACAAATATATTAAGGGAAGGCAACGAAGAGGCTTTGAAAGCAAGGCAGAATTGCAGGAAACAGATTTCAGGAGGTAGATTCGAATCGCCTTGAAAGCACATGAAAAGCGGCAAAACGTGGACAATGATGCCCTTGGCCAAAAAGGGCGTATGCGTTTTTTCCTGAATATATTCAGGAAAAAACGCATACGCCCTTTTTGGCCAACCAAGCAACCTGGAAAGGCCAATCAGCGCTCCAAAGAAGTCTCGCTTCCCAGCGGGCAAAAGGGCCATGCGGAAAAAAGTGTCCAAACCAGAAATGCAGGACCGGCCATGGAGAAATGGGAGCCTTGCTAAGCTGATGGGTGAGATGTAAATTGCCAACAGCCACTCTGGAGAAGTGTACGGTGTGTCCTGAAACATCTAAAAAACACAGCTTGGAGAGCATAGGGCACTTCCACTCATGGGCGTATAAATTGGGAAAACTAAAAATCAGCAAGACACAGGCACCCCAAAGTTTAGGGCTGCTCTGTGGACAAGAACCCCCACTTCATTACACCTTCAATATCCTAGGAAAGAGAAAAATGGATAAAGAAGTTGTGGTCCTCATGTACAATGGAATATCACTCAGCCATGAAATCAACGTCATAAGGCTAGTAGCAGCACGATGAGTGGATTTAGGTACGACGATTCTAAGTGAAATAAGTCACACAGAAAAAGACACTTATCATAAGATATCACTTCTAGAGGGAATGTAAAAACTGCTACACTTGAAGTGAATTGCAAAACAGAACAGAGTCCCACGTTTAGGAATCACACTATGGCTGGTGAACGGGAAAGGTGAGGTGGGGTGATGCATAAAACAAGGGTTTCAAATTAGCTCCGATACCGTTCCATAAACCCAAGATGTAAGAGACAAGACCTATTCCTTTTTCAGTGAACTGGACTCAACACCCCCTATTCACCGCACAAGAATATATCTGACTAGTAAGAATCTTCAAACCTATATATTGATATCTCTCTGTAAGTGAGTCAAGGGGGTGTAAAGCGGCATAAACACAGCCGTGAAAAGCAGCTAAACCCCATTATAAAAATAAATTACTTTTCAAAACCCGTGAAACAAAGACAGTGAAAGAGAGAGAAATTCTTACAAAATTCGTTCAGGGGCTGTGATGCAACCTGGATTGACCATATCTAGACCCACAGCTGATTGAGACATAAGGGTGGACACTCTTGGGGCTGAGAGGTTCGGTGAGGTTGGGTGAGCCAACGCAGACCCTTTCAAGTAATACTGCATGGTACCCATCCCATGGGTCCCAAATCTCCAGGTTCAAGGGCATCTTCCTACGTCGAAAACAGGCATGAGAAACCCAGAAGATGGTACACCGTGTGATCGGGAAAGGTTTCTAAAACGCACCTCATTTCTCATCTCCTTTGCTCGGGTTCGCCATTCCAGCCGATTTACTAGCCATCTCCCTCCTTGGAGAATCAGCACCTTTAACCTCCTGTTCCGTACAGGTTGCAATTTGTCCTGAGGATGAACGGGAAGAGGGGGAACCAATGAGAGACTAGCTCTAGGTGTTGGGACAGGCACAGGTCACTCTATTTTCCCATCAGGAAGAAGAATTAAGCACAAGCTCAGCCTGCCCCCCAGAACCAGAAGAGGGCCTGAAGCAATCCTGCGCTTTTGCGGCCAGCTCCCAAAAAAGCGAGTTGAAAAATGGAGCTCAGGGGCACTGCAATTCACAAACCTGCAGAGTTTTAAATGATACCTCTCGTCCACAAATATATTAAGGGAAGGCAACGAAGAGGCTTTGAAAGCAAGGCAGAATTGCAGGAAACAGATTTCAGGAGGTAGATTCGAATCGCCTTGAAAGCACATGAAAAGCGGCAAAACGTGGACAATGATGCCCTTGGCCAAAAAGGGCGTATGCGTTTTTTCCTGAATATATTCAGGAAAAAACGCATACGCCCTTTTTGGCCAACCAAGCAACCTGGAAAGGCCAATCAGCGCTCCAAAGAAGTCTCGCTTCCCAGCGGGCAAAAGGGCCATGCGGAAAAAAGTGTCCAAACCAGAAATGCAGGACCGGCCATGGAGAAATGGGAGCCTTGCTACGCTGATGGGTGGGATGTAAATTGCCAACAGCCACTCTGGAGAAGTGTACGGTGTGTTCTGAAACATCTAAAAAACACAGCTTGGAGAGCATAGGGCACTTCCACTCATGGGCGTATAAATTGGGAAAACTAAAAATCAGCAAGACACAGGCACCCCAAAGTTTAGGGCTGCTCTGTGGACAAGAACCCCCACTTCATTACACCTTAAATATCCTAGGAAAGAGAAAAATGGATAAAGAAGTTGGGGTCCTCATGTACAATGGAATATCACTCAGCCATGAAATCCACGTCATAAGGCTAGTAGCAGCACGATGAGTGGATTTAGGTACGACGATTCTAAGTGAAATAAGTCACACAGAAAAAGACACTTATCATAAGATATCACTTCTAGAGGGAATGTAAAAACCGCTACACTTGAACTGAATTGCAAAACAGAACAGAGTCCCACGTTTAGGAAACACACTATGGCTGCTGAACGGGAAAGGTGAGGTGGGGTGATGCATAAAACAAGGGTTTCAAATTAGCTCCGATACCGTTCCATAAACCCAATATGTAAGAGACAAGACCTATTCCTTTTTCAGTGAACTGGACTCAACACCCCCTATTCACCGCACAAGAATATATCTGACTAGTAAGAATCTTCAAACCTATGTATTGATATCTCTCTGTAAGTGAGTCAAGGGGGTGTAAAGCGGCATAAACACAGCCGTGAAAAGCAGCTAAACCCCATTATAAAAATAAATTACTTTTCAAAACCCGTGAAACAAAGACAGTGAAAGAGAGAGAAATTCTTACAAAATTCGTTCAGGGGCTGTGATGCAACCTGGATTGACCATATCTAGACCCACAGCTGATTGAGACATAAGGGTGGACACTCTTGGGGCTGAGAGGTTCGGTGAGGTTGGGTGAGCCAACGCAGACCCTTTCAAGTAATACTGCATGGAACCCATCCCATGGGTCCCAAATCTCCAGGTTCAAAGGCATCTTCCTACGTCGAAAACAGGCATGAGAAACCCAGAAGATGGTACACGGTGTGATCGGGAAAGGTTTCTAAAACGCACCTCATTTCTCATCTCCTTTGCTCGGGTTCGCCATTCCAGCCGATTTACTAGCCATCTCCCTCCTTGGAGAATCAGCACCTTTAACCTCCTGTTCCGTACTGGTTGCAATTTGTCCTGAGGATGAACGGGAAGAGGGGGAACCAATGAGAGACTAGCTCTAGGTGTTGGGACAGGCACAGGTCACTCTATTTTCCCATCAGGAAGAAGAATTAAGCACAAGCTCAGCCTGCCCCCCAGAACCAGAAGAGGGCCTGAAGCAATCCTGCGCTTTTGCGGCCAGCTCCCAAAAAAGCGAGTTGAAAAATGGAGCTCAGGGGCACTGCAATTCACAAACCTGCAGAGTTTTAAATGATACCTCTCGTCCACAAATATATTAAGGGAAGGCAACGAAGAGGCTTTGAAAGCAAGGCAGAATTGCAGGAAACAGATTTCAGGAGGTAGATTCGAATCGCCTTGAAAGCACATGAAAAGCGGCAAAACGTGGACAATGATGCCCTTGGCCAAAAAGGGCGTATGCGTTTTTTCCTGAATATATTCAGGAAAAAACGCATACGCCCTTTTTGGCCAACCAAGCAACCTGGAAAGGCCAATCAGCGCTCCAAAGAAGTCTCGCTTCCCAGCGGGCAAAAGGGCCATGCGGAAAAAAGTGTCCAAACCAGAAATGCAGGACCGGCCATGGAGAAATGGGAGCCTTGCTACGCTGATGGGTGGGATGTAAATTGCCAACAGCCACTCTGGAGAAGTGTACGGTGTGTTCTGAAACATCTAAAAAACACAGCTTGGAGAGCATAGGGCACTTCCACTCATGGGCGTATAAATTGGGAAAACTAAAAATCAGCAAGACACAGGCACCCCAAAGTTTAGGGCTGCTCTGTGGACAAGAACCCCCACTTCATTACACCTTAAATATCCTAGGAAAGAGAAAAATGGATAAAGAAGTTGTGGTCCTCATGTACAATGGAATATCACTCAGCCATGAAATCAACGTCATAAGGCTAGTAGCAGCACGATGAGTGGATTTAGGTAGGACGATTCTAAGTGAAATAAGTCACACAGAAAAAGACACTTATCATAAGATATCACTTAGAGAGGGAATGTAAAAACCGCTACACTTGAACTGAATTGCAAAACAGAACAGAGTCCCACGTTTAGGAAACACACTATGGCTGCTGAACGGGAAAGGTGAGGTGGGGTGATGCCTAAAACAAGGGTTTCAAATTAGCTCAGATACCGTTCCATAAACCCAATATGTAAGAGACAAGACCTATTCCTTTTTCAGTGAACTGGACTCAACACCCCCTATTCACCGCACAAGAATATATCTGACTAGTAAGAATCTTCAAACCTATATATTGATATCTCTCTGTAAGTGAGTCAAGGGGGTGTAAAGCGGCATAAACACAGCCGTGAAAAGCAGCTAAACCCCATTATAAAAATAAATTACTTTTCAAAACCCGTGAAACAAAGACAGTGAAAGAGAGAGAAATTCTTACAAAATTCGTTCAGGGGCTGTGATGCAACCTGGATTGACCATATCTAGACCCACAGCTGATTGAGACATAAGGGTGGACACTCTTGGGGCTGAGAGGTTCGGTGAGGTTGGGTGAGCCAACGCAGACCCTTTCAAGTAATACTGCATGGTACCCATCCCATGGGTCCCAAATCTCCAGGTTCAAGGGCATCTTCCTACGTCGAAAACAGGCATGAGAAACCCAGAAGATGGTACACCGTGTGATCGGGAAAGGTTTCTAAAACGTACCTCATTTCTCATCTCCTTTGCTCGGGTTCGCCATTCCAGCCGCTTTACTAGCCATCTCCCTCCTTGGAGAATCAGCACCTTTAACCTCCTGTTCCGTACAGGTTGCAATTTGTCCTGAGGATGAACGGGAAGAGGGGGAACCAATGAGAGACTAGCTCTAGGTGTTGGGACAGGCACAGGTCACTCTATTTTCCCATCAGGAAGAAGAATTAAGCACAAGCTCAGCCTGCCCCCCAGAACCAGAAGAGGGCCTGAAGCAATCCTGCGCTTTTGCGGCCAGCTCCCAAAAAAGCGAGTTGAAAAATGGAGCTCAGGGGCACTGCAATTCACAAACCTGCAGAGTTTTAAATGATACCTCTCGTCCACAAATATATTAAGGGAAGGCAACGAAGAGGCTTTGAAAGCAAGGCAGAATTGCAGGAAACAGATTTCAGGAGGTAGATTCGAATCGCCTTGAAAGCACATGAAAAGTGGCAAAACGTGGACAATGATGCCCTTGGCCAAAAAGGGCGTATGCGTTTTTTCCTGAATATATTCAGGAAAAAACGCATACGGCCTTTTTGGCCAACCAAGCAACCTGGAAAGGCCAATCAGCGCTCCAAAGAAGTCTCGCTTCCCAGCGGGCAAAAGGGCCATGCGGAAAAAAGTGTCCAAACCAGAAATGCAGGACCGGCCATGGAGAAATGGGAGCCTTGCTACGCTGATGGGTGGGATGTAAATTGCCAACAGCCACTCTGGAGAAGTGTACGGTGTGTTCTGAAACATCTAAAAAACACAGCTTGGAGAGCATAGGGCACTTCCACTCATGGGCGTATAAATTGGGAAAACTAAAAATCAGCAAGACACAGGCACCCCAAAGTTTAGGGCTGCTCTGTGGACAAGAACCCCCACTTCATTACACCTTAAATATCCTAGGAAAGAGAAAAATGGATAAAGAAGTTGTGGTCCTCATGTACAATGGAATATCACTCAGCCATGAAATCAACGTCATAAGGCTAGTAGCAGCACGATGAGTGGATTTAGGTACGACGATTCTAAGTGAAATAAGTCACACAGAAAAAGACACTTATCCTAAGATATCACTTCTAGAGGGAATGTAAAAACCGCTACACTTGAACTGAATTGCAAAACAGAACAGAGTCCCACGTTTAGGAAACACACTATGGCTGCTGAACGGGAAAGGTGAGGTGGGGTGATGCCTAAAACAAGGGTTTCAAATTAGCTCAGATACCGTTCCATAAACCCAATATGTAAGAGACAAGACCTATTCCTTTTTCAGTGAACTGGACTCAACACCCCCTATTCACCGCACAAGAATATATCTGACTAGTAAGAATCTTCAAACCTATATATTGATATCTCTCTGTAAGTGAGTCAAGGGGGTGTAAAGCGGCATAAACACAGCCGTGAAAAGCAGCTAAACCCCATTATAAAAATAAATTACTTTTCAAAACCCGTGAAACAAAGACAGTGAAAGAGAGAGAAATTCTTACAAAATTCGTTCAGGGGCTGTGATGCAACCTGGATTGACCATATCTAGACCCACAGCTGATTGAGACATAAGGGTGGACACTCTTGGGGCTGAGAGGTTCGGTGAGGTTGGGTGAGCCAACGCAGACCCTTTCAAGTAATACTGCATGGTACCCATCCCATGGGTCCCAAATCTCCAGGTTCAAGGGCATCTTCCTACGTCGAAAACAGGCATGAGAAACCCAGAAGATGGTACACCGTGTGATCGGGAAAGGTTTCTAAAACGCACCTCATTTCTCATCTCCTTTGCTCGGGTTCGCCATTCCAGCCGATTTACTAGCCATCTCCCTCCTTGGAGAATCAGCACCTTTAACCTCCTGTTCCGTACAGGTTGCAATTTGTCCTGAGGATGAACGGGAAGAGGGGGAACCAATGAGAGACTAGCTCTAGGTGTTGGGACAGGCACAGGTCACTCTATTTTCCCATCAGGAAGAAGAATTAAGCACAAGCTCAGCCTGCCCCCCAGAACCAGAAGAGGGCCTGAAGCAATCCTGCGCTTTTGCGGCCAGCTCCCAAAAAAGCGAGTTGAAAAATGGAGCTCAGGGGCACTGCAATTCACAAACCTGCAGAGTTTTAAATGATACCTCTCGTCCACAAATATATTAAGGGAAGGCAACGAAGAGGCTTTGAAAGCAAGGCAGAATTGCAGGAAACAGATTTCAGGAGGTAGATTCGAATCGCCTTGAAAGCACATGAAAAGCGGCAAAACGTGGACAATGATGCCCTTGGCCAAAAAGGGCGTATGCGTTTTTTCCTGAATATATTCAGGAAAAAACGCATACGCCCTTTTTGGCCAACCAAGCAACCTGGAAAGGCCAATCAGCGCTCCAAAGAAGTCTCGCTTCCCATCGGGCAAAAGGGCCATGCGGAAAAAAGTGTCCAAACCAGAAATGCAGGACCGGCCATGGAGAAATGGGAGCCTTGCTACGCTGATGGGTGGGATGTAAATTGCCAACAGCCACTCTGGAGAAGTGTACGGTGTGTTCTGAAACATCTAAAAAACACAGCTTGGAGAGCATAGGGCACTTCCACTCATGGGCGTATAAATTGGGAAAACTAAAAATCAGCAAGACACAGGCACCCCAAAGTTTAGGGCTGCTCTGTGGACAAGAACCCCCACTTCATTACACCTTAAATATCCTAGGAAAGAGAAAAATGGATAAAGAAGTTGTGGTCCTCATGTACAATGGAATATCACTCAGCCATGAAATCCACGTCATAAGGCTAGTAGCAGCACGATGAGTGGATTTAGGTACGACGATTCTAAGTGAAATAAGTCACACAGAAAAAGACACTTATCATAAGGTATCACTTCTAGAGGGAATGTAAAAACCGCTACACTTGAACTGAATTGCAAAACAGAACAGAGTCCCACGTTTAGGAAACACACTATGGCTGCTGAACGGGAAAGGTGAGGTGGGGTGATGCATAAAACAAGGGTTTCAAATTAGCTCCGATACCGTTCCATAAACCCAATATGTAAGAGACAAGACCTATTCCTTTTTCAGTGAACTGGACTCAACACCCCCTATTCACCGCACAAGAATATACCTGACTAGTAAGAATCTTCAAACCTATGTATTGATATCTCTCTGTAAGTGAGTCAAGGGGGTGTAAAGCGGCATAAACACAGCCGTGAAAAGCAGCTAAACCCCATTATAAAAATAAATTACTTTTCAAAACCCGTGAAACAAAGACAGTGAAAGAGAGAGAAATTCTTACAAAATTCGTTCAGGGGCTGTGATGCAACCTGGATTGACCATATCTAGACCCACAGCTGATTGAGACATAAGGGTGGACACTCTTGGGGCTGAGAGGTTCGGTGAGGTTGGGTGAGCCAACGCAGACCCTTTCAAGTAATACTGCATGGAACCCATCCCATGGGTCCCAAATCTCCAGGTTCAAAGGCATCTTCCTACGTCGAAAACAGGCATGAGAAACCCAGAAGATGGTACACGGTGTGATCGGGAAAGGTTTCTAAAACGCACCTCATTTCTCATCTCCTTTGCTCGGGTTCGCCATTCCAGCCGATTTACTAGCCATCTCCCTCCTTGGAGAATCAGCACCTTTAACCTCCTGTTCCGTACTGGTTGCAATTTGTCCTGAGGATGAACGGGAAGAGGGGGAACCAATGAGAGACTAGCTCTAGGTGTTGGGACAGGCACAGGTCACTCTATTTTCCCATCAGGAAGAAGAATTAAGCACAAGCTCAGCCTGCCCCCCAGAACCAGAAGAGGGCCTGAAGCAATCCTGCGCTTTTGCGGCCAGCTCCCAAAAAAGCGAGTTGAAAAATGGAGCTCAGGGGCACTGCAATTCACAAACCTGCAGAGTTTTAAATGATACCTCTCGTCCACAAATATATTAAGGGAAGGCAACGAAGAGGCTTTGAAAGCAAGGCAGAATTGCAGGAAACAGATTTCAGGAGGTAGATTCGAATCGCCTTGAAAGCACATGAAAAGCGGCAAAACGTGGACAATGATGCCCTTGGCCAAAAAGGGCGTATGCGTTTTTTCCTGAATATATTCAGGAAAAAACGCATACGCCCTTTTTGGCCAACCAAGCAACCTGGAAAGGCCAATCAGCGCTCCAAAGAAGTCTCGCTTCCCAGCGGGCAAAAGGGCCATGCGGAAAAAAGTGTCCAAACCAGAAATGAAGGACCGGCCATGGAGAAATGGGAGCCTTGCTACGCTGATGGGTGGGATGTAAATTGCCAACAGCCACTCAGGAGAAGTGTACGGTGTGTTCTGAAACATCTAAAAAACACAGCTTGGAGAGCATAGGGCACTTCCACTCATGGGCGTATAAATTGGGAAAACTAAAAATCAGCAAGACACAGGCACCCCAAAGTTTAGGGCTGCTCTGTGGACAAGAACCCCCACTTCATTACACCTTAAATATCCTAGGAAAGAGAAAAATGGATAAAGAAGTTGTGGTCCTCATGTACAATGGAATATCACTCAGCCATGAAATCAACGTCATAAGGCTAGTAGCAGCACGATGAGTGGATTTAGGTACGACGATTCTAAGTGAAATAAGTCACACAGAAAAAGACACTTATCATAAGATATCACTTCTAGAGGGAATGTAAAAACCGCTACACTTGAACTGAATTGCAAAACAGAACAGAGTCCCACGTTTAGGAAACACACTATGGCTGCTGAACGGGAAAGGTGAGGTGGGGTGATGCATAAAACAAGGGTTTCAAATTAGCTCCGATACCATTCCATAAACCCAATATGTAAGAGACAAGACCTATTCCTTTTTCAGTGAACTGGACTCAACACCCCCTATTCACCGCACAAGAATATATCTGACTAGTAAGAATCTTCAAACCTATGTATTGATATCTCTCTGTAAGTGAGTCAAGGGGGTTTAAAGCGGCATAAACACAGCCGTGAAAAGCAGCTAAACCCCATTATAAAAATAAATTACTTTTCAAAACCCGTGAAACAAAGACAGTGAAAGAGAGAGAAATTCTTACAAAATTCGTTCAGGGGCTGTGATGCAACCTGGATTGACCATATCTAGACCCACAGCTGATTGAGACATAAGGGTGGACACTCTTGGGGCTGAGAGGTTCGGTGAGGTTGGGTGAGCCAACGCAGACCCTTTCAAGTAATACTGCATGGTACCCATCCCATGGGTCCCAAATCTCCAGGTTCAAGGGCATCTTCCTACGTCGAAAACAGGCATGAGAAACCCAGAAGATGGTACACCGTGTGATCGGGAAAGGTTTCTAAAACGCACCTCATTTCTCATCTCCTTTGCTCGGGTTCGCCATTCCAGCCGATTTACTAGCCATCTCCCTCCTTGGAGAATCAGCACCTTTAACCTCCTGTTCCGTACAGGTTGCAATTTGTCCTGAGGATGAACGGGAAGAGGGGGAACCAATGAGTGACTAGCTCTAGGTGTTGGGACAGGCACAGGTCACTCTATTTTCCCATCAGGAAGAAGAATTAAGCACAAGCTCAGCCTGCCCCCCAGAACCAGAAGAGGGCCTGAAGCAATCCTGCGCTTTTGCGGCCAGCTCCCAAAAAAGCGAGTTGAAAAATGGAGCTCAGGGGCACTGCAATTCACAAACCTGCAGAGTTTTAAATGATACCTCTCGTCCACAAATATATTAAGGGAAGGCAACGAAGAGGCTTTGAAAGCAAGGCAGAATTGCAGGAAACAGATTTCAGGAGGTAGATTCGAATCGCCTTGAAAGCACATGAAAAGCGGCAAAACGTGGACAATGATGCCCTTGGCCAAAAAGGGCGTATGCGTTTTTTCCTGAATATATTCAGGAAAAAACGCATACGCCCTTTTTGGCCAACCAAGCAACCTGGAAAGGCCAATCAGCGCTCCAAAGAAGTCTCGCTTCCCAGCGGGCAAAAGGGCCATGCGGAAAAAAGTGTCCAAACCAGAAATGCAGGACCGGCCATGGAGAAATGGGAGCCTTGCTACGCTGATGGGTGGGATGTAAATTGCCAACAGCCACTCTGGAGAAGTGTACGGTGTGTTCTGAAACATCTAAAAAACACAGCTTGGAGAGCATAGGGCACTTCCACTCATGGGCGTATAAATTGGGAAAACTAAAAATCAGCAAGACACAGGCACCCCAAAGTTTAGGGCTGCTCTGTGGACAAGAACCCCCACTTCATTACACCTTAAATATCCTAGGAAAGAGAAAAATGGATAAAGAAGTTGTGGTCCTCATGTACAATGGAATAGCACTCAGCCATGAAATCAACGTCATAAGGCTAGTAGCAGCACGATGAGTGGATTTAGGTACGACAATTCTAAGTGAAATAAGTCACACAGAAAAAGACACCTATCCTAAGATATCACTTCTACAGGGAATGTAAAAACCGCTACACTTGAACTGAATTGCAAAACAGAACAGAGTCCCACGTTTAGGAAACACACTATGGCTGCTGAACGGGAAAGGTGAGGTGGGGTGATGCATAAAACAAGGGTTTCAAATTAGCTCAGATACCGTTCCATAAACCCAATCTGTAAGAGACAAGACCTATTCCTTTTTCAGTGAACTGGACTCAACACCCCCTATTCACCGCACAAGAATATATCTGACTAGTAAGAATCTTCAAACCTATGTATTGATATCTCTCTGTAAGTGAGTCAAGGGGGTGTAAAGCGGCATAAACACAGCCGTGAAAAGCAGCTAAACCCCATTATAAAAATAAATTACTTTTCAAAACCCGTGAAACAAAGACAGTGAAAGAGAGAGAAATTCTTACAAAATTCGTTCAGGGGCTGTGATGCAACCTGGATTGACCATATCTAGACCCACAGCTGATTGAGACATAAGGGTGGACACTCTTGGGGCTGAGAGGTTCGGTGAGGTTGGGTGAGCCAACGCAGACCCTTTCAAGTAATACTGCATGGTACCCATCCCATGGGTCCCAAATCTCCAGGTTCAAGGGCATCTTCCTACGTCGAAAACAGGCATGAGAAACCCAGAAGATGGTACACCGTGTGATCGGGAAAGGTTTCTAAAACGCACCTCATTTCTCATCTCCTTTGCTCGGGTTCGCCATTCCAGCCGATTTACTAGCCATCTCCCTCCTTGGAGAATCAGCACCTTTAACCTCCTGTTCCGTACAGGTTGCAATTTGTCCTGAGGATGAACGGGAAGAGGGGGAACCAATGAGAGACTAGCTCTAGGTGTTGGGACAGGCACAGGTCACTCTATTTTCCCATCAGGAAGAAGAATTAAGCACAAGCTCAGCCTGCCCCCCAGAACCAGAAGAGGGCCTGAAGCAATCCTGCGCTTTTGCGGCCAGCTCCCAAAAAAGCGAGTTGAAAAATGGAGCTCAGGGGCACTGCAATTCACAAACCTGCAGAGTTTTAAATGATACCTCTCGTCCACAAATATATTAAGGGAAGGCAACGAAGAGGCTTTGAAAGCAAGGCAGAATTGCAGGAAACAGATTTCAGGAGGTAGATTCGAATCGCCTTGAAAGCACATGAAAAGCGGCAAAACGTGGACAATGATGCCCTTGGCCAAAAAGGGCGTATGCGTTTTTTCCTGAATATATTCAGGAAAAAACGCATACGCCCTTTTTGGCCAACCAAGCAACCTGGAAAGGCCAATCAGCGCTCCAAAGAAGTCTCGCTTCCCAGCGGGCAAAAGGGCCATGCGGAAAAAAGTGTCCAAACCAGAAATGCAGGACCGGCCATGGAGAAATGGGAGCCTTGCTACGCTGATGGGTGGGATGTAAATTGCCAACAGCCACTCTGGAGAAGTGTACGGTGTGTTCTGAAACATCTAAAAAACACAGCTTGGAGAGCATAGGGCACTTCCACTCATGGGCGTATAAATTGGGAAAACTAAAAATCAGCAAGACACAGGCACCCCAAAGTTTAGGGCTGCTCTGTGGACAAGAACCCCCACTTCATTACACCTTAAATATCCTAGGAAAGAGAAAAATGGATAAAGAAGTTGGGGTCCTCATGTACAATGGAATATCACTCAGCCATGAAATCAACGTCATAAGGCTAGTAGCAGCACGATGAGTGGATTTAGGTACGACGATTCTAAGTGAAATAAGTCACACAGAAAATGACACTTATCCTAAGATATCACTTCTACAGGGAATGTAAAAACCGCTACACTTGAACTGAATTGCAAAACAGAACAGAGTCCCACGTTTAGGAAACACACTATGGCTGCTGAACGGGAAAGGTGAGGTGGGGTGATGCATAAAACAAGGGTTTCAAATTAGCTCAGATACCGTTCCATAAACCCAATAAGTAAGAGACAAGACCTATTCCTTTTTCAGGGAACTGGACTCAACACCCCCTATTCACCGCACAAGAATATATCTGACTAGTAAGAATCTTCAAACCTATGTATTGATATCTCTCTGTAAGTGAGTCAAGGGGGTGTAAAGCGGCATAAACACAGCCGTGAAAAGCAGCTAAACCCCATTATAAAAATAAATTACTTTTCAAAACCCGTGAAACAAAGACAGTGAAAGAGAGAGAAATTCTTACAAAATTCGTTCAGGGGCTGTGATGCAACCTGGATTGACCATATCTAGACCCACAGCTGATTGAGACATAAGGGTGGACACTCTTGGGGCTGAGAGGTTCGGTGAGGTTGGGTGAGCCAACGCAGACCCTTTCAAGTAATACTGCATGGTACCCATCCCATGGGTCCCAAATCTCCAGGTTCAAGGGCATCTTCCTACGTCGAAAACAGGCATGAGAAACCCAGAAGATGGTACACCGTGTGATCGGGAAAGGTTTCTAAAACGCACCTCATTTCTCATCTCCTTTGCTCGGGTTCGCCATTCCAGCCGATTTACTAGCCATCTCCCTCCTTGGAGAATCAGCACCTTTAACCTCCTGTTCCGTACAGGTTGCAATTTGTCCTGAGGATGAACGGGAAGAGGGGGAACCAATGAGAGACTAGCTCTAGGTGTTGGGACAGGCACAGGTCACTCTATTTTCCCATCAGGAAGAAGAATTAAGCACAAGCTCAGCCTGCCCCCCAGAACCAGAAGAGGGCCTGAAGCAATCCTGCGCTTTTGCGGCCAGCTCCCAAAAAAGCGAGTTGAAAAATGGAGCTCAGGGACACTGCAATTCACAAACCTGCAGAGTTTTAAATGATACCTCTCGTCCACAAATATATTAAGGGAAGGCAACGAAGAGGCTTTGAAAGCAAGGCAGAATTGCAGGAAACAGATTTCAGGAGGTAGATTCGAATCGCCTTGAAAGCACATGAAAAGCGGCAAAACGTGGACAATGATGCCCTTGGCCAAAAAGGGCGTATGCGTTTTTTCCTGAATATATTCAGGAAAAAACGCATACGCCCTTTTTGGCCAACCAAGCAACCTGGAAAGGCCAATCAGCGCTCCAAAGAAGTCTCGCTTCCCAGCGGGCAAAAGGGCCATGCGGAAAAAAGTGTCCAAACCAGAAATGCAGGACCGGCCATGGAGAAATGGGAGCCTTGCTACGCTGATGGGTGGGATGTAAATTGCCAACAGCCACTCTGGAGAAGTGTACGGTGTGTTCTGAAACATCTAAAAACCACAGCTTGGAGAGCATAGGGCACTTCCACTCATGGCCGTATAAATTGGGAAAACTAAAAATCAGCAAGACACAGGCACCCCAAAGTTTAGGGCTGCTCTGTGGACAAGAACCCCCACTTCATTACACCTTAAATATCCTAGGAAAGAGAAAAATGGATAAAGAAGTTGTGGTCCTCATGTACAATGGAATATCACTCAGCCATGAAATCCACGTCATAAGGCTAGTAGCAGCACGATGAGTGGATTTAGGTACGACGATTCTAAGTGAAATAAGTCACACAGAAAAAGACACTTATCATAAGATATCACTTCTAGAGGGAATGTAAAAACCGCTACACTTGAACTGAATTGCAAAACAGAACAGAGTCCCACGTTTAGGAAACACACTATGGCTGCTGAACGGGAAAGGTGAGGTGGGGTGATGCATAAAACAAGGGTTTCAAATTAGCTCCGATACCGTTCCATAAACCCAATATGTAAGAGACAAGACCTATTCCTTTTTCAGTGAACTGGACTCAACACCCCCTATTCACCGCACAAGAATATATCTGACTAGTAAGAATCTTCAAACCTATGTATTGATATCTCTCTGTAAGTGAGTCAAGGGGGTGTAAAGCGGCATAAACACAGCCGTGAAAAGCAGCTAAACCCCATTATAAAAATAAATTACTTTTCAAAACCCGTGAAACAAAGACAGTGAAAGAGAGAGAAATTCTTACAAAATTCGTTCAGGGGCTGTGATGCAACCTGGATTGACCATATCTAGACCCACAGCTGATTGAGACATAAGGGTGGACACTCTTGGGGCTGAGAGGTTCGGTGAGGTTGGGTGAGCCAACGCAGACCCTTTCAAGTAATACTGCATGGTACCCATCCTATGGGTCCCAAATCTCCAGGTTCAAGGGCATCTTCCTACGTCGAAAACAGGCATGAGAAACCCAGAAGATGGTACACCGTGTGATCGGGAAAGGTTTCTAAAACGCACCTCATTTCTCATCTCCTTTGCTCGGGTTCGCCATTCCAGCCGATTTACTAGCCATCTCCCTCCTTGGAGAATCAGCACCTTTAACCTCCTGTTCCGTACAGGTTGCAATTTGTCCTGAGGATGAACGGGAAGAGGGGGAACCAATGAGAGACTAGCTCTAGGTGTTGGGACAGGCACAGGTCACTCTATTTTCCCATCAGGAAGAAGAATTAAGCACAAGCTCAGCCTGCCCCCCAGAACCAGAAGAGGGCCTGAAGCAATCCTGCGCTTTTGCGGCCAGCTCCCAAAAAAGCGAGTTGAAAAATGGAGCTCAGCGGCACTGCAATTCACAAACCTGCAGAGTTTTAAATGATACCTCTCGTCCACAAATATATTAAGGGAAGGCAACGAAGAGGCTTTGAAAGCAAGGCAGAATTGCAGGAAACAGATTTCAGGAGGTAGATTCGAATCGCCTTGAAAGCACATGAAAAGCGGCAAAACGTGGACAATGATGCCCTTGGCCAAAAAGGGCGTATGCGTTTTTTCCTGAATATATTCAGGAAAAAACGCATACGCCCTTTTTGGCCAACCAAGCAACCTGGAAAGGCCAATCAGCGCTCCAAAGAAGTCTCGCTTCCCAGCGGGCAAAAGGGCCATGCGGAAAAAAGTGTCCAAACCAGAAATGCAGGACCGGCCATGGAGAAATGGGAGCCTTGCTACGCTGATGGGTGGGATGTAAATTGCCAACAGCCACTCTGGAGAAGTGTACGGTGTGTTCTGAAACATCTAAAAAACACAGCTTGGAGAGCATAGGGCACTTCCACTCATGGGCGTATAAATTGGGAAAACTAAAAATCAGCAAGACACAGGCACCCCAAAGTTTAGGGCTGCTCTGTGGACAAGAACCCCCACTTCATTACACCTTAAATATCCTAGGAAAGAGAAAAATGGATAAAGAAGTTGGGGTCCTCATGTACAATGGAATATCACTCAGCCATGAAATCAACGTCATAAGGCTAGTAGCAGCACGATGAGTGGATTTAGGTACGACGATTCTAAGTGAAATAAGTCACACAGAAAATGACACTTATCCTAAGATATCACTTCTACAGGGAATGTAAAAACCGCTACACTTGAACTGAATTGCAAAACAGAACAGAGTCACACGTTTAGGAAACACACTATGGCTGCTAAACGGGAAAGGTGAGGTGGGGTGATGCATAAAACAAGGGTTTCAAATTAGCTCAGATACCGTTCCATAAACCCAATAAGTAAGAGACAAGACCTATTCCTTTTTCAGTGAACTGGACTCAACACCCCCTATTCACCGCACAAGAATATATCTGACTAGTAAGAATCTTCAAACCTATGTATTGATATCTCTCTGTAAGTGAGTCAAGGGGGTGTAAAGCGGCATAAACACAGCCGTGAAAAGCAGCTAAACCCCATTATAAAAATAAATTACTTTTCAAAACCCGTGAAACAAAGACAGTGAAAGAGAGAGAAATTCTTACAAAATTCGTTCAGGGGCTGTGATGCAACCTGGATTGACCATATCTAGACCCACAGCTGATTGAGACATAAGGGTGGACACTCTTGGGGCTGAGAGGTTCGGTGAGGTTGGGTGAGCCAACGCAGACCCTTTCAAGTAATACTGCATGGTACCCATCCCATGGGTCCCAAATCTCCAGGTTCAAGGGCATCTTCCTACGTCGAAAACAGGCATGAGAAACCCAGAAGATGGTACACCGTGTGATCGGGAAAGGTTTCTAAAACGCACCTCATTTCTCATCTCCTTTGCTCGGGTTCGCCATTCCAGCCGATTTACTAGCCATCTCCCTCCTTGGAGAATCAGCACCTTTAACCTCCTGTTCCGTACAGGTTGCAATTTGTCCTGAGGATGAAGGGGAAGAGGGGGAACCAATGAGAGACTAGCTCTAGGTGTTGGGACAGGCACAGGTCACTCTATTTTCCCATCAGGAAGAAGAATTAAGCACAAGCTCAGCCTGCCCCCCAGAACCAGAAGAGGGCCTGAAGCAATCCTGCGCTTTTGCGGCCAGCTCCCAAAAAAGCGAGTTGAAAAATGGAGCTCAGGGGCACTGCAATTCACAAACCTGCAGAGTTTTAAATGATACCTCTCGTCCACAAATATATTAAGGGAAGGCAACGAAGAGGCTTTGAAAGCAAGGCAGAATTGCAGGAAACAGATTTCAGGAGGTAGATTCGAATCGCCTTGAAAGCACATGAAAAGCGGCAAAACGTGGACAATGATGCCCTTGGCCAAAAAGGGCGTATGCGTTTTTTCCTGAATATATTCAGGAAAAAACGCATACGCCCTTTTTGGCCAACCAAGCAACCTGGAAAGGCCAATCAGCGCTCCAAAGAAGTCTCGCTTCCCAGCGGGCAAAAGGGCCATGCGGAAAAAAGTGTCCAAACCAGAAATGCAGGACCGGCCATGGAGAAATGGGAGCCTTGCTACGCTGATGGGTGGGATGTAAATTGCCAACAGCCACTCTGGAGAAGTGTACGGTGTGTTCTGAAACATCTAAAAAACACAGATTGGAGAGCATAGGGCACTTCCACTCATGGCCGTATAAATTGGGAAAACTAAAAATCAGCAAGACACAGGCACCCCAAAGTTTAGGGCTGCTCTGTGGACAAGAACCCCCACTTCATTACACCTTAAATATCCTAGGAAAGAGAAAAATGGATAAAGAAGTTGTGGTCCTCATGTACAATGGAATATCACTCAGCCATGAAATCCACGTCATAAGGCTAGTAGCAGCACGATGAGTGGATTTAGGTACGACGATTCTAAGTGAAATAAGTCACACAGAAAAAGACACTTATCATAAGATATCACTTCTAGAGGGAATGTAAAAACCGCTACACTTGAACTGAATTGCAAAACAGAACAGAGTCCCACGTTTAGGAAACACACTATGGCTGCTGAACGGGAAAGGTGAGGTGGGGTGATGCATAAAACAAGGGTTTCAAATTAGCTCCGATACCGTTCCATAAACCCAATATGTAAGAGACAAGACCTATTCCTTTTTCAGTGAACTGGACTCAACACCCCCTATTCACCGCACAAGAATATATCTGACTAGTAAGAATCTTCAAACCTATGTATTGATATCTCTCTGTAAGTGAGTCAAGGGGGTGTAAAGCGGCATAAACACAGCCGTGAAAAGCAGCTAAACCCCATTATAAAAATAAATTACTTTTCAAAACCCGTGAAACAAAGACAGTGAAAGAGAGAGAAATTCTTACAAAATTCGTTCAGGGGCTGTGATGCAACCTGGATTGACCATATCTAGACCCACAGCTGATTGAGACATAAGGGTGGACACTCTTGGGGCTGAGAGGTTCGGTGAGGTTGGGTGAGCCAACGCAGACCCTTTCAAGTAATACTGCATGGTACCCATCCTATGGGTCCCAAATCTCCAGGTTCAAGGGCATCTTCCTACGTCGAAAACAGGCATGAGAAACCCAGAAGATGGTACACCGTGTGATCGGGAAAGGTTTCTAAAACGCACCTCATTTCTCATCTCCTTTGCTCGGGTTCGCCATTCCAGCCGATTTACTAGCCATCTCCCTCCTTGGAGAATCAGCACCTTTAACCTCCTGTTCCGTACAGGTTGCAATTTGTCCTGAGGATGAACGGGAAGAGGGGGAACCAATGAGAGACTAGCTCTAGGTGTTGGGACAGGCACAGGTCACTCTATTTTCCCATCAGGAAGAAGAATTAAGCACAAGCTCAGCCTGCCCCCCAGAACCAGAAGAGGGCCTGAAGCAATCCTGCGCTTTTGCGGCCAGCTCCCAAAAAAGCGAGTTGAAAAATGGAGCTCAGCGGCACTGCAATTCACAAACCTGCAGAGTTTTAAATGATACCTCTCGTCCACAAATATATTAAGGGAAGGCAACGAAGAGGCTTTGAAAGCAAGGCAGAATTGCAGGAAACAGATTTCAGGAGGTAGATTCGAATCGCCTTGAAAGCACATGAAAAGCGGCAAAACGTGGACAATGATGCCCTTGGCCAAAAAGGGCGTATGCGTTTTTTCCTGAATATATTCAGGAAAAAACGCATACGCCCTTTTTGGCCAACCAAGCAACCTGGAAAGGCCAATCAGCGCTCCAAAGAAGTCTCGCTTCCCAGCGGGCAAAAGGGCCATGCGGAAAAAAGTGTCCAAACCAGAAATGCAGGACCGGCCATGGAGAAATGGGAGCCTTGCTACGCTGATGGGTGGGATGTAAATTGCCAACAGCCACTCTGGAGAAGTGTACGGTGTGTTCTGAAACATCTAAAAACCACAGCTTGGAGAGCATAGGGCACTTCCACTCATGGGCGTATAAATTGGGAAAACTAAAAATCAGCAAGACACAGGCACCCCAAAGTTTAGGGCTGCTCTGTGGACAAGAACCCCCACTTCATTACACCTTAAATATCCTAGGAAAGAGAAAAATGGATAAAGAAGTTGTGGTCCTCATGTACAATGGAATATCACTCAGCCATGAAATCAACGTCATAAGGCTAGTAGCAGCACGATGAGTGGATTTAGGTACGACGATTCTAAGTGAAATAAGTCACACAGAAAAAGACACTTATCCTAAGATATCACTTCTACAGGGAATGTAAAAACCGCTACACTTGAACTGAATTGCAAAACAGAACAGAGTCCCACGTTTAGGAAACACACTATGGCTGCTGAACGGGAAAGGTGAGGTGGGGTGATGCATAAAACAAGGGTTTCAAATTAGCTCAGATACCGTTCCATAAACCCAATAAGTAAGAGACAAGACCTATTCCTTTTTCAGTGAACTGGACTCAACACCCCCTATTCACCGCACAAGAATATATCTGACTAGTAAGAATCTTCAAACCTATGTATTGATATCTCTCTGTAAGTGAGTCAAGGGGGTGTAAAGCGGCATAAACACAGCCGTGAAAAGCAGCTAAACCCCATTATAAAAATAAATTACTTTTCAAAACCCGTGAAACAAAGACAGTGAAAGAGAGAGAAATTCTTACAAAATTCGTTCAGGGGCTGTGATGCAACCTGGATTGACCATATCTAGACCCACAGCTGATTGAGACATAAGGGTGGACACTCTTGGGGCTGAGAGGTTCGGTGAGGGTGGGTGAGCCAACGCAGACCCTTTCAAGTAATACTGCATGGTACCCATCCCATGGGTCCCAAATCTCCAGGTTCAAGGGCATCTTCCTACGTCGAAAACAGGCATGAGAAACCCAGAAGATGGTACACCGTGTGATCGGGAAAGGTTTCTAAAACGCACCTCATTTCTCATCTCCTTTGCTCGGGTTCGCCATTCCAGCCGATTTACTAGCCATCTCCCTCCTTGGAGAATCAGCACCTTTAACCTCCTGTTCCGTACAGGTTGCAATTTGTCCTGAGGATGAACGGGAAGAGGGGGAACCAATGAGAGACTAGCTCTAGGTGTTGGGACAGGCACAGGTCACTCTATTTTCCCATCAGGAAGAAGAATTAAGCACAAGCTCAGCCTGCCCCCCAGAACCAGAAGAGGGCCTGAAGCAATCCTGCGCTTTTGCGGCCAGCTCCCAAAAAAGCGAGTTGAAAAATGGAGCTCAGCGGCACTGCAATTCACAAACCTGCAGAGTTTTAAATGATACCTCTTGTCCACAAATATATTAAGGGAAGGCAACGAAGAGGCTTTGAAAGCAAGGCAGAATTGCAGGAAACAGATTTCAGGAGGTAGATTCGAATCGCCTTGAAAGCACATGAAAAGCGGCAAAACGTGGACAATGATGCCCTTGGCCAAAAAGGGCGTATGCGTTTTTTCCTGAATATATTCAGGAAAAAACGCATACGCCCTTTTTGGCCAACCAAGCAACCTGGAAAGGCCAATCAGCGCTCCAAAGAAGTCTCGCTTCCCAGCGGGCAAAAGGGCCATGCGGAAAAAAGTGTCCAAACCAGAAATGCAGGACCGGCCATGGAGAAATGGGAGCCTTGCTACGCTGATGGGTGGGATGTAAATTGCCAACAGCCACTCTGGAGAAGTGTACGGTGTGTTCTGAAACATCTAAAAACCACAGCTTGGAGAGCATAGGGCACTTCCACTCATGGGCGTATAAATTGGGAAAACTAAAAATCAGCAAGACACAGGCACCCCAAAGTTTAGGGCTGCTCTGTGGACAAGAACCCCCACTTCATTACACCTTAAATATCCTAGGAAAGAGAAAAATGGATAAAGAAGTTGTGGTCCTCATGTACAATGGAATATCACTCAGCCATGAAATCAACGTCATAAGGCTAGTAGCAGCACGATGAGTGGATTTAGGTACGACGATTCTAAGTGAAATAAGTCACACAGAAAAAGACACTTATCCTAAGATATCACTTCTACAGGGAATGTAAAAACCGCTACACTTGAACTGAATTGCAAAACAGAACAGAGTCCCACGTTTAGGAAACACACTATGGCTGCTGAACGGGAAAGGTGAGGTGGGGTGATGCATAAAACAAGGGTTTCAAATTAGCTCAGATACCGTTCCATAAACCCAATAAGTAAGAGACAAGACCTATTCCTTTTTCAGTGAACTGGACTCAACACCCCCTATTCACCGCACAAGAATATATCTGACTAGTAAGAATCTTCAAACCTATGTATTGATATCTCTCTGTAAGTGAGTCAAGGGGGTGTAAAGCGGCATAAACACAGCCGTGAAAAGCAGCTAAACCCCATTATAAAAATAAATTACTTTTCAAAACCCGTGAAACAAAGACAGTGAAAGAGAGAGAAATTCTTACAAAATTCGTTCAGGGGCTGTGATGCAACCTGGATTGACCATATCTAGACCCACAGCTGATTGAGACATAAGGGTGGACACTCTTGGGGCTGAGAGGTTCGGTGAGGGTGGGTGAGCCAACGCAGACCCTTTCAAGTAATACTGCATGGTACCCATCCCATGGGTCCCAAATCTCCAGGTTCAAGGGCATCTTCCTACGTCGAAAACAGGCATGAGAAACCCAGAAGATGGTACACCGTGTGATCGGGAAAGGTTTCTAAAACGCACCTCATTTCTCATCTCCTTTGCTCGGGTTCGCCATTCCAGCCGATTTACTAGCCATCTCCCTCCTTGGAGAATCAGCACCTTTAACCTCCTGTTCCGTACAGGTTGCAATTTGTCCTGAGGATGAACGGGAAGAGGGGGAACCAATGAGAGACTAGCTCTAGGTGTTGGGACAGGCACAGGTCACTCTATTTTCCCATCAGGAAGAAGAATTAAGCACAAGCTCAGCCTGCCCCCCAGAACCAGAAGAGGGCCTGAAGCAATCCTGCGCTTTTGCGGCCAGCTCCCAAAAAAGCGAGTTGAAAAATGGAGCTCAGCGGCACTGCAATTCACAAACCTGCAGAGTTTTAAATGATACCTCTTGTCCACAAATATATTAAGGGAAGGCAACGAAGAGGCTTTGAAAGCAAGGCAGAATTGCAGGAAACAGATTTCAGGAGGTAGATTCGAATCGCCTTGAAAGCACATGAAAAGCGGCAAAACGTGGACAATGATGCCCTTGGCCAAAAAGGGCGTATGCGTTTTTTCCTGAATATATTCAGGAAAAAACGCATACGCCCTTTTTGGCCAACCAAGCAACCTGGAAAGGCCAATCAGCGCTCCAAAGAAGTCTCGCTTCCCAGCGGGCAAAAGGGCCATGCGGAAAAAAGTGTCCAAACCAGAAATGCAGGACCGGCCATGGAGAAATGGGAGCCTTGCTACGCTGATGGGTGGGATGTAAATTGCCAACAGCCACTCTGGAGAAGTGTACGGTGTGTTCTGAAACATCTAAAAACCACAGCTTGGAGAGCATAGGGCACTTCCACTCATGGGCGTATAAATTGGGAAAACTAAAAATCAGCAAGACACAGGCACCCCAAAGTTTAGGGCTGCTCTGTGGACAAGAACCCCCACTTCATTACACCTTAAATATCCTAGGAAAGAGAAAAATGGATAAAGAAGTTGTGGTCCTCATGTACAATGGAATATCACTCAGCCATGAAATCAACGTCATAAGGCTAGTAGCAGCACGATGAGTGGATTTAGGTACGACGATTCTAAGTGAAATAAGTCACACAGAAAAAGACACTTATCCTAAGATATCACTTCTACAGGGAATGTAAAAACCGCTACACTTGAACTGAATTGCAAAACAGAACAGAGTCCCACGTTTAGGAAACACACTATGGCTGCTGAACGGGAAAGGTGAGGTGGGGTGATGCATAAAACAAGGGTTTCAAATTAGCTCAGATACCGTTCCATAAACCCAATAAGTAAGAGACAAGACCTATTCCTTTTTCAGTGAACTGGACTCAACACCCCCTATTCACCGCACAAGAATATATCTGACTAGTAAGAATCTTCAAACCTATGTATTGATATCTCTCTGTAAGTGAGTCAAGGGGGTGTAAAGCGGCATAAACACAGCCGTGAAAAGCAGCTAAACCCCATTATAAAATAAATTACTTTTCAAAACCCGTGAAACAAAGACAGTGAAAGAGAGAGAAATTCTTACAAAATTCGTTCAGGGGCTGTGATGCAACCTGGATTGACCATATCTAGACCCACAGCTGATTGAGACATAAGGGTGGACACTCTTGGGGCTGAGAGGTTCGGTGAGGTTGGGTGAGCCAACGCAGACCCTTTCAAGTAATACTGCATGGTACCCATCCCATGGGTCCCAAATCTCCAGGTTCAAGGGCATCTTCCTACGTCGAAAACAGGCATGAGAAACCCAGAAGATGGTACACCGTGTGATCGGGAAAGGTTTCTAAAACGCACCTCATTTCTCATCTCCTTTGCTCGGGTTCGCCATTCCAGCCGATTTACTAGCCATCTCCCTCCTTGGAGAATCAGCACCTTTAACCTCCTGTTCCGTACAGGTTGCAATTTGTCCTGAGGATGAAGGGGAAGAGGGGGAACCAATGAGAGACTAGCTCTAGGTGTTGGGACAGGCACAGGTCACTCTATTTTCCCATCAGGAAGAAGAATTAAGCACAAGCTCAGCCTGCCCCCCAGAACCAGAAGAGGGCCTGAAGCAATCCTGCGCTTTTGCGGCCAGCTCCCAAAAAAGCGAGTTGAAAAATGGAGCTCAGGGGCACTGCAATTCACAAACCTGCAGAGTTTTAAATGATACCTCTCGTCCACAAATATATTAAGGGAAGGCAACGAAGAGGCTTTGAAAGCAAGGCAGAATTGCAGGAAACAGATTTCAGGAGGTAGATTCGAATAGCCTTGAAAGCACATGAAAAGCGGCAAAACGTGGACAATGATGCCCTTGGCCAAAAAGGGCGTATGCGTTTTTTCCTGAATATATTCAGGAAAAAACGCATACGCCCTTTTTGGCCAACCAAGCAACCTGGAAAGGCCAATCAGCGCTCCAAAGAAGTCTCGCTTCCCAGCGGGCAAAAGGGCCATGCGGAAAAAAGTGTCCAAACCAGAAATGCAGGACCGGCCATGGAGAAATGGGAGCCTTGCTACGCTGATGGGTGGGATGTAAATTGCCAACAGCCACTCTGGAGAAGTGTACGGTGTGTTCTGAAACATCTAAAAAACACAGCTTGGAGAGCATAGGGCACTTCCACTCATGGCCGTATAAATTGGGAAAACTAAAAATCAGCAAGACACAGGCACCCCAAAGTTTAGGGCTGCTCTGTGGACAAGAACCCCCACTTCATTACACCTTATATATCCTAGGAAAGAGAAAAATGGATAAAGAAGTTGTGGTCCTCATGTACAATGGAATATCACTCAGCCATGAAATCCACGTCATAAGGCTAGTAGCAGCACGATGAGTGGATTTAGGTACGACGATTCTAAGTGAAATAAGTCACACAGAAAAAGACACTTATCATAAGATATCACTTCTAGAGGGAATGTAAAAACCGCTACACTTGAACTGAATTGCAAAACAGAACAGAGTCCCACGTTTAGGAAACACACTATGGCTGCTGAACGGGAAAGGTGAGGTGGGGTGATGCATAAAACAAGGGTTTCAAATTAGCTCAGATACCGTTCCATAAACCCAAGATGTAAGAGACAAGACCTATTCCTTTTTCAGTGAACTGGACTCAACACCCCCTATTCACCGCACAAGAATATATCTGACTAGTAAGAATCTTCAAACCTATGTATTGATATCTCTCTGTAAGTGAGTCAAGGGGGTGTAAAGCGGCATAAACACAGCCGTGAAAAGCAGCTAAACCCCATTATAAAAATAAATTACTTTTCAAAACCCGTGAAACAAAGACAGTGAAAGAGAGAGAAATTCTTACAAAATTCGTTCAGGGGCTGTGATGCAACCTGGATTGACCATATCTAGACCCACAGCTGATTGAGACATAAGGGTGGACACTCTTGGGGCTGAGAGGTTCGGTGAGGTTGGGTGAGCCAACGCAGACCCTTTCAAGTAATACTGCATGGTACCCATCCTATGGGTCCCAAATCTCCAGGTTCAAGGGCATCTTCCTACGTCGAAAACAGGCATGAGAAACCCAGAAGATGGTACACCGTGTGATCGGGAAAGGTTTCTAAAACGCACCTCATTTCTCATCTCCTTTGCTCGGGTTCGCCATTCCAGCCGATTTACTAGCCATCTCCCTCCTTGGAGAATCAGCACCTTTAACCTCCTGTTCCGTACAGGTTGCAATTTGTCCTGAGGATGAACGGGAAGAGGGGGAACCAATGAGAGACTAGCTCTAGGTGTTGGGACAGGCACAGGTCACTCTATTTTCCCATCAGGAAGAAGAATTAAGCACAAGCTCAGCCTGCCCCCCAGAACCAGAAGAGGGCCTGAAGCAATCCTGCGCTTTTGCGGCCAGCTCCCAAAAAAGCGAGTTGAAAAATGGAGCTCAGCGGCACTGCAATTCACAAACCTGCAGAGTTTTAAATGATACCTCTCGTCCACAAATATATTAAGGGAAGGCAACGAAGAGGCTTTGAAAGCAAGGCAGAATTGCAGGAAACAGATTTCAGGAGGTAGATTCGAATAGCCTTGAAAGCACATGAAAAGCGGCAAAACGTGGACAATGATGCCCTTGGCCAAAAAGGGCGTATGCGTTTTTTCCTGAATATATTCAGGAAAAAACGCATACGCCCTTTTTGGCCAACCAAGCAACCTGGAAAGGCCAATCAGCGCTCCAAAGAAGTCTCGCTTCCCAGCGGGCAAAAGGGCCATGCGGAAAAAAGTGTCCAAACCAGAAATGCAGGACCGGCCATGGAGAAATGGGAGCCTTGCTACGCTGATGGGTGGGATGTAAATTGCCAACAGCCACTCTGGAGAAGTGTACGGTGTGTTCTGAAACATCTAAAAACCACAGCTTGGAGAGCATAGGGCACTTCCACTCATGGGCGTATAAATTGGGAAAACTAAAAATCAGCAAGACACAGGCACCCCAAAGTTTAGGGCTGCTCTGTGGACAAGAACCCCCACTTCATTACACCTTAAATATCCTAGGAAAGAGAAAAATGGATAAAGAAGTTGTGGTCCTCATGTACAATGGAATATCACTCAGCCATGAAATCAACGTCATAAGGCTAGTAGCAGCACGATGAGTGGATTTAGGTACGACGATTCTAAGTGAAATAAGTCACACAGAAAAAGACACTTATCCTAAGATATCACTTCTACAGGGAATGTAAAAACCGCTACACTTGAACTGAATTGCAAAACAGAACAGAGTCCCACGTTTAGGAAACACACTATGGCTGCTGAACGGGAAAGGTGAGGTGGGGTGATGCATAAAACAAGGGTTTCAAATTAGCTCAGATACCGTTCCATAAACCCAATATGTAAGAGACAAGACCTATTCCTTTTTCAGTGAACTGGACTCAACACCCCCTATTCACCGCACAAGAATATATCTGACTAGTAAGAATCTTCAAACCTATGTATTGATATCTCTCTGTAAGTGAGTCAAGGGGGTGTAAAGCGGCATAAACACAGCCGTGAAAAGCAGCTAAACCCCATTATAAAACTAAATTACTTTTCAAAACCCGTGAAACAAAGACAGTGAAAGAGAGAGAAATTCTTACAAAATTCGTTCAGGGGCTGTGATGCAACCTGGATTGACCATATCTAGACCCACAGCTGATTGAGACATAAGGGTGGACACTCTTGGGGCTGAGAGGTTCGGTGAGGTTGGGTGAGCCAACGCAGACCCTTTCAAGTAATACTGCATGGTACCCATCCCATGGGTCCCAAATCTCCAGGTTCAAGGGCATCTTCCTACGTCGAAAACAGGCATGAGAAACCCAGAAGATGGTACACCGTGTGATCGGGAAAGGTTTCTAAAACGCACCTCATTTCTCATCTCCTTTGCTCGGGTTCGCCATTCCAGCCGATTTACTAGCCATCTCCCTCCTTGGAGAATCAGCACCTTTAACCTCCTGTTCCGTACAGGTTGCAATTTGTCCTGAGGATGAACGGGAAGAGGGGGAACCAATGAGAGACTAGCTCTAGGTGTTGGGACAGGCACAGGTCACTCTATTTTCCCATCAGGAAGAAGAATTAAGCACAAGCTCAGCCTGCCCCCCAGAACCAGAAGAGGGCCTGAAGCAATCCTGTGCTTTTGCGGCCAGCTCCCAAAAAAGCGAGTTGAAAAATGGAGCTCAGGGGCACTGCAATTCACAAACCTGCAGAGTTTTAAATGATACCTCTCGTCCACAAATATATTAAGGGAAGGCAACGAAGAGGCTTTGAAAGCAAGGCAGAATTGCAGGAAACAGATTTCAGGAGGTAGATTCGAATCGCCTTGAAAGCACATGAAAAGCGGCAAAACGTGGACAATGATGCCCTTGGCCAAAAAGGGCGTATGCGTTTTTTCCTGAATATATTCAGGAAAAAACGCATACGCCCTTTTTGGCCAACCAAGCAACCTGGAAAGGCCAATCAGCGCTCCAAAGAAGTCTCGCTTCCCAGCGGGCAAAAGGGCCATGCGGAAAAAAGTGTCCAAACCAGAAATGCAGGACCGGCCATGGAGAAATGGGAGCCTTGCTACGCTGATGGGTGGGATGTAAATTGCCAACAGCCACTCTGGAGAAGTGTACGGTGTGTTCTGAAACATCTAAAAAACACAGCTTGGAGAGCATAGGGCACTTCCACTCATGGGCGTATAAATTGGGAAAACTAAAAATCAGCAAGACACAGGCACCCCAAAGTTTAGGGCTGCTCTGTGGACAAGAACCCCCACTTCATTACACCTTCAATATCCTAGGAAAGAGAAAAATGGATAAAGAAGTTGTGGTCCTCATGTACAATGGAATATCACTCAGCCATGAAATCCACGTCATAAGGCTAGTAGCAGCACGATGAGTGGATTTAGGTACGACGATTCTAAGTGAAATAAGTCACACAGAAAAAGACACTTATCCTAAGATATCACTTCTACAGGGAATGTAAAAACCGCTACACTTGAACTGAATTGCAAAACAGAACAGAGTCCCACGTTTAGGAAACACACTATGGCTGCTGAACGGGAAAGGTGAGGTGGGGTGATGCATAAAACAAGGGTTTCAAATTAGCTCAGATACCGTTCCATAAACCCAATATGTAAGAGACAAGACCTATTCCTTTTTCAGTGAACTGGACTCAACACCCCCTATTCACCGCACAAGAATATATCTGACTAGTAAGAATCTTCAAACCTATGTATTGATATCTCTCTGTAAGTGAGTCAAGGGGGTGTAAAGCGGCATAAACACAGCCGTGAAAAGCAGCTAAACCCCATTATAAAACTAAATTACTTTTCAAAACCCGTGAAACAAAGACAGTGAAAGAGAGAGAAATTCTTACAAAATTCGTTCAGGGGCTGTGATGCAACCTGGATTGACCATATCTAGACCCACAGCTGATTGAGACATAAGGGTGGACACTCTTGGGGCTGAGAGGTTCGGTGAGGTTGGGTGAGCCAACGCAGACCCTTTCAAGTAATACTGCATGGTACCCATCCCATGGGTCCCAAATCTCCAGGTTCAAGGGCATCTTCCTACGTCGAAAACAGGCATGAGAAACCCAGAAGATGGTACACCGTGTGATCGGGAAAGGTTTCTAAAACGCACCTCATTTCTCATCTCCTTTGCTCGGGTTCGCCATTCCAGCCGATTTACTAGCCATCTCCCTCCTTGGAGAATCAGCACCTTTAACCTCCTGTTCCGTACAGGTTGCAATTTGTCCTGAGGATGAACGGGAAGAGGGGGAACCAATGAGAGACTAGCTCTAGGTGTTGGGACAGGCACAGGTCACTCTATTTTCCCATCAGGAAGAAGAATTAAGCACAAGCTCAGCCTGCCCCCCAGAACCAGAAGAGGGCCTGAAGCAATCCTGTGCTTTTGCGGCCAGCTCCCAAAAAAGCGAGTTGAAAAATGGAGCTCAGGGGCACTGCAATTCACAAACCTGCAGAGTTTTAAATGATACCTCTCGTCCACAAATATATTAAGGGAAGGCAACGAAGAGGCTTTGAAAGCAAGGCAGAATTGCAGGAAACAGATTTCAGGAGGTAGATTCGAATCGCCTTGAAAGCACATGAAAAGCGGCAAAACGTGGACAATGATGCCCTTGGCCAAAAAGGGCGTATGCGTTTTTTCCTGAATATATTCAGGAAAAAACGCATACGCCCTTTTTGGCCAACCAAGCAACCTGGAAAGGCCAATCAGCGCTCCAAAGAAGTCTCGCTTCCCAGCGGGCAAAAGGGCCATGCGGAAAAAAGTGTCCAAACCAGAAATGCAGGACCGGCCATGGAGAAATGGGAGCCTTGCTACGCTGATGGGTGGGATGTAAATTGCCAACAGCCACTCTGGAGAAGTGTACGGTGTGTTCTGAAACATCTAAAAAACACAGCTTGGAGAGCATAGGGCACTTCCACTCATGGGCGTATAAATTGGGAAAACTAAAAATCAGCAAGACACAGGCACCCCAAAGTTTAGGGCTGCTCTGTGGACAAGAACCCCCACTTCATTACACCTTCAATATCCTAGGAAAGAGAAAAATGGATAAAGAAGTTGTGGTCCTCATGTACAATGGAATATCACTCAGCCATGAAATCCACGTCATAAGGCTAGTAGCAGCACGATGAGTGGATTTAGGTACGACGATTCTAAGTGAAATAAGTCACACAGAAAAAGACACTTATCCTAAGATATCACTTCTAGAGGGAATGTAAAAACCGCTACACTTGAACTGAATTGCAAAACAGAACAGAGTCCCACGTTTAGGAAACACACTATGGCTGCTGAACGGGAAAGGTGAGGTGGGGTGATGCATAAAACAAGGGTTTCAAATTAGCTCAGATACCGTTCCATAAACCCAATATGTAAGAGACAAGACCTATTCCTTTTTCAGTGAACTGGACTCAACACCGCCTATTCACCGCACAAGAATATATCTGACTAGTAAGAATCTTCAAACCTATGTATTGATATCTCTCTGTAAGTGAGTCAAGGGGGTGTAAAGCGGCATAAACACAGCCGTGAAAAGCAGCTAAACCCCATTATAAAAATAAATTACTTTTCAAAACCCGTGAAACAAAGACAGTGAAAGAGAGAGAAATTCTTACAAAATTCGTTCAGGGGCTGTGATGCAACCTGGATTGACCATATCTAGACCCACAGCTGATTGAGACATAAGGGTGGACACTCTTGGGGCTGAGAGGTTCGGTGAGGTTGGTTGAGCCAACGCAGACCCTTTCAAGTAATACTGCATGGTACCCATCCTATGGGTCCCAAATCTCCAGGTTCAAGGGCATCTTCCTACGTCGAAAACAGGCATGAGAAACCCAGAAGATGGTACACCGTGTGATCGGGAAAGGTTTCTACAACGCACCTCATTTCTCATCTCCTTTGCTCGGGTTCGCCATTCCAGCCGATTTACTAGCCATGTCCCTCCTTGGAGAATCAGCACCTTTAACCTCCTGTTCCGTACAGGTTGCAATTTGTCCTGAGGATGAAGGGGAAGAGGGGGAACCAATGAGAGACTAGCTCTAGGTGTTGGGACAGGCACAGGTCACTCTATTTTCCCATCAGGAAGAAGAATTAAGCACAAGCTCAGCCTGCCCCCCAGAACCAGAAGAGGGCCTGAAGCAATCCTGCGCTTTTGCGGCCAGCTCCCAAAAAAGCGAGTTGAAAAATGGAGCTCAGGGGCACTGCAATTCACAAACCTGCAGAGTTTTAAATGATACCTCTCGTCCACAAATATATTAAGGGAAGGCAACGAAGAGGCTTTGAAAGCAAGGCAGAATTGCAGGAAACAGATTTCAGGAGGTAGATTCGAATCGCCTTGAAAGCACATGAAAAGCGGCAAAACGTGGACAATGATGCCCTTGGCCAAAAAGGGCGTATGCGTTTTTTCCTGAATATATTCAGGAAAAAACGCATACGCCCTTTTTGGCCAACCAAGCAACCTGGAAAGGCCAATCAGCGCTCCAAAGAAGTCTCGCTTCCCAGCGGGCAAAAGGGCCATGCGGAAAAAAGTGTCCAAACCAGAAATGCAGGACCGGCCATGGAGAAATGGGAGCCTTGCTACGCTGATGGGTGGGATGTAAATTGCCAACAGCCACTCTGGAGAAGTGTACGGTGTGTTCTGAAACATCTAAAAAACACAGCTTGGAGAGCATAGGGCACTTCCACTCATGGGCGTATAAATTGGGAAAACTAAAAATCAGCAAGACACAGGCACCCCAAAGTTTAGGGCTGCTCTGTGGACAAGAACCCCCACTTCATTACACCTTCAATATCCTAGGAAAGAGAAAAATGGATAAAGAAGTTGTGGTCCTCATGTACAATGGAATATCACTCAGCCATGAAATCCACGTCATAAGGCTAGTAGCAGCACGATGAGTGGATTTAGGTACGACGATTCTAAGTGAAATAAGTCACACAGAAAAAGACACTTATCCTAAGATATCACTTCTAGAGGGAATGTAAAAACCGCTACACTTGAACTGAATTGCAAAACAGAACAGAGTCCCACGTTTAGGAAACACACTATGGCTGTTGAACGGGAAAGGTGAGGTGGGGTGATGCATAAAACAAGGGTTTCAAATTAGCTCCGATACCGTTCCATAAACCCAATATGTAAGAGACAAGACCTATTCCTTTTTCAGTGAACTGGACTCAACACCGCCTATTCACCGCACAAGAATATATCTGACTAGTAAGAATCTTCAAACCTATGTATTGATATCTCTCTGTAAGTGAGTCAAGGGGGTGTAAAGCGGCATAAACACAGCCGTGAAAAGCAGCTAAACCCCATTATAAAAATAAATTACTTTTCAAAACCCGTGAAACAAAGACAGTGAAAGAGAGAGAAATTCTTACAAAATTCGTTCAGGGGCTGTGATGCAACCTGGATTGACCATATCTAGACCCACAGCTGATTGAGACATAAGGGTGGACACTCTTGGGGCTGAGAGGTTCGGTGAGGTTGGGTGAGCCAACGCAGACCCTTTCAAGTAATACTGCATGGTACCCATCCTATGGGTCCCAAATCTCCAGGTTCAAGGGCATCTTCCTACGTCGAAAACAGGCATGAGAAACCCAGAAGATGGTACACCGTGTGATCGGGAAAGGTTTCTAAAACGCACCTCATTTCTCATCTCCTTTGCTCGGGTTCGCCATTCCAGCCGATTTACTAGCCATCTCCCTCCTTGGAGAATCAGCACCTTTAACCTCCTGTTCCGTACAGGTTGCAATTTGTCCTGAGGATGAACGGGAAGAGGGGGAACCAATGAGAGACTAGCTCTAGGTGTTGGGACAGGCACAGGTCACTCTATTTTCCCATCAGGAAGAAGAATTAAGCACAAGCTCAGCCTGCCCCCCAGAACCAGAAGAGGGCCTGAAGCAATCCTGCGCTTTTGCGGCCAGCTCCCAAAAAAGCGAGTTGAAAAATGGAGCTCAGGGGCACTGCAATTCACAAACCTGCAGAGTTTTAAATGATACCTCTCGTCCACAAATATATTAAGGGAAGGCAACGAAGAGGCTTTGAAAGCAAGGCAGAATTGCAGGAAACAGATTTCAGGAGGTAGATTCGAATAGCCTTGAAAGCACATGAAAAGCGGCAAAACGTGGACAATGATGCCCTTGGCCAAAAAGGGCGTATGCGTTTTTTCCTGAATATATTCAGGAAAAAACGCATACGCCCTTTTTGGCCAACCAAGCAACCTGGAAAGGCCAATCAGCGCTCCAAAGAAGTCTCGCTTCCCAGCGGGCAAAAGGGCCATGCGGAAAAAAGTGTCCAAACCAGAAATGCAGGACCGGCCATGGAGAAATGGGAGCCTTGCTACGCTGATGGGTGGGATGTAAATTGCCAACAGCCACTCTGGAGAAGTGTACGGTGTGTTCTGAAACATCTAAAAAACACAGCTTGGAGAGCATAGGGCACTTCCACTCATGGGCGTATAAATTGGGAAAACTAAAAATCAGCAAGACACAGGCACCCCAAAGTTTAGGGCTGCTCTGTGGACAAGAACCCCCACTTCATTACACCTTAAATATCCTAGGAAAGAGAAAAATGGATAAAGAAGTTGTGGTCCTCATGTACAATGGAATATCACTCAGCCATGAAATCAACGTCATAAGGCTAGTAGCAGCACGATGAGTGGATTTAGGTACGACGATTCTAAGTGAAATAAGTCACACAGAAAAAGACACTTATCCTAAGATATCACTTCTAGAGGGAATGTAAAAACCGCTACACTTGAACTGAATTGCAAAACAGAACAGAGTCCCACGTTTAGGAAACACACTATGGCTGCTGAACGGGAAAGGTGAGGTGGGGTGATGCATAAAACAAGGGTTTCAAATTAGCTCCGATACCGTTCCATAAACCCAATCTGTAAGAGACAAGACCTATTCCTTTTTCAGTGAACTGGACTCAACACCCCCTATTCACCGCACAAGAATATATCTGACTAGGAAGAATCTTCAAACCTATGTATTGATATCTCTCTGTAAGTGAGTCAAGGGGGTGTAAAGCGGCATAAACACAGCCGTGAAAAGCAGCTAAACCCCATTATAAAAATAAATTACTTTTCAAAACCCGTGAAACAAAGACAGTGAAAGAGAGAGAAATTCTTACAAAATTCGTTCAGGGGCTGTGATGCAACCTGGATTGACCATATCTAGACCCACAGCTGATTGAGACATAAGGGTGGACACTCTTGGGGCTGAGAGGTTCGGTGAGGTTGGGTGAGCCAACGCAGACCCTTTCAAGTAATACTGCATGGTACCCATCCCATGGGTCCCAAATCTCCAGGTTCAAGGGCATCTTCCTACGTCGAAAACAGGCATGAGAAACCCAGAAGATGGTACACCGTGTGATCGGGAAAGGTTTCTAAAACGCACCTCATTTCTCATCTCCTTTGCTCGGGTTCGCCATTCCAGCCGATTTACTAGCCATCTCCCTCCTTGGAGAATCAGCACCTTTAACCTCCTGTTCCGTACAGGTTGCAATTTGTCCTGAGGATGAACGGGAAGAGGGGGAACCAATGAGAGACTAGCTCTAGGTGTTGGGACAGGCACAGGTCACTCTATTTTCCCATCAGGAAGAAGAATTAAGCACAAGCTCAGCCTGCCCCCCAGAACCAGAAGAGGGCCTGAAGCAATCCTGCGCTTTTGCGGCCAGCTCCCAAAAAAGCGAGTTGAAAAATGGAGCTCAGGGGCACTGCAATTCACAAACCTGCAGAGTTTTAAATGATACCTCTCGTCCACAAATATATTAAGGGAAGGCAACGAAGAGGCTTTGAAAGCAAGGCAGAATTGCAGGAAACAGATTTCAGGAGGTAGATTCGAATCGCCTTGAAAGCACATGAAAAGCGGCAAAACGTGGACAATGATGCCCTTGGCCAAAAAGGGCGTATGCGTTTTTTCCTGAATATATTCAGGAAAAAACGCATACGCCCTTTTTGGCCAACCAAGCAACCTGGAAAGGCCAATCAGCGCTCCAAAGAAGTCTCGCTTCCCAGCGGGCAAAAGGGCCATGCGGAAAAAAGTGTCCAAACCAGAAATGCAGGACCGGCCATGGAGAAATGGGAGCCTTGCTACGCTGATGGGTGGGATGTAAATTGCTAACAGCCACTCCGGAGAAGTGTACGGTGTGTTCTGAAACATCTAAAAAACACAGCTTGGAGAGCATAGGGCACTTCCACTCATGGGCGTATAAATTGGGAAAACTAAAAATCAGCAAGACACAGGCACCCCAAAGTTTAGGGCTGCTCTGTGGACAAGAACCCCCACTTCATTACACCTTAAATATCCTAGGAAAGAGAAAAATGGATAAAGAAGTTGTGGTCCTCATGTACAATGGAATATCACTCAGCCATGAAATCAACGTCATAAGGCTAGTAGCAGCACGATGAGTGGATTTAGGTACGACGATTCTAAGTGAAATAAGTCACACAGAAAAAGACACTTATCCTAAGATATCCCTTCTAGAGGGAATGTAAAAACCGCTACACTTGAACTGAATTGCAAAACAGAACAGAGTCCCACGTTTAGGAAACACACTATGGCTGCTGAACGGGAAAGGTGAGGTGGGGTGATGCATAAAACAAGGGTTTCAAATTAGCTCCGATACCGTTCCATAAACCCAATATGTAAGAGACAAGACCTATTCCTTTTTCAGTGAACTGGACTCAACACCCCCTATTCACCGCACAAGAATATATCTGACTAGGAAGAATCTTCAAACCTATGTATTGATATCTCTCTGTAAGTGAGTCAAGGGGGTGTAAAGCGGCATAAACACAGCCGTGAAAAGCAGCTAAACCCCATTATAAAAATAAATTACTTTTCAAAACCCGTGAAACAAAGACAGTGAAAGAGAGAGAAATTCTTACAAAATTCGTTCAGGGGCTGTGATGCAACCTGGATTGACCATATCTAGACCCACAGCTGATTGAGACATAAGGGTGGACACTCTTGGGGCTGAGAGGTTCGGTGAGGTTGGGTGAGCCAACGCAGACCCTTTCAAGTAATACTGCATGGTACCCATCCCATGGGTCCCAAATCTCCAGGTTCAAGGGCATCTTCGTACGTCGAAAACAGGCATGAGAAACCCAGAAGATGGTACACGGTGTGATCGGGAAAGGTTTCTAAAACGCACCTCATTTCTCATCTCCTTTGCTCGGGTTCGCCATTCCAGCCGATTTACTAGCCATCTCCCTCCTTGGAGAATCAGCACCTTTAACCTCCTGTTCCGTACAGGTTGCAATTTGTCCTGAGGATGAAGGGGAAGAGGGGGAACCAATGAGAGACTAGCTCTAGGTGTTGGGACAGGCACAGGTCACTCTATTTTCCCATCAGGAAGAAGAATTAAGCACAAGCTCAGCCTGCCCCCCAGAACCAGAAGAGGGCCTGAAGCAATCCTGCGCTTTTGCGGCCAGCTCCCAAAAAAGCGAGTTGAAAAATGGAGCTCAGGGGCACTGCAATTCACAAACCTGCAGAGTTTTAAATGATACCTCTCGTCCACAAATATATTAAGGGAAGGCAACGAAGAGGCTTTGAAAGCAAGGCAGAATTGCAGGAAACAGATTTCAGGAGGTAGATTCGAATCGCCTTGAAAGCACATGAAAAGCGGCAAAACGTGGACAATGATGCCCTTGGCCAAAAAGGGCGTATGCGTTTTTTCCTGAATATATTCAGGAAAAAACGCATACGCCCTTTGTGGCCAACCAAGCAACCTGGAAAGGCCAATCAGCGCTCCAAAGAAGTCTCGCTTCCCAGCGGGCAAAAGGGCCATGCGGAAAAAAGTGTCCAAACCAGAAATGCAGGACCGGCCATGGAGAAATGGGAGCCTTGCTACGCTGATGGGTGGGATGTAAATTGCCAACAGCCACTCCGGAGAAGTGTACGGTGTGTTCTGAAACATCTAAAAAACACAGCTTGGAGAGCATAGGGCACTTCCACTCATGGGCGTATAAATTGGGAAAACTAAAAATCAGCAAGACACAGGCACCCCAAAGTTTAGGGCTGCTCTGTGGACAAGAACCCCCACTTCATTACACCTTAAATATCCTAGGAAAGAGAAAAATGGATAAAGAAGTTGTGGTCCTCATGTACAATGGAATATCACTCAGCCATGAAATCAACGTCATAAGGCTAGTAGCAGCACGATGAGTGGATTTAGGTACGACGATTCTAAGTGAAATAAGTCACACAGAAAAAGACACTTATCCTAAGATATCACTTCTAGAGGGAATGTAAAAACCGCTACACTTGAACTGAATTGCAAAACAGAACAGAGTCCCACGTTTAGGAAACACACTATGGCTGCTGAACGGGAAAGGTGAGGTGGGGTGATGCATAAAACAAGGGTTTCAAATTAGCTCCGATACCGTTCCATAAACCCAATATGTAAGAGACAAGACCTATTCCTTTTTCAGTGAACTGGACTCAACACCCCCTATTCACCGCACAAGAATATATCTGACTAGTAAGAATCTTCAAACCTATGTATTGATATCTCTCTGTAAGTGAGTCAAGGGGGTGTAAAGCGGCATAAACACAGCCGTGAAAAGCAGCTAAACCCCATTATAAAAATAAATTACTTTTCAAAACACGTGAAACAAAGACAGTGAAAGAGAGAGAAATTCTTACAAAATTCGTTCAGGGGCTGTGATGCAACCTGGATTGACCATATCTAGACCCACAGCTGATTGAGACATAAGGGTGGACACTCTTGGGGCTGAGAGGTTCGGTGAGGTTGGGTGAGCCAACGCAGACCCTTTCAAGTAATACTGCATGGTACCCATCCCATGGGTCCCAAATCTCCAGGTTCAAGGGCATCTTCCTACGTCGAAAACAGGCATGAGAAACCCAGAAGATGGTACACGGTGTGATCGGGAAAGGTTTCTAAAACGCACCTCATTTCTCATCTCCTTTGCTCGGGTTCGCCATTCCAGCCGATTTACTAGCCATCTCCCTCCTTGGAGAATCAGCACCTTTAACCTCCTGTTCCGTACAGGTTGCAATTTGTCCTGAGGATGAACGGGAAGAGGGGGAACCAATGAGAGACTAGCTCTAGGTGTTGGGACAGGCACAGGTCACTCTATTTTCCCATCAGGAAGAAGAATTAAGCACAAGCTCAGCCTGCCCCCCAGAACCAGAAGAGGGCCTGAAGCAATCCTGCGCTTTTGCGGCCAGCTCCCAAAAAAGCGAGTTGAAAAATGGAGCTCAGGGGCACTGCAATTCACAAACCTGCAGAGTTTTAAATGATACCTCTCGTCCACAAATATATTAAGGGAAGGCAACGAAGAGGCTTTGAAAGCAAGGCAGAATTGCAGGAAACAGATTTCAGGAGGTAGATTCGAATCGCCTTGAAAGCACATGAAAAGCGGCAAAACGTGGACAATGATGCCCTTGGCCAAAAAGGGCGTATGCGTTTTTTCCTGAATATATTCAGGAAAAAACGCATACGCCCTTTTTGGCCAACCAAGCAACCTGGAAAGGCCAATCAGCGCTCCAAAGAAGTCTCGCTTCCCAGCGGGCAAAAGGGCCATGCGGAAAAAAGTGTCCAAACCAGAAATGCAGGACCGGCCATCGAGAAATGGGAGCCTTGCTACGCTGATGGGTGGGATGTAAATTGCCAACAGCCACTCCGGAGAAGTTTACGGTGTGTTCTGAAACATCTAAAAAACACAGCTTGGAGAGCATAGGGCACTTCCACTCATGGGCGTATAAATTGGGAAAACTAAAAATCAGCAAGACACAGGCACCCCAAAGTTTAGGGCTGCTCTGTGGACAAGAACCCCCACTTCATTACACCTTAAATATCCTAGGAAAGAGAAAAATGGATAAAGAAGTTGTGGTCCTCATGTACAATGGAATATCACTCAGCCATGAAATCAACGTCATAAGGCTAGTAGCAGCACGATGAGTGGATTTAGGTACGACGATTCTAAGTGAAATAAGTCACACAGAAAAAGACACTTATCCTAAGTTATCACTTAGAGAGGGAATGTAAAAACCGCTACACTTGAACTGAATTGCAAAACAGAACAGAGTCCCACGTTTAGAAAACACACTATGGCTGCTGAACGGGAAAGGGGAGGTGGGGTGATGCATAAAACATGGGTTTCAAATTAGCTCCGATACCGTTCCATAAACCCAATATGTAAGAGACAAGACCTATTCCTTTTTCAGTGAACTGGACTCAACACCCCCTATTCACCGCACAAGAATATATCTGACTAGTAAGAATCTTCAAACCTATGTATTGATATCTCTCTGTAAGTGAGTCAAGGGGGTGTAAAGCGGCATAAACACAGCCGTGAAAAGCAGCTAAACCCCATTATAAAACTAAATTACTTTTCAAAACCCGTGAAACAAAGACAGTGAAAGAGAGAGAAATTCTTACAAAATTCGTTCAGGGGCTGTGATGCAACCTGGATTGACCATATCTAGACCCACAGCTGATTGAGACATAAGGGTGGACACTCTTGGGGCTGAGAGGTTCGGTGAGGTTGGGTGAGCCAACGCAGACCCTTTCAAGTAATACTGCATGGTACCCATCCCATGGGTCCCAAATCTCCAGGTTCAAGGGCATCTTCCTACATCGAAAACAGGCATGAGAAACCCAGAAGATGGTACACGGTGTGATCGGGAAAGGTTTCTAAAACGCACCTCATTTCTCATCTCCTTTGCTCGGGTTCGCCATTCCAGCCGATTTACTAGCCATCTCCCTCCTTGGAGAATCAGCACCTTTAACCTCCTGTTCCGTACAGGTTGCAATTTGTCCTGAGGATGAACGGGAAGAGGGGGAACCAATGAGAGACTAGCTCTAGGTGTTGGGACAGGCACAGGTCACTCTATTTTCCCATCAGGAAGAAGAATTAAGCACAAGCTCAGCCTGCCCCCCAGAACCAGAAGAGGGCCTGAAGCAATCCTGCGCTTTTGCGGCCAGCTCCCAAAAAAGCGAGTTGAAAAATGGAGCTCAGGGGCACTGCAATTCACAAACTGCAGAGTTTTAAATGATACCTCTCGTCCACAAATATATTAAGGGAAGGCAACGAAGAGGCTTTGAAAGCAAGGCAGAATTGCAGGAAACAGATTTCAGGAGGTAGATTCGAATCGCCTTGAAAGCACATGAAAAGCGGCAAAACGTGGACAATGATGCCCTTGGCCAAAAAGGGCGTATGCGTTTTTTCCTGAATATATTCAGGAAAAAACGCATACGCCCTTTTTGGCCAACCAAGCAACCTGGAAAGGCCAATCAGCGCTCCAAAGAAGTCTCGCTTCCCAGCGGGCAAAAGGGCCATGCGGAAAAAAGTGTCCAAACCAGAAATGCAGGACCGGCCATGGAGAAATGGGAGCCTTGCTACGCTGATGGGTGGGATGTAAATTGCCAACAGCCACTCCGGAGAAGTGTACGGTGTATCCTGAAACATCTAAAAAACACAGCTTGGAGAGCATAGGGCACTTCCACTCATGGGCGTATAAATTGGGAAAACTAAAAATCAGCAAGACACAGGCACCCCAAAGTTTAGGGCTGCTCTGTGGACAAGAACCCCCACTTCATTACACCTTAAATATCCTAGGAAAGAGAAAAATGGATAAAGAAGTTGTGGTCCTCATGTACAATGGAATATCACTCAGCCATGAAATCAACGTCATAAGGCTAGTAGCAGCACGATGAGTGGATTTAGGTACGACGATTCTAAGTGAAATAAGTCACACAGAAAAAGACACTTATCATAAGATATCACTTCTAGAGGGAATGTAAAAACCGCTACACTTGAACTGAATTGCAAAACAGAACAGAGTCCCACGTTTAGGAAACACACTATGGCTGGTGAACGGGAAAGGTGAGGTGGGGTGATGCATAAAACAAGGGTTTCAAATTAGCTCCGATACCGTTCCATAAACCCAATATGTAAGAGACAAGACCTATTCCTTTTTCAGTGAACTGGACTCAACACCCCCTATTCACCGCACAAGAATATATCTGACTAGTAAGAATCTTCAAACCTATGTATTGATATCTCTCTGTAAGTGAGTCAAGGGGGTGTAAAGCGGCATAAACACAGCCGTGAAAAGCAGCTAAACCCCATTATAAAACTAAATTACTTTTCAAAACCTGTGAAACAAAGACAGTGAAAGAGAGAGAAATTCTTACAAAATTCGTTCAGGGGCTGTGATGCAACCTGGATTGACCATATCTAGACCCACAGCTGATTGAGACATAAGGGTGGACACTCTTGGGGCTGAGAGGTTCGGTAAGGTTGGGTGAGCCAACGCAGACCCTTTCAAGTAATACTGCATGGTACCCATCCCATGGGTCCCAAATCGCCAGGTTCAAGGGCATCTTCCTACGTCGAAAACAGGCATGAGAAACCCAGAAGATGGTACACCGTGTGATCGGGAAAGGTTTCTAAAACGCACCTCATTTCTCATCTCCTTTGCTCGGGTTCGCCATTCCAGCCGATTTACTAGCCATCTCCCTCCTTGGAGAATCAGCACCTTTAACCTCCTGTTCCGTACAGGTTGCGATTTGTCCTGAGGATGAACGGGAAGAGGGGGAACCAATGAGAGACTAGCTCTAGGTGTTGGGACAGGCACAGGTCACTCTATTTTCCCATCAGGAAGAAGAATTAAGCACAAGCTCAGCCTGCCCCCCAGAACCAGAAGAGGGCCTGAAGCAATCCTGCGCTTTTGCGGCCAGCTCCCAAAAAAGCGAGTTGAAAAATGGAGCTCAGGGGCACTGCAATTCACAAACCTGCAGAGTTTTAAATGATACCTCTCGTCCACAAATATATTAAGGGAAGGCAAGGAAGAGGCTTTGAAAGCAAGGCAGAATTGCAGGAAACAGATTTCAGGAGGTAGATTCGAATCGCCTTGAAAGCACATGAAAAGCGGCAAAACGTGGACAATGATGCCCTTGGCCAAAAAGGGCGTATGCGTTTTTTCCTGAATATATTCAGGAAAAAACGCATACGCCCTTTTTGGCCAACCAAGCAACCTGGAAAGGCCAATCAGCGCTCCAAAGAAGTCTCGCTTCCCAGCGGGCAAAAGGGCCATGCGGAAAAAAGTGTCCAAACCAGAAATGCAGGACCGGCCATGGAGAAATGGGAGTCTTGCTACGCTGATGGGTGGGATGTAAATTGCCAACAGCCACTCCGGAGAAGTGTACGGTGTGTTCTGAAACATCTAAAAAACACAGCTTGGAGAGCATAGGGCACTTCCACTCATGGGCGTATAAATTGGGAACACTAAAAATCAGCAAGACACAGGCACCCCAAAGTTTAGGGCTGCTCTGTTGACAAGAACCCCCACTTCATTACACCTTAAATATCCTAGGAAAGAGAAAAATGGATAAAGAAGTTGGGGTCCTCATGTACAATGGAATATCACTCAGCCATGAAATCAACGTCATAAGGCTAGTAGCAGCACGATGAGTGGATTTAGGTACGACGATTCTAAGTGAAATAAGTCACACAGAAAAAGACACTTATCCTAAGTTATCACTTAGAGAGGGAATGTAAAAACCGCTACACTTGAACTGAATTGCAAAACAGAACAGAGTCCCACGTTTAGAAAACACACTATGGCTGCTGAACGGGAAAGGGGAGGTGGGGTGATGCATAAAACATGGGTTTCAAATTAGCTCCGATACCGTTCCATAAACCCAATATGTAAGAGACAAGACCTATTCCTTTTTCAGTGAACTGGACTCAACACCCCCTATTCACCGCACAAGAATATATCTGACTAGTAAGAATCTTCAAACCTATGTATTGATATCTCTCTGTAAGTGAGTCAAGGGGGTGTAAAGCGGCATAAACACAGCCGTGAAAAGCAGCTAAACCCCATTATAAAACTAAATTACTTTTCAAAACCCGTGAAACAAAGACAGTGAAAGAGAGAGAAATTCTTACAAAATTCGTTCAGGGGCTGTGATGCAACCTGGATTGACCATATCTAGACCCACAGCTGATTGAGACATAAGGGTGGACACTCTTGGGGCTGAGAGGTTCGGTGAGGTTGGGTGAGCCAACGCAGACCCTTTCAAGTAATACTGCATGGTACCCATCCCATGGGTCCCAAATCTCCAGGTTCAAGGGCATCTTCCTACGTCGAAAACAGGCATGAGAAACCCAGAAGATGGTACACCGTGTGATCGGGAAAGGTTTCTAAAACGCACCTCATTTCTCATCTCCTTTGCTCGGGTTCGCCATTCCAGCCGATTTACTAGCCATCTCCCTCCTTGGAGAATCAGCACCTTTAACCTCCTGTTCCGTACAGGTTGCAATTTGTCCTGAGGATGAACGGGAAGAGGGGGAACCAATGAGAGACTAGCTCTAGGTGTTGGGACAGGCACAGGTCACTCTATTTTCCCATCAGGAAGAAGAATTAAGCACAAGCTCAGCCTGCCCCCCAGAACCAGAAGAGGGCCTGAAGCAATCCTGCGCTTTTGCGGCCAGCTCCCAAAATAGCGAGTTGAAAAATGGAGCTCAGGGGCACTGCAATTCACAAACCTGCAGAGTTTTAAATGATACCTCTCGTCCACAAATATATTAAGGGAAGGCAACGAAGAGGCTTTGAAAGCAAGGCAGAATTGCAGGAAACAGATTTCAGGAGGTAGATTCGAATCGCCTTGAAAGCACATGAAAAGCGGCAAAACGTGGACAATGATGCCCTTGGCCAAAAAGGGCGTATGCGTTTTTTCCTGAATATATTCAGGAAAAAACGCATACGCCCTTTTTGGCCAACCAAGCAACCTGGAAAGGCCAATCAGCGCTCCAAAGAAGTCTCGCTTCCCAGCGGGCAAAAGGGCCATGCGGAAAAAAGTGTCCAAACCAGAAATGCAGGACCGGCCATGGAGAAATGGGAGTCTTGCTACGCTGATGGGTGGGATGTAAATTGCCAACAGCCACTCCGGAGAAGTGTACGGTGTGTTCTGAAACATCTAAAAAACACAGCTTGGAGAGCATAGGGCACTTCCACTCATGGGCGTATAAATTGGGAACACTAAAAATCAGCAAGACACAGGCACCCCAAAGTTTAGGGCTGCTCTGTGGACAAGAACCCCCACTTCATTACACCTTAAATATCCTAGGAAAGAGAAAAATGGATAAAGAAGTTGGGGTCCTCATGTACAATGAAATATCACTCAGCCATGAAATCAACGTCATAAGGCTAGTAGCAGCACGATGAGTGGATTTAGGTACGACGATTCTAAGTGAAATAAGTCACACAGAAAAAGACACTTATCATAAGATATCACTTCTAGAGGGAATGTAAAAACCGCTACACTTGAACTGAATTGCAAAACAGAACAGAGTCCCACGTTTAGGAAACACACTATGGCTGGTGAACGGGAAAGGTGAGGTGGGGTGATGCATAAAACAAGGGTTTCAAATTAGCTCCGATACCGTTCCATAAACCCAATATGTAAGAGACAAGACCTATTCCTTTTTCAGTGAACTGGACTCAACACCCCCTATTCACCGCACAAGAATATATCTGACTAGTAAGAATCTTCAAACCTATGTATTGATATCTCTCTGTAAGTGCGTCAAGGGGGTGTAAAGCGGCATAAACACAGCCGTGAAAAGCAGCTAAACCCCATTATAAAACTAAATTACTTTTCAAAACCCGTGAAACAAAGACAGTGAAAGAGAGAGAAATTCTTACAAAATTCGTTCAGGGGCTGTGATGCAACCTGGATTGACCATATCTAGACCCACAGCTGATTGAGACATAAGGGTGGACACTCTTGGGGCTGAGAGGTTCGGTGAGGTTGGGTGAGCCAACGCAGACCCTTTCAAGTAATACTGCATGGTACCCATCCCATGGGTCCCAAATCTCCAGGTTCAAGGGCATCTTCCTACGTCGAAAACAGGCATGAGAAACCCAGAAGATGGTACACCGTGTGATCGGGAAAGGTTTCTAAAACGCACCTCATTTCTCATCTCCTTTGCTCGGGTTCGCCATTCCAGCCGATTTACTAGCCATCTCCCTCCTTGGAGAATCAGCACCTTTAACCTCCTGTTCCGTACAGGTTGCGATTTGTCCTGAGGATGAAGGGGAAGAGGGGGAACCAATGAGAGACTAGCTCTAGGTGTTGGGACAGGCACAGGTCACTCTATTTTCCCATCAGGAAGAAGAATTAAGCACAAGCTCAGCCTGCCCCCCAGAACCAGAAGAGGGCCTGAAGCAATCCTGCGCTTTTGCGGCCAGCTCCCAAAAAAGCGAGTTGAAAAATGGAGCTCAGGGGCACTGCAATGCACAAACCTGCAGAGTTTTAAATGATACCTCTCGTCCACAAATATATTAAGGGAAGGCAACGAAGAGGCTTTGAAAGCAAGGCAGAATTGCAGGAAACAGATTTCAGGAGGTAGATTCGAATCGCCTTGAAAGCACATGAAAAGCGGCAAAACGTGGACAATGATGCCCTTGGCCAAAAAGGGCGTATGCGTTTTTTCCTGAATATATTCAGGAAAAAACGCATACGCCCTTTTTGGCCAACCAAGCAACCTGGAAAGGCCAATCAGCGCTCCAAAGAAGTCTCGCTTCCCAGCGGGCAAAAGGGCCATGCGGAAAAAAGTGTCCAAACCAGAAATGCAGGACCGGCCATGGAGAAATGGGAGTCTTGCTACGCTGATGGGTGGGATGTAAATTGCCAACAGCCACTCCGGAGAAGTGTACGGTGTGTTCTGAAACATCTAAAAAACACAGCTTGGAGAGCATAGGGCACTTCCACTCATGGGCGTATAAATTGGGAACACTAAAAATCAGCAAGACACAGGCACCCCAAAGTTTAGGGCTGCTCTGTGGACAAGAACCCCCACTTCATTACACCTTAAATATCCTAGGAAAGAGAAAAATGGATAAAGAAGTTGGGGTCCTCATGTACAATGGAATATCACTCAGCCATGAAATCAACGTCATAAGGCTAGTAGCAGCACGATGAGTGGATTTAGGTACGACGATTCTAAGTGAAATAAGTCACACAGAAAAAGACACTTATCATAAGATATCACTTCTAGAGGGAATGTAAAAACCGCTACACTTGAACTGAATTGCAAAACAGAACAGAGTCCCACGTTTAGGAAACACACTATGGCTGGTGAACGGGAAAGGTGAGGTGGGGTGATGCATAAAACAAGGGTTTCAAATTAGCTCCGATACCGTTCCATAAACCCAATATGTAAGAGACAAGACCTATTCCTTTTTCAGTGAACTGGACTCAACACCCCCTATTCACCGCACAAGAATATATCTGACTAGTAAGAATCTTCAAACCTATGTATTGATATCTCTCTGTAAGTGAGTCAAGGGGGTGTAAAGCGGCATAAACACAGCCGTGAAAAGCAGCTAAACCCCATTATAAAACTAAATTACTTTTCAAAACCCGTGAAACAAAGACAGTGAAAGAGAGAGAAATTCTTACAAAATTCGTTCAGGGGCTGTGATGCAACCTGGATTGACCATATCTAGACCCACAGCTGATTGAGACATAAGGGTGGACACTCTTGGGGCTGAGAGGTTCGGTGAGGTTGGGTGAGCCAACGCAGACCCTTTCAAGTAATACTGCATGGTACCCATCCCATGGGTCCCAAATCTCCAGGTTCAAGGGCATCTTCCTACGTCGAAAACAGGCATGAGAAACCCAGAAGATGGTACACCGTGTGATCGGGAAAGGTTTCTAAAACGCACCTCATTTCTCATCTCCTTTGCTCGGGTTCGCCATTCCAGCCGATTTACTAGCCATCTCCCTCCTTGGAGAATCAGCACCTTTAACCTCCTGTTCCGTACAGGTTGCAATTTGTCCTGAGGATGAACGGGAAGAGGGGGAACCAATGAGAGACTAGCTCTAGGTGTTGGGACAGGCACAGGTCACTCTATTTTCCCATCAGGAAGAAGAATTAAGCACAAGCTCAGCCTGCCCCCCAGAACCAGAAGAGGGCCTGAAGCAATCCTGCGCTTTTGCGGCCAGCTCCCAAAAAAGCGAGTTGAAAAATGGAGCTCAGGGGCACTGCAATTCACAAACCTGCAGAGTTTTAAATGATACCTCTCGTCCACAAATATATTAAGGGAAGGCAACGAAGAGGCTTTGAAAGCAAGGCAGAATTGCAGGAAACAGATTTCAGGAGGTAGATTCGAATCGCCTTGAAAGCACATGAAAAGCGGCAAAACGTGGACAATGATGCCCTTGGCCAAAAAGGGCGTATGCGTTTTTTCCTGAATATATTCAGGAAAAAACGCATACGCCCTTTTTGGCCAACCAAGCAACCTGGAAAGGCCAATCAGCGCTCCAAAGAAGTCTCGCTTCCCAGCGGGCAAAAGGGCCATGCGGAAAAAAGTGTCCAAACCAGAAATGCAGGACCGGCCATGGAGAAATGGGAGTCTTGCTACGCTGATGGGTGGGATGTAAATTGCCAACAGCCACTCCGGAGAAGTGTACGGTGTGTTCTGAAACATCTAAAAAACACAGCTTGGAGAGCATAGGGCACTTCCACTCATGGGCGTATAAATTGGGAACACTAAAAATCAGCAAGACACAGGCACCCCAAAGTTTAGGGCTGCTCTGTTGACAAGAACCCCCACTTCATTACACCTTAAATATCCTAGGAAAGAGAAAAATGGATAAAGAAGTTGGGGTCCTCATGTACAATGGAATATCACTCAGCCATGAAATCAACGTCATAAGGCTAGTAGCAGCACGATGAGTGGATTTAGGTACGACGATTCTAAGTGAAATAAGTCACACAGAAAAAGACACTTATCCTAAGATATCACTTAGAGAGGGAATGTAAAAACCGCTACACTTCAACTGAATTACAAAACAGAACAGAGTCACACGTTTAGAAAACACACTATGGCTGCTGAACGGGAAAGGTGAGGTGGGGTGATGCATAAAACAAGGGTTTCAAATTAGCTCCGATACCGTTCCATAAACCCAATATGTAAGAGACAAGACCTATTCCTTTTTCAGTGAACTGGACTCAACACCCCTTATTCACCGCACAAGAATATATCTGACTAGTAAGAATCTTCAAACCTATGTATTGATATCTCTCTGTAAGTGAGTCAAGGGGGTGTAAAGCAGCATAAACACAGCCGTGAAAAGCAGCTAAACCCCATTATAAAAATAAATTACTCTTCAAAACCCGTGAAACAAAGACAGTGAAAGAGAGAGAAATTCTTACAAAATTCGTTCAGGGGCTGTGATGCAACCTGGATTGACCATATCTAGACCCACAGCTGATTGAGACATAAGGGTGGACACTCTTGGGGCTGAGAGGTTCGGTGAGGTTGGGTGAGCCAACGCAGACCCTTTCAAGTAATACTGCATGGTACCCATCCCATGGGTCCCAAATCTCCAGGTTCAAGGGCATCTTCCTACGTCGAAAACAGGCATGAGAAACCCAGAAGATGGTACACCGTGTGATCGGGAAAGGTTTCTAAAACGCACCTCATTTCTCATCTCCTTTGCTCGGGTTCGCCATTCCAGCCGATTTACTAGCCATCTCCCTCCTTGGAGAATCAGCACCTTTAACCTCCTGTTCCGTACAGGTTGCAATTTGTCCTGAGGATGAACGGGAAGAGGGGGAACCAATGAGAGACTAGCTCTAGGTGTTGGGACAGGCACAGGTCACTCTATTTTCCCATCAGGAAGAAGAATTAAGCACAAGCTCAGCCTGCCCCCCAGAACCAGAAGAGGGCCTGAAGCAATCCTGCGCTTTTGCGGCCAGCTCCCAAAAAAGCGAGTTGAAAAATGGAGCTCAGGGGCACTGCAATTCACAAACCTGCAGAGTTTTAAATGATACCTCTCGTCCACAAATATATTAAGGGAAGGCAACGAAGAGGCTTTGAAAGCAAGGCAGAATTGCAGGAAACAGATTTCAGGAGGTAGATTCGAATCGCCTTGAAAGCACATGAAAAGCGGCAAAACGTGGACAATGATGCCCTTGGCCAAAAAGGGCGTATGCGTTTTTTCCTGAATATATTCAGGAAAAAACGCATACGCCCTTTTTGGCCAACCAAGCAACCTGGAAAGGCCAATCAGCGCTCCAAAGAAGTCTCGCTTCCCAGCGGGCAAAAGGGCCATGCGGAAAAAAGTGTCCAAACCAGAAATGCAGGACCGGCCATGGAGAAATGGGAGTCTTGCTACGCTGATGGGTGGGATGTAAATTGCCAACAGCCACTCCGGAGAAGTGTACGGTGTGTTCTGAAACATCTAAAAAACACAGCTTGGAGAGCATAGGGCACTTCCACTCATGGGCGTATAAATTGGGAACACTAAAAATCAGCAAGACACAGGCACCCCAAAGTTTAGGGCTGCTCTGTGGACAAGAACCCCCACTTCATTACACCTTAAATATCCTAGGAAAGAGAAAAATGGATAAAGAAGTTGGGGTCCTCATGTACAATGAAATATCACTCAGCCATGAAATCAACGTCATAAGGCTAGTAGCAGCACGATGAGTGGATTTAGGTACGACGATTCTAAGTGAAATAAGTCACACAGAAAAAGACACTTATCATAAGATATCACTTCTAGAGGGAATGTAAAAACCGCTACACTTGAACTGAATTGCAAAACAGAACAGAGTCCCACGTTTAGGAAACACACTATGGCTGGTGAACGGGAAAGGTGAGGTGGGGTGATGCATAAAACAAGGGTTTCAAATTAGCTCCGATACCGTTCCATAAACCCAATATGTAAGAGACAAGACCTATTCCTTTTTCAGTGAACTGGACTCAACACCCCCTATTCACCGCACAAGAATATATCTGACTAGTAAGAATCTTCAAACCTATGTATTGATATCTCTCTGTAAGTGCGTCAAGGGGGTGTAAAGCGGCATAAACACAGCCGTGAAAAGCAGCTAAACCCCATTATAAAACTAAATTACTTTTCAAAACCCGTGAAACAAAGACAGTGAAAGAGAGAGAAATTCTTACAAAATTCGTTCAGGGGCTGTGATGCAACCTGGATTGACCATATCTAGACCCACAGCTGATTGAGACATAAGGGTGGACACTCTTGGGGCTGAGAGGTTCGGTGAGGTTGGGTGAGCCAACGCAGACCCTTTCAAGTAATACTGCATGGTACCCATCCCATGGGTCCCAAATCTCCAGGTTCAAGGGCATCTTCCTACGTCGAAAACAGGCATGAGAAACCCAGAAGATGGTACACCGTGTGATCGGGAAAGGTTTCTAAAACGCACCTCATTTCTCATCTCCTTTGCTCGGGTTCGCCATTCCAGCCGATTTACTAGCCATCTCCCTCCTTGGAGAATCAGCACCTTTAACCTCCTGTTCCGTACAGGTTGCGATTTGTCCTGAGGATGAAGGGGAAGAGGGGGAACCAATGAGAGACTAGCTCTAGGTGTTGGGACAGGCACAGGTCACTCTATTTTCCCATCAGGAAGAAGAATTAAGCACAAGCTCAGCCTGCCCCCCAGAACCAGAAGAGGGCCTGAAGCAATCCTGCGCTTTTGCGGCCAGCTCCCAAAAAAGCGAGTTGAAAAATGGAGCTCAGGGGCACTGCAATGCACAAACCTGCAGAGTTTTAAATGATACCTCTCGTCCACAAATATATTAAGGGAAGGCAACGAAGAGGCTTTGAAAGCAAGGCAGAATTGCAGGAAACAGATTTCAGGAGGTAGATTCGAATCGCCTTGAAAGCACATGAAAAGCGGCAAAACGTGGACAATGATGCCCTTGGCCAAAAAGGGCGTATGCGTTTTTTCCTGAATATATTCAGGAAAAAACGCATACGCCCTTTTTGGCCAACCAAGCAACCTGGAAAGGCCAATCAGCGCTCCAAAGAAGTCTCGCTTCCCAGCGGGCAAAAGGGCCATGCGGAAAAAAGTGTCCAAACCAGAAATGCAGGACCGGCCATGGAGAAATGGGAGTCTTGCTACGCTGATGGGTGGGATGTAAATTGCCAACAGCCACTCCGGAGAAGTGTACGGTGTGTTCTGAAACATCTAAAAAACACAGCTTGGAGAGCATAGGGCACTTCCACTCATGGGCGTATAAATTGGGAACACTAAAAATCAGCAAGACACAGGCACCCCAAAGTTTAGGGCTGCTCTGTGGACAAGAACCCCCACTTCATTACACCTTAAATATCCTAGGAAAGAGAAAAATGGATAAAGAAGTTGGGGTCCTCATGTACAATGGAATATCACTCAGCCATGAAATCAACGTCATAAGGCTAGTAGCAGCACGATGAGTGGATTTAGGTACGACGATTCTAAGTGAAATAAGTCACACAGAAAAAGACACTTATCATAAGATATCACTTCTAGAGGGAATGTAAAAACCGCTACACTTGAACTGAATTGCAAAACAGAACAGAGTCCCACGTTTAGGAAACACACTATGGCTGGTGAACGGGAAAGGTGAGGTGGGGTGATGCATAAAACAAGGGTTTCAAATTAGCTCCGATACCGTTCCATAAACCCAATATGTAAGAGACAAGACCTATTCCTTTTTCAGTGAACTGGACTCAACACCCCCTATTCACCGCACAAGAATATATCTGACTAGTAAGAATCTTCAAACCTATGTATTGATATCTCTCTGTAAGTGAGTCAAGGGGGTGTAAAGCGGCATAAACACAGCCGTGAAAAGCAGCTAAACCCCATTATAAAACTAAATTACTTTTCAAAACCCGTGAAACAAAGACAGTGAAAGAGAGAGAAATTCTTACAAAATTCGTTCAGGGGCTGTGATGCAACCTGGATTGACCATATCTAGACCCACAGCTGATTGAGACATAAGGGTGGACACTCTTGGGGCTGAGAGGTTCGGTGAGGTTGGGTGAGCCAACGCAGACCCTTTCAAGTAATACTGCATGGTACCCATCCCATGGGTCCCAAATCTCCAGGTTCAAGGGCATCTTCCTACGTCGAAAACAGGCATGAGAAACCCAGAAGATGGTACACCGTGTGATCGGGAAAGGTTTCTAAAACGCACCTCATTTCTCATCTCCTTTGCTCGGGTTCGCCATTCCAGCCGATTTACTAGCCATCTCCCTCCTTGGAGAATCAGCACCTTTAACCTCCTGTTCCGTACAGGTTGCAATTTGTCCTGAGGATGAACGGGAAGAGGGGGAACCAATGAGAGACTAGCTCTAGGTGTTGGGACAGGCACAGGTCACTCTATTTTCCCATCAGGAAGAAGAATTAAGCACAAGCTCAGCCTGCCCCCCAGAACCAGAAGAGGGCCTGAAGCAATCCTGCGCTTTTGCGGCCAGCTCCCAAAAAAGCGAGTTGAAAAATGGAGCTCAGGGGCACTGCAATTCACAAACCTGCAGAGTTTTAAATGATACCTCTCGTCCACAAATATATTAAGGGAAGGCAACGAAGAGGCTTTGAAAGCAAGGCAGAATTGCAGGAAACAGATTTCAGGAGGTAGATTCGAATCGCCTTGAAAGCACATGAAAAGCGGCAAAACGTGGACAATGATGCCCTTGGCCAAAAAGGGCGTATGCGTTTTTTCCTGAATATATTCAGGAAAAAACGCATACGCCCTTTTTGGCCAACCAAGCAACCTGGAAAGGCCAATCAGCGCTCCAAAGAAGTCTCGCTTCCCAGCGGGCAAAAGGGCCATGCGGAAAAAAGTGTCCAAACCAGAAATGCAGGACCGGCCATGGAGAAATGGGAGTCTTGCTACGCTGATGGGTGGGATGTAAATTGCCAACAGCCACTCCGGAGAAGTGTACGGTGTGTTCTGAAACATCTAAAAAACACAGCTTGGAGAGCATAGGGCACTTCCACTCATGGGCGTATAAATTGGGAACACTAAAAATCAGCAAGACACAGGCACCCCAAAGTTTAGGGCTGCTCTGTTGACAAGAACCCCCACTTCATTACACCTTAAATATCCTAGGAAAGAGAAAAATGGATAAAGAAGTTGGGGTCCTCATGTACAATGGAATATCACTCAGCCATGAAATCAACGTCATAAGGCTAGTAGCAGCACGATGAGTGGATTTAGGTACGACGATTCTAAGTGAAATAAGTCACACAGAAAAAGACACTTATCCTAAGATATCACTTAGAGAGGGAATGTAAAAACCGCTACACTTCAACTGAATTACAAAACAGAACAGAGTCACACGTTTAGAAAACACACTATGGCTGCTGAACGGGAAAGGTGAGGTGGGGTGATGCATAAAACAAGGGTTTCAAATTAGCTCCGATACCGTTCCATAAACCCAATATGTAAGAGACAAGACCTATTCCTTTTTCAGTGAACTGGACTCAACACCCCTTATTCACCGCACAAGAATATATCTGACTAGTAAGAATCTTCAAACCTATGTATTGATATCTCTCTGTAAGTGAGTCAAGGGGGTGTAAAGCAGCATAAACACAGCCGTGAAAAGCAGCTAAACCCCATTATAAAAATAAATTACTCTTCAAAACCCGTGAAACAAAGACAGTGAAAGAGAGAGAAATTCTTACAAAATTCGTTCAGGGGCTGTGATGCAACCTGGATTGACCATATCTAGACCCACAGCTGATTGAGACATAAGGGTGGACACTCTTGGGGCTGAGAGGTTCGGTGAGGTTGGGTGAGCCAACGCAGACCCTTTCAAGTAATACTGCATGGTACCCATCCCATGGGTCCCAAATCTCCAGGTTCAAGGGCATCTTCCTACGTCGAAAACAGGCATGAGAAACCCAGAAGATGGTACACCGTGTGATCGGGAAAGGTTTCTAAAACGCACCTCATTTCTCATCTCCTTTGCTCGGGTTCGCCATTCCAGCCGATTTACTAGCCATCTCCCTCCTTGGAGAATCAGCACCTTTAACCTCCTGTTCCGTACAGGTTGCAATTTGTCCTGAGGATGAACGGGAAGAGGGGGAACCAATGAGAGACTAGCTCTAGGTGTTGGGACAGGCACAGGTCACTCTATTTTCCCATCAGGAAGAAGAATTAAGCACAAGCTCAGCCTGCCCCCCAGAACCAGAAGAGGGCCTGAAGCAATCCTGCGCTTTTGCGGCCAGCTCCCAAAAAAGCGAGTTGAAAAATGGAGCTCAGGGGCACTGCAATTCACAAACCTGCAGAGTTTTAAATGATACCTCTCGTCCACAAATATATTAAGGGAAGGCAACGAAGAGGCTTTGAAAGCAAGGCAGAATTGCAGGAAACAGATTTCAGGAGGTAGATTCGAATCGCCTTGAAAGCACATGAAAAGCGGCAAAACGTGGACAATGATGCCCTTGGCCAAAAAGGGCGTATGCGTTTTTTCCTGAATATATTCAGGAAAAAACGCATACGCCCTTTTTGGCCAACCAAGCAACCTGGAAAGGCCAATCAGCGCTCCAAAGAAGTCTCGCTTCCCAGCGGGCAAAAGGGCCATGCGGAAAAAAGTGTCCAAACCAGAAATGCAGGACCGGCCATGGAGAAATGGGAGTCTTGCTACGCTGATGGGTGGGATGTAAATTGCCAACAGCCACTCCGGAGAAGTGTACGGTGTGTTCTGAAACATCTAAAAAACACAGCTTGGAGAGCATAGGGCACTTCCACTCATGGGCGTATAAATTGGGAACACTAAAAATCAGCAAGACACAGGCACCCCAAAGTTTAGGGCTGCTCTGTTGACAAGAACCCCCACTTCATTACACTTTAAATATCCTAGGAAAGAGAAAAATGGATAAAGAAGTTGGGGTCCTCATGTACAATGGAATATCACTCAGCCATGATATCAACGTCATAAGGCTAGTAGCAGCACGATGAGTGGATTTAGGTACGACGATTCTAAGTGAAATAAGTCACACAGAAAAAGACACTTATCCTAAGATATCACTTAGAGAGGGAATGTAAAAACCGCTACACTTGAACTGAATTGCAAAACAGAACAGAGTCCCACGTTTAGGAAACACACTATGGCTGGTGAACGGGAAAGGTGAGGTGGGGTGATGCATAAAACAAGGGTTTCAAATTAGCTCCGATACCGTTCCATAAACCCAATATGTAAGAGACAAGACCTATTCCTTTTTCAGTGAACTGGACTCAACACCCCCTATTCACCGCACAAGAATATATCTGACTAGTAAGAATCTTCAAACCTATGTATTGATATCTCTCTGTAAGTGAATCAAGGGGGTGTAAAGCGGCATAAACACAGCCGTGAAAAGCAGCTAAACCCCATTATAAAACTAAATTACTTTTCAAAACCCGTGAAACAAAGACAGTGAAAGAGAGAGAAATTCTTACAAAATTCGTTCAGGGGCTGTGATGCAACCTGGATTGACCATATCTAGACCCACAGCTGATTGAGACATAAGGGTGGACACTCTTGGGGCTGAGAGGTTCGGTGAGGTTGGGTGAGCCAACGCAGACCCTTTCAAGTAATACTGCATGGTACCCATCCCATGGGTCCCAAATCTCCAGGTTCAAGGGCATCTTCCTACGTCGAAAACAGGCATGAGAAACCCAGAAGATGGTACACCGTGTGATCGGGAAAGGTTTCTAAAACGCACCTCATTTCTCATCTCCTTTGCTCGGGTTCGCCATTCCAGCCGATTTACTAGCCATCTCCCTCCTTGGAGAATCAGCACCTTTAACCTCCTGTTCCGTACAGGTTGCAATTTGTCCTGAGGATGAACGGGAAGAGGGGGAACCAATGAGAGACTAGCTCTAGGTGTTGGGACAGGCACAGGTCACTCTATTTTCCCATCAGGAAGAAGAATTAAGCACAAGCTCAGCCTGCCCCCCAGAACCAGAAGAGGGCCTGAAGCAATCCTGCGCTTTTGCGGCCAGCTCCCAAAAAAGCGAGTTGAAAAATGGAGCTCAGGGGCACTGCAATTCACAAACCTGCAGAGTTTTAAATGATACCTCTCGTCCACAAATATATTAAGGGAAGGCAACGAAGAGGCTTTGAAAGCAAGGCAGAATTGCAGGAAACAGATTTCAGGAGGTAGATTCGAATCGCCTTGAAAGCACATGAAAAGCGGCAAAACGTGGACAATGATGCCCTTGGCCAAAAAGGGCGTATGCGTTTTTTCCTGAATATATTCAGGAAAAAACGCATACGCCCTTTTTGGCCAACCAAGCAACCTGGAAAGGCCAATCAGCGCTCCAAAGAAGTCTCGCTTCCAAGCGGGCAAAAGGGCCATGCGGAAAAAAGTGTCCAAACCAGAAATGCAGGACCGGCCATGGAGAAATGGGAGTCTTGCTACGCTGATGGGTGGGATGTAAATTGCCAACAGCCACTCCGGAGAAGTGTACGGTGTGTTCTGAAACATCTAAAAAACACAGCTTGGAGAGCATAGGGCACTTCCACTCATGGGCGTATAAATTGGGAACACTAAAAATCAGCAAGACACAGGCACCCCAAAGTTTAGGGCTGCTCTGTGGACAAGAACCCCCACTTCATTACACCTTAAATATCCTAGGAAAGAGAAAAATGGATAAAGAAGTTGGGGTCCTCATGTACAATGGAATATCACTCAGCCATGAAATCAACGTCATAAGGCTAGTAGCAGCACGATGAGTGGATTTAGGTACGACGATTCTAAGTGAAATAAGTCACACAGAAAAAGACACTTATCCTAAGATATCACTTCTAGAGGGAATGTAAAAACCGCTACACTTGAACTGAATTACAAAACAGAACAGAGTCACACGTTTAGAAAACACACTATGGCTGCTGAACGGGAAAGGTGAGGTGGGGTGATGCATAAAACAAGGGTTTCAAATTAGCTCCGATACCGTTCCATAAACCCAATATGTAAGAGACAAGACCTATTCCTTTTTCAGTGAACTGGACTCAACACCCCTTATTCACCGCACAACAATATATCTGACTAGTAAGAATCTTCAAACCTATGTATTGATATCTCTCTGTAAGTGAGTCAAGGGGGTGTAAAGCAGCATAAACACAGCCGTGAAAAGCAGCTAAACCCCATTATAAAAATAAATTACTCTTCAAAACCCGTGAAACAAAGACAGTGAAAGAGAGAGAAATTCTTACAAAATTCGTTCAGGGGCTGTGATGCAACCTGGATTGACCATATCTAGACCCACAGCTGATTGAGACATAAGGGTGGACACTCTTGGGGCTGAGAGGTTCGGTGAGGTTGGGTGAGCCAACGCAGACCCTTTCAAGTAATACTGCATGGTACCCATCCCATGGGTCCCAAATCTCCAGGTTCAAGGGCATCTTCCTACGTCGAAAACAGGCATGAGAAACCCAGAAGATGGTACACGGTGTGATCGGGAAAGGTTTCTAAAACGCACCTCATTTCTCATCTCCTTTGCTCGGGTTCGCCATTCCAGCCGATTTACTAGCCATCTCCCTCCTTGGAGAATCAGCACCTTTAACCTCCTGTTCCGTACAGGTTGCAATTTGTCCTGAGGATGAACGGGAAGAGGGGGAACCAATGAGAGACTAGCTCTAGGTGTTGGGACAGGCACAGGTCACTCTATTTTCCCATCAGGAAGAAGAATTAAGCACAAGCTCAGCCTGCCCCCCAGAACCAGAAGAGGGCCTGAAGCAATCCTGCGCTTTTGCGGCCAGCTCCCAAAAAAGCGAGTTGAAAAATGGAGCTCAGGGGCACTGCAATTCACAAACCTGCAGAGTTTTAAATGATACCTCTCGTCCACAAATATATTAAGGGAAGGCAACGAAGAGGCTTTGAAAGCAAGGCAGAATTGCAGGAAACAGATTTCAGGAGGTAGATTCGAATCGCCTTGAAAGCACATGAAAAGCGGCAAAACGTGGACAATGATGCCCTTGGCCAAAAAGGGCGTATGCGTTTTTTCCTGAATATATTCAGGAAAAAACGCATACGCCCTTTTTGGCCAACCAAGCAACCTGGAAAGGCCAATCAGCGCTCCAAAGAAGTCTCGCTTCCCAGCGGGCAAAAGGGCCATGCGGAAAAAAGTGTCCAAACCAGAAATGCAGGACCGGCCATGGAGAAATGGGAGTCTTGCTACGCTGATGGGTGGGATGTAAATTGCCAACAGCCACTCCGGAGAAGTGTACGGTGTGTTCTGAAACATCTAAAAAACACAGCTTGGAGAGCATAGGGCACTTCCACTCATGGGCGTATAAATTGGGAACACTAAAAATCAGCAAGACACAGGCACCCCAAAGTTTAGGGCTGCTCTGTTGACAAGAACCCCCACTTCATTACACCTTAAATATCCTAGGAAAGAGAAAAATGGATAAAGAAGTTGGGGTCCTCATGTACAATGGAATATCACTCAGCCATGAAATCAACGTCATAAGGCTAGTAGCAGCACGATGAGTGGATTTAGGTACGACGATTCTAAGTGAAATAAGTCACACAGAAAAAGACACTTATCCTAAGATATCACTTAGCGAGGGAATGTAAAAACCGCTACACTTGAACTGAATTACAAAACAGAACAGAGTCACACGTTTAGAAAACACACTATGGCTGCTGAACGGGAAAGGTGAGGTGGGGTGATGCATAAAACAAGGGTTTCAAATTAGCTCCGATACCGTTCCATAAACCCAATATGTAAGAGACAAGACCTATTCCTTTTTCAGTGAACTGGACTCAACACCCCTTATTCACCGCAAAAGAATATATCTGACTAGTAAGAATCTTCAAACCTATGTATTGATATCTCTCTGTAAGTGAGTCAAGGGGGTGTAAAGCGGCATAAACACAGCCGTGAAAAGCAGCTAAACCCCATTATAAAAATAAATTACTCTTCAAAACCCGTGAAACAAAGACAGTGAAAGAGAGAGAAATTCTTACAAAATTCGTTCAGGGGCTGTGATGCAACCTGGATTGACCATATCTAGACCCACAGCTGATTGAGACATAAGGGTGGACACTCTTGGGGCTGAGAGGTTCGGTGAGGTTGGGTGAGCCAACGCAGACCCTTTCAAGTAATACTGCATGGTACCCATCCCATGGGTCCCAAATCTCCAGGTTCAAGGGCATCTTCCTACGTCGAAAACAGGCATGAGAAACCCAGAAGATGGTACACCATGTGATCGGGAAAGGTTTCTAAAACGCACCTCATTTCTCATCTCCTTTGCTCGGGTTCGCCATTCCAGCCGATTTACTAGCCATCTCCCTCCTTGGAGAATCAGCACCTTTAACCTCCTGTTCCGTACAGGTTGCAATTTGTCCTGAGGATGAACGGGAAGAGGGGGAACCAATGAGAGACTAGCTCTAGGTGTTGGGACAGGCACAGGTCACTCTATTTTCTCATCAGGAAGAAGAATTAAGCACAAGCTCAGCCTGTCCCCCAGAACCTGAAGAGGGCCTGAAGCAATCCTGCGCTTTTGCGGCCAGCTCCCAAAAAAGCGAGTTGAAAAATGGAGCTCAGGGGCACTGCAATTCACAAACCTGCAGAGTTTTAAATGATACGTCTCGTCCACAAATATATTAAGGGAAGGCAACGAAGAGGCTTTGAAAGCAAGGCAGAATTGCAGGAAACAGATTTCAGGAGGTAGATTCGAATCGCCTTGAAAGCACATGAAAAGCGGCAAAACGTGGACAATGATGCCCTTGGCCAAAAAGGGCGTATGCGTTTTTTCCTGAATATATTCAGGAAAAAACGCATATGCCCTTTTTGACCAACCAAGCAACCTGGAAAGGCCAATCAGCGCTCCAAAGAAGTCTCGATTCCCAGCGGGCAAAAGGGCCATGCGGAAAAAAGTGTCCAAACCAGAAATGCAGGACCGGCCATGGAGAAATGGGAGTCTTGCTACGCTGATGGGTGGGATGTAAATTGCCAACAGCCACTCCGGAGAAGTGTACGGTGTGTTCTGAAACATCTAAAAAACACAGCTTGGAGAGCATAGGGCACTTCCACTCATGGGCGTATAAATTGGGAACACTAAAAATCAGCAAGACACAGGCACCCCAAAGTTTAGGGCTGCTCTGTTGACAAGAACCCCCACTTCATTACACCTTAAATATCCTAGGAAAGAGAAAAATGGATAAAGAAGTTGGGGTCCTCATGTACAATGGAATATCACTCAGCCATGAAATCAACGTCATAAGGCTAGTAGCAGCACGATGAGTGGATTTAGGTACGACGATTCTAAGTGAAATAAGTCACACAGAAAAAGACACTTATCCTAAGATATCACTTCTAGAGGGAATGTAAAAACCGCTACACTTGAACTGAATTACAAAACAGAACAGAGTCACACGTTTAGAAAACACACTATGGCTGCTGAACGGGAAAGGTGAGGTGGGGTGATGCATAAAACAAGGGTTTCAAATTAGCTCCGATACCGTTCCATAAACCCAATATGTAAGAGACAAGACCTATTCCTTTTTCAGTGAACTGGACTCAACACCCCTTATTCACCGCAAAAGAATATATCTGACTAGTAAGAATCTTCAAACCTATGTATTGATATCTCTCTGTAAGTGAGTCAAGGGGGTGTAAAGCGGCATAAACACAGCCGTGAAAAGCAGCTAAACCCCATTATAAAAATAAATTACTCTTCAAAACCCGTGAAACAAAGACAGTGAAAGAGAGAGAAATTCTTACAAAATTCGTTCAGGAGCTGTGATGCAACCTGGATTGACCATATCTAGACCCACAGCTGATTGAGACATAAGGGTGGACACTCTTGGGGCTGAGAGGTTCGGTGAGGTTGGGTGAGCCAACGCAGACCCTTTCAAGTAATACTGCATGGTACCCATCCCATGGGTCCCAAATCTCCAGGTTCAAGGGCATCTTCCTACGTCGAAAACAGGCATGAGAAACCCAGAAGATGGTACACCATGTGATCGGGAAAGGTTTCTAAAACGCACCTCATTTCTCATCTCCTTTGCTCGGGTTCGCCATTCCAGCCGATTTACTAGCCATCTCCCTCCTTGGAGAATCAGCACCTTTAACCTCCTGTTCCGTACAGGTTGCAATTTGTCCTGAGGATGAACGGGAAGAGGGGGAACCAATGAGAGACTAGCTCTAGGTGTTGGGACAGGCACAGGTCACTCTATTTTCTCATCAGGAAGAAGAATTAAGCACAAGCTCAGCCTGTCCCCCAGAACCTGAAGAGGGCCTGAAGGAATCCTGCGCTTTTGCGGCCAGCTCCCAAAAAAGCGAGTTGAAAAATGGAGCTCAGGGGCACTGCAATTCACAAACCTGCAGAGTTTTAAATGATACGTCTCGTCCACAAATATATTAAGGGAAGGCAACGAAGAGGCTTTGAAAGCAAGGCAGAATTGCAGGAAACAGATTTCAGGAGGTAGATTCGAATCGCCTTGAAAGCACATGAAAAGCGGCAAAACGTGGACAATGATGCCCTTGGCCAAAAAGGGCGTATGCGTTTTTTCCTGAATATATTCAGGAAAAAACGCATACGCCCTTTTTGACCAACCAAGCAACCTGGAAAGGCCAATCAGCGCTCCAAAGAAGTCTCGATTCCCAGCGGGCAAAAGGGCCATGCGGAAAAAAGTGTCCAAACCAGAAATGCAGGACCGGCCATGGAGAAATGGGAGTCTTGCTACGCTGATGGGTGGGATGTAAATTGCCAACAGCCACTCCGGAGAAGTGTACGGTGTGTTCTGAAACATCTAAAAAACACAGCTTGGAGAGCATAGGGCACTTCCACTCATGGGCGTATAAATTGGGAACACTAAAAATCAGCAAGACACAGGCACCCCAAAGTTTAGGGCTGCACTGTTGACAAGAACCCCCACTTCATTACACCTTAAATATCCTAGGAAAGAGAAAAATGGATAAAGAAGTTGGGGTCCTCATGTACAATGGAATATCACTCAGCCATGAAATCAACGTCATAAGGCTAGTAGCAGCACGATGAGTGGATTTAGGTACGACGATTCTAAGTGAAATAAGTCACACAGAAAAAGACACTTATCCTAAGATATCACTTCTAGAGGGAATGTAAAAACCGCTACACTTGAACTGAATTACAAAACAGAACAGAGTCACACGTTTAGAAAACACACTATGGCTGCTGAACGGGAAAGGTGAGGTGGGGTGATGCATAAAACAAGGGTTTCAAATTAGTTCAGATACCGTTCCATAAACCCAATATGTAAGAGACAAGACCTATTCCTTTTTCAGTGAACTGGACTCAACACCCCCTATTCACCGCACAAGAATATATCTGACTAGTAAGAATCTTCAAACCTATGTATTGATATCTCTCTGTAAGTGAGTCAAGGGGGTGTAAAGCGGCATAAACACAGCCGTGAAAAGCAGCTAAACCCCATTATAAAAATAAATTACTTTTCAAAACCCGTGAAACAAAGACAGTGAAAGAGAGAGAAATTCTTACAAAATTCGTTCAGGGGCTGTGATGCAACCTGGATTGACCATATCTAGACCCACAGCTGATTGAGACATAAGGGTGGACACTCTTGGGGCTGAGAGGTTCGGTGAGGTTGGGTGAGCCAACGCAGACCCTTTCAAGTAATACTGCATGGTACCCATCCCATGGGTCCCAAATCTCCAGGTTCAAGGGCATCTTCCTACGTCGAAAACAGGCATGAGAAACCCAGAAGATGGTACACGGTGTGATCGGGAAAGGTTTCTAAAACGCACCTCATTTCTCATCTCCTTTGCTCGGGTTCGCCATTCCAGCCGATTTACTAGCCATCTCCCTCCTTGGAGAATCAGCACCTTTAACCTCCTGTTCCGTACAGGTTGCAATTTGTCCTGAGGATGAACGGGAAGAGGGGGAACCAATGAGAGACTAGCTCTAGGTGTTGGGACAGGCACAGGTCACTCTATTTTCCCATCAGGAAGAAGAATTAAGCACAAGCTCAGCCTGCCCCCCAGAACCAGAAGAGGGCCTGAAGCAATCCTGCGCTTTTGCGGCCAGCTCCCAAAAAAGCGAGTTGAAAAATGGAGCTCAGGGGCACTGCAATTCACAAACCTGCAGAGTTTTAAATGATAACTCTCGTCCACAAATATATTAAGGGAAGGCAACGAAGAGGCTTTGAAAGCAAGGCAGAATTGCAGGAAACAGATTTCAGGAGGTAGATTCGAATCGCCTTGAAAGCACATGAAAAGCGGCAAAACGTGGACAATGATGCCCTTGGCCAAAAAGGGCGTATGCGTTTTTTCCTGAATATATTCAGGAAAAAACGCATACGCCCTTTTTGGCCAACCAAGCAACCTGGAAAGGCCAATCAGCGCTCCAAAGAAGTCTCGCTTCCCAGCGGGCAAAAGGGCCATGCGGAAAAAAGTGTCCAAACCAGAAATGCAGGACCGGCCATGGAGAAATGGGAGTCTTGCTACGCTGATGGGTGGGATGTAAATTGCCAACAGCCACTCCGGAGAAGTGTACGGTGTGTTCTGAAACATCTAAAAAACACAGCTTGGAGAGCATAGGGCACTTCCACTCATGGGCGTATAAATTGGGAACACTAAAAATCAGCAAGACACAGGCACCCCAAAGTTTAGGGCTGCTCTGTTGACAAGAACCCCCACTTCATTACACCTTAAATATCCTAGGAAAGAGAAAAATGGATAAAGAAGTTGGGGTCCTCATGTACAATGGAATATCACTCAGCCATGAAATCAACGTCATAAGGCTAGTAGCAGCACGATGAGTGGATTTAGGTACGACGATTCTAAGTGAAATAAGTCACACAGAAAAAGACACTTATCCTAAGATATCACTTCTAGAGGGAATGTAAAAACCGCTACACTTGAACTGAATTACAAAACAGAACAGAGTCACACGTTTAGAAAACACACTATGGCTGCTGAACGGGAAAGGTGAGGTGGGGTGATGCATAAAACAAGGGTTTCAAATTAGCTCCGATACCGTTCCATAAACCCAATATGTAAGAGACAAGACCTATTCCTTTTTCAGTGAACTGGACTCAACACCCCTTATTCACCGCACAAGAATATATCTGACTAGTAAGAATCTTCAAACCTATGTATTGATATCTCTCTGTAAGTGAGTCAAGGGGGTGTAAAGCGGCATAAACACAGCCGTGAAAAGCAGCTAAACCCCATTATAAAAATAAATTACTCTTCAAAACCCGTGAAACAAAGACAGTGAAAGAGAGAGAAATTCTTACAAAATTCGTTCAGGGGCTGTGATGCAACCTGGATTGACCATATCTAGACCCACAGCTGATTGAGACATAAGGGTGGACACTCTTGGGGCTGAGAGGTTCGGTGAGGTTGGGTGAGCCAACGCAGACCCTTTCAAGTAATACTGCATGGTACCCATCCCATGGGTCCCAAATCTCCAGGTTCAAGGGCATCTTCCTACGTCGAAAACAGGCATGAGAAACCCAGAAGATGGTACACCATGTGATCGGGAAAGGTTTCTAAAACGCACCTCATTTCTCATCTCCTTTGCTCGGGTTCGCCATTCCAGCCGATTTACTAGCCATCTCCCTCCTTGGAGAATCAGCACCTTTAACCTCCTGTTCCGTACAGGTTGCAATTTGTCCTGAGGATGAACGGGAAGAGGGGGAACCAATGAGAGACTAGCTCTAGGTGTTGGGACAGGCACAGGTCACTCTATTTTCTCATCAGGAAGAAGAATTAAGCACAAGCTCAGCCTGTCTCCCAGAACCTGAAGAGGGCCTGAAGCAATCCTGCGCTTTTGCGGCCAGCTCCCAAAAAAGCGAGTTGAAAAATGGAGCTCAGGGGCACTGCAATTCACAAACCTGCAGAGTTTTAAATTATACGTCTCGTCCACAAATATATTAAGGGAAGGCAACGAAGAGGCTTTGAAAGCAAGGCAGAATTGCAGGAAACAGATTTCAGGAGGTAGATTCGAATCGCCTTGAAAGCACATGAAAAGCGGCAAAACGTGGACAATGATGCCCTTGGCCAAAAAGGGCGTATGCGTTTTTTCCTGAATATATTCAGGAAAAAACGCATACGCCCTTTTTGACCAACCAAGCAACCTGGAAAGGCCAATCAGCGCTCCAAAGAAGTCTCGATTCCCAGCGGGCAAAAGGGCCATGCGGAAAAAAGTGTCCAAACCAGAAATGCAGGACCGGCCATGGAGAAATGGGAGCCTTGCTACGCTGATGGGTGGGATGTAAATTGCCAACAGCCACTCCGGAGAAGTGTACGGTGTTTTCTGAAACATCTAAAAAACACAGCTTGGAGAGCATAGGGCACTTCCACTCATGGGCGTATAAATTGGGAACACTAAAAATCAGCAAGACACAGGCACCCCAAAGTTTAGGGCTGCTCTGTTGACAAGAACCCCCACTTCATTACACCTTAAATATCCTAGGAAAGAGAAAAATGGATAAAGAAGTTGGGGTCCTCATGTACAATGGAATATCACTCAGCCATGAAATCAACGTCATAAGGCTAGTAGCAGCACGATGAGTAGATTTAGGTACGACGATTCTAAGTGAAATAAGTCACACAGAAAAAGACACTTATCATAAGATATCACTTCTAGAGGGAATGTAAAAACCGCTACACTTGAACTGAATTGCAAAACAGAACAGAGTCCCACGTTTAGGAAACACACTATGGCTGCTGAACGGGAAAGGTGAGGTGGGGTGATGCATAAAACAAGGGTTTCAAATTAGCTCAGATACCGTTCCATAAACCCAATATGTAAGAGACAAGACCTATTCCTTTTTCAGTGAACTGGACTCAACACCCCCTATTCACCGCACAAGAATATATCTGACTAGTAAGAATCTTCAAACCTATGTATTGATATCTCTCTGTAAGTGAGTCAAGGGGGTGTAAAGCGGCATAAACACAGCCGTGAAAAGCAGCTAAACCCCATTATAAAAATAAATTACTTTTCAAAACCCGTGAAACAAAGACAGTGAAAGAGAGAGAAATTCTTACAAAATTCGTTCAGGGGCTGTGATGCAACCTGGATTGACCATATCTAGACCCACAGCTGATTGAGACATAAGGGTGGACACTCTTGGGGCTGAGAGGTTCGGTGAGGTTGGGTGAGCCAACGCAGACCCTTTCAAGTAATACTGCATGGTACCCATCCCATGGGTCCCAAATCTCCAGGTTCAAGGGCATCTTCCTACGTCGAAAACAGGCATGAGAAACCCAGAAGATGGTACACGGTGTGATCGGGAAAGGTTTCTAAAACGCACCTCATTTCTCATCTCCTTTGCTCGGGTTCGCCATTCCAGCCGATTTACTAGCCATCTCCCTCCTTGGAGAATCAGCACCTTTAACCTCCTGTTCCGTACAGGTTGCGATTTGTCCTGAGGATGAACGGGAAGAGGGGGAACCAATGAGAGACTAGCTCTAGGTGTTGGGACAGGCACAGGTCACTCTATTTTCCCATCAGGAAGAAGAATTAAGCACAAGCTCAGCCTGCCCCCCAGAACCAGAAGAGGGCCTGAAGCAATCCTGCGCTTTTGCGGCCAGCTCCCAAAAAAGCGAGTTGAAAAATGGAGCTCAGGGGCACTGCAATTCACAAACCTGCAGAGTTTTAAATGATACCTCTCGTCCACAAATATATTAAGGGAAGGCAACGAAGAGGCTTTGAAAGCAAGGCAGAATTGCAGGAAACAGATTTCAGGAGGTAGATTCGAATCGCCTTGAAAGCACATGAAAAGCGGCAAAACGTGGACAATGATGCCCTTGGCCAAAAAGGGCGTATGCGTTTTTTCCTGAATATATTCAGGAAAAAACGCATACGCCCTTTTTGGCCAACCAAGCAACCTGGAAAGGCCAATCAGCGCTCCAAAGAAGTCTCGCTTCCCAGCGGGCAAAAGGGCCATGCGGAAAAAAGTGTCCAAACCAGAAATGCAGGACCGGCCATGGAGAAATGGGAGCCTTGCTACGCTGATGGGTGGGATGTAAATTGCCAACAGCCACTCCGGAGAAGTGTACGGTGTGTTCTGAAACATCTAAAAAACACAGCTTGGAGAGCATAGGGCACTTCCACTCATGGCCGTATAAATTGGGAAAACTAAAAATCAGCAAGACACAGGCACCCCAAAGTTTAGGGCTGCTCTGTTGACAAGAACCCCCACTTCATTACACCTTAAATATCCTAGGAAAGAGAAAAATGGATAAAGAAGTTGGGGTCCTCATGTACAATGGAATATCACTCAGCCATGAAATCAACGTCATAAGGCTAGTAGCAGCACGATGAGTGGATTTAGGTACGACGATTCTAAGTGAAATAAGTCACACAGAAAAAGACACTTATCATAAGATATCACTTCTAGAGGGAATGTAAAAACCGCTACACTTGAACTGAATTGCAAAACAGAACAGAGTCCCACGTTTAGGAAACACACTATGGCTGCTGAACGGGAAAGGTGAGGTGGGGTGATGCATAAAACAAGGGTTTCAAATTAGCTCCGATACCGTTCCATAAACCCAATATGTAAGAGACAAGACCTATTCCTTTTTCAGTGAACTGGACTCAACACCCCCTATTCACCGCACAAGAATATATCTGACTAGTAAGAATCTTCAAACCTATGTATTGATATCTCTCTGTAAGTGAGTCAAGGGGGTGTAAAGCGGCATAAACACAGCCGTGAAAAGCAGCTAAACCCCATTATAAAACTAAATTACTTTTCAAAACCCGTGAAACAAAGACAGTGAAAGAGAGAGAAATTCTTACAAAATTCGTTCAGGGGCTGTGATGCAACCTGGATTGACCATATCTAGACCCACAGCTGATTGAGACATAAGGGTGGACACTCTTGGGGCTGAGAGGTTCGGTGAGGTTGGGTGAGCCAACGCAGACCCTTTCAAGTAATACTGCATGGTACCCATCCCATGGGTCCCAAATCTCCAGGTTCAAGGGCATCTTCCTACGTCGAAAACAGGCATGAGAAACCCAGAAGATGGTACACCGTGTGATCGGGAAAGGTTTCTAAAACGCACCTCATTTCTCATCTCCTTTGCTCGGGTTCGCCATTCCAGCCGATTTACTAGCCATCTCCCTCCTTGGAGAATCAGCACCTTTAACCTCCTGTTCCGTACAGGTTGCAATTTGTCCTGAGGATGAACGGGAAGAGGGGGAACCAATGAGAGACTAGCTCTAGGTGTTGGAACAGGCACAGGTCACTCTATTTTCCCATCAGGAAGAAGAATTAAGCACAAGCTCAGCCTGCCCCCCAGAACCAGAAGAGGGCCTGAAGCAATCCTGCGCTTTTGCAGCCAGCTCCCAAAAAAGCGAGTTGAAAAATGGAGCTCAGGGGGCACTGCAATTCACAAACCTGCAGAGTTTTAAATGATACCTCTCGTCCACAAATATATTAAGGGAAGGCAACGAAGAGGCTTTGAAAGCAAGGCAGAATTGCAGGAAACAGATTTCAGGAGGTAGATTCGAATCGCCTTGAAAGCACATGAAAAGCGGCAAAACGTGGACAATGATGCCCTTGGCCAAAAAGGGCGTATGCGTTTTTTCCTGAATATATTCAGGAAAAAACGCATACGCCCTTTTTGGCCAACCAAGCAACCTGGAAAGGCCAATCAGCGCTCCAAAGAAGTCTCGCTTCCCAGCAGGCAAAAGGGCCATGCGGAAAAAAGTGTCCAAACCAGAAATGCAGGACCGGCCATGGAGAAATGGGAGTCTTGCTACGCTGATGGGTGGGATGTAAATTGCCAACAGCCACTCCGGAGAAGTGTACGGTGTGTTCTGAAACATCTAAAAAACACAGCTTGGAGAGCATAGGGCACTTCCACTCATGGGCGTATAAATTGGGAACACTAAAAATCAGCAAGACACAGGCACCCCAAAGTTTAGGGCTGCTCTGTTGACAAGAACCCCCACTTCATTACACCTTAAATATCCTAGGAAAGAGAAAAATGGATAAAGAAGTTGGGGTCCTCATGTACAATGGAATATCACTCAGCCATGAAATCAACGTCATAAGGCTAGTAGCAGCACGATGAGTGGATTTAGGTACGACGATTCTAAGTGAAATAAGTCACACAGAAAAAGACACTTATCCTAAGATATCAATTAGAGAGGGAATGTAAAAACCGCTACACTTGAACTGAATTGCAAAACAGAACAGAGTCCCACGTTTAGAAAACACACTATGGCTGCTGAATGGGAAAGGTGAGGTGGGGTGATGCATAAAACAAGGGTTTCAAATTAGCTCCGATACCGTTCCATAAACCCAATATGTAAGAGACAAGACCTATTCCTTTTTCAGTGAACTGGACTCAACACCCCCTATTCACCGCACAAGAATATATCTGACTAGTAAGAATCTTCAAACCTATGTATTGATATCTCTCTGTAAGTGAGTCAAGGGGGTGTAAAGCGGCATAAACACAGCCGTGAAAAGCAGCTAAACCCCATTATAAAACTAAATTACTTTTCAAAACCCGTGAAACAAAGACAGTGAAAGAGAGAGAAATTCTTACAAAATTCGTTCAGGGGCTGTGATGCAACCTGGATTGACCATATCTAGACCCACAGCTGATTGAGACATAAGGGTGGACACTCTTGGGGCTGAGAGGTTCGGTGAGGTTGGGTGAGCCAACGCAGACCCTTTCAAGTAATACTGCATGGTACCCATCCCATGGGTCCCAAATCTCCAGGTTCAAGGGCATCTTCCTACGTCGAAAACAGGCATGAGAAACCCAGAAGATGGTACACGGTGTGATCGGGAAAGGTTTCTAAAACGCACCTCATTTCTCATCTCCTTTGCTCGGGTTCGCCATTCCAGCCGATTTACTAGCCATCTCCCTCCTTGGAGAATCAGCACCTTTAACCTCCTGTTCCGTACAGGTTGCAATTTGTCCTGAGGATGAACGGGAAGAGGGGGAACCAATGAGAGACTAGCTCTAGGTGTTGGGACAGGCACAGGTCACTCTATTTTGCATCAGGAAGAAGAATTAAGCACAAGCTCAGCCTGCCCCCCAGAACCAGAAGAGGGCCTGAAGCAATCCTGCGCTTTTGCGGCCAGCTCCCAAAAAAGCGAGTTGAAAAATGGAGCTCAGGGGCACTGCAATTCACAAACCTGCAGAGTTTTAAATGATACCTCTCGTCCACAAATATATTAAGGGAAGGCAACGAAGAGGCTTTGAAAGCAAGGCAGAATTGCAGGAAACAGATTTCAGGAGGTAGATTCGAATCGCCTTGAAAGCACATGAAAAGCGGCAAAACGTGGACAATGATGCCCTTGGCCAAAAAGGGCGTATGCGTTTTTTCCTGAATATATTCAGGAAAAAACGCATACGCCCTTTTTGGCCAACCAAGCAACCTGGAAGGGCCAATCAGCGCTCCAAAGAAGTCTCGCTTCCCAGCGGGCAAAAGGGCCATGCGGAAAAAAGTGTCCAAACCAGAAATGCAGGACCGGCCATGGAGAAATGGGAGTCTTGCTACGCTGATGGGTGGGATGTAAATTGCCAACAGCCACTCCGGAGAAGTGTACGGTGTGTTCTGAAACATCTAAAAAACACAGCTTGGAGAGCATAGGGCACTTCCACTCATGGGCGTATAAATTGGGAACACTAAAAATCAGCAAGACACAGGCACCCCAAAGTTTAGGGCTGCTCTGTTGACAAGAACCCCCACTTCATTACACCTTAAATATCCTAGGAAAGAGAAAAATGGATAAAGAAGTTGGGGTCCTCATGTACAATGGAATATCACTCAGCCATGAAATCAACGTCATAAGGCTAGTAGCAGCACGATGAGTGGATTTAGGTACGACGATTCTAAGTGAAATAAGTCACACAGAAAAAGACACTTATCCTAAGATATCACTTAGAGAGGGAATGTAAAAACCGCTACACTTGAACTGAATTACAAAACAGAACAGAGTCCCACGTTTAGGAAACACACTATGGCTGCTGAACGGGAAAGGTGAGGTGGGGTGATGCATAAAACAAGGGTTTCAAATTAGCTCCGATACCGTTCCATAAACCCAATATGTAAGAGACAAGACCTATTCCTTTTTCAGTGAACTGGACTCAACACCCCTTATTCACCGCACAAGAATATATCTGACTAGTAAGAATCTTCAAACCTATGTATTGATATCTCTCTGTAAGTGAGTCAAGGGGGTGTAAAGCGGCATAAACACAGCCGTGAAAAGCAGCTAAACCCCATTATAAAAATAAATTACTCTTCAAAACCCGTGAAACAAAGACAGTGAAAGAGAGAGAAATTCTTACAAAATTCGTTCAGGGGCTGTGATGCAACCTGGATTGACCATATCTAGACCCACAGCTGATTGAGACATAAGGGTGGACACTCTTGGGGCTGAGAGGTTCGGTGAGGTTGGGTGAGCCAACGCAGACCCTTTCAAGTAATACTGCATGGTACCCATCCCATGGGTCCCAAATCTCCAGGTTCAAGGGCATCTTCCTACGTCGAAAACAGGCATGAGAAACCCAGAAGATGGTACACCGTGTGATCGGGAAAGGTTTCTAAAACGCACCTCATTTCTCATCTCCTTTGCTCGGGTTCGCCATTCCAGCCGATTTACTAGCCATCTCCCTCCATGGAGAATCAGCACCTTTAACCTCCTGTTCCGTACAGGTTGCAATTTGTCCTGAGGATGAACGGGAAGAGGGGGAACCAATGAGAGACTAGCTCTAGGTGTTGGGACAGGCACAGGTCACTCTATTTTCCCATCAGGAAGAAGAATTAAGCACAAGCTCAGCCTGCCCCCCAGAACCAGAAGAGGGCCTGAAGCAATCCTGCGCTTTTGCGGCCAGCTCCCAAAAAAGCGAGTTGAAAAATGGAGCTCAGGGGCACTGCAATTCACAAACCTGCAGAGTTTTAAATGATACCTCTCGTCCACAAATATATTAAGGGAAGGCAAGGAAGAGGCTTTGAAAGCAAGGCAGAATTGCAGGAAACAGATTTCAGGAGGTAGATTCGAATCGCCTTGAAAGCACATGAAAAGCGGCAAAACGTGGACAATGATGCCCTTGGCCAAAAAGGGCGTATGCGTTTTTTCCTGAATATATTCAGGAAAAAACGCATACGCCCTTTTTGGCCAACCAAGCAACCTGGAAAGGCCAATCAGCGCTCCAAAGAAGTCTCGCTTCCCAGCGGGCAAAAGGGCCATGCGGAAAAAAGTGTCCAAACCAGAAATGCAGGACCGGCCATGGAGAAATGGGAGCCTGGCTACGCTGATGGGTGGGATGTAAATTGCCAACAGCCACTCCGGAGAAGTGTACGGTGTGTTCTGAAACATCTAAAAAACACAGCTTGGAGAGCATAGGGCACTTCCACTCATGGCCGTATAAATTGGGAAAACTAAAAATCAGCAAGACACAGGCACCCCAAAGTTTAGGGCTGCTCTGTTGACAAGAACCCCCACTTCATTACACCTTAAATATCCTAGGAAAGAGAAAAATGGATAAAGAAGTTGGGGTCCTCATGTACAATGGAATATCACTCAGCCATGAAATCAACGTCATAAGGCTAGTAGCAGCACGATGAGTGGATTTAGGTACGACGATTCTAAGTGAAATAAGTCACACAGAAAAAGACACTTATCATAAGATATCACTTCTAGAGGGAATGTAAAAACCGCTACACTTGAACTGAATTGCAAAACAGAACAGAGTCCCACGTTTAGGAAACACACTATGGCTGCTGAACGGGAAAGGTGAGGTGGGGTGATGCATAAAACAAGGGTTTCAAATTAGCTCCGATACCGTTCCATAAACCCAATATGTAAGAGACAAGACCTATTCCTTTTTCAGTGAACTGGACTCAACACCCCCTATTCACCGCACAAGAATATATCTGACTAGTAAGAATCTTCAAACCTATGTATTGATATCTCTCTGTAAGTGAGTCAAGGGGGTGTAAAGCGGCATAAACACAGCCGTGAAAAGCAGCTAAACCCCATTATAAAACTAAATTACTTTTCAAAACCCGTGAAACAAAGACAGTGAAAGAGAGAGAAATTCTTACAAAATTCGTTCAGGGGCTGTGATGCAACCTGGATTGACCATATCTAGACCCACAGCTGATTGAGACATAAGGGTGGACACTCTTGGGGCTGAGAGGTTCGGTGAGGTTGGGTGAGCCAACGCAGACCCTTTCAAGTAATACTGCATGGTACCCATCCCATGGGTCCCAAATCTCCAGGTTCAAGGGCATCTTCCTACGTCGAAAACAGGCATGAGAAACCCAGAAGATGGTACACCGTGTGATCGGGAAAGGTTTCTAAAACGCACCTCATTTCTCATCTCCTTTGCTCGGGTTCGCCATTCCAGCCGATTTACTAGCCATCTCCCTCCTTGGAGAATCAGCACCTTTAACCTCCTGTTCCGTACAGGTTGCGATTTGTCCTGAGGATGAAGGGGAAGAGGGGGAACCAATGAGAGACTAGCTCTAGGTGTTGGGACAGGCACAGGTCACTCTATTTTCCCATCAGGAAGAAGAATTAAGCACAAGCTCAGCCTGCCCCCCAGAACCAGAAGAGGGCCTGAAGCAATCCTGCGCTTTTGCGGCCAGCTCCCAAAAAAGCGAGTTGAAAAATGGAGCTCAGGGGCACTGCAATTCACAAACCTGCAGAGTTTTAAATGATACCTCTCGTCCACAAATATATTAAGGGAAGGCAACGAAGAGGCTTTGAAAGCAAGGCAGAATTGCAGGAAACAGATTTCAGGAGGTAGATTCGAATCGCCTTGAAAGCACATGAAAAGCGGCAAAACGTGGACAATGATGCCCTTGGCCAAAAAGGGCGTATGCGTTTTTTCCTGAATATATTCAGGAAAAAACGCATACGCCCTTTTTGGCCAACCAAGCAACCTGGAAAGGCCAATCAGCGCTCCAAAGAAGTCTCGCTTCCCAGCAGGCAAAAGGGCCATGCGGAAAAAAGTGTCCAAACCAGAAATGCAGGACCGGCCATGGAGAAATGGGAGTCTTGCTACGCTGATGGGTGGGATGTAAATTGCCAACAGCCACTCCGGAGAAGTGTACGGTGTGTTCTGAAACATCTAAAAAACACAGCTTGGAGAGCATAGGGCACTTCCACTCATGGGCGTATAAATTGGGAACACTAAAAATCAGCAAGACACAGGCACCCCAAAGTTTAGGGCTGCTCTGTTGACAAGAACCCCCACTTCATTACACCTTAAATATCCTAGGAAAGAGAAAAATGGAAAAGAAGTTGGGGTCCTCATGTACAATGGAATATCACTCAGCCATGAAATCAACGTCATAAGGCTAGTAGCAGCACGATGAGTGGATTTAGGTACGACGATTCTAAGTGAAATAAGTCACACAGAAAAAGACACTTATCCTAAGATATCAATTAGAGAGGGAATGCAAAAACCGCTACACTTGAACTGAATTGCAAAACAGAACAGAGTCCCACGTTTAGAAAACACACTATGGCTGCTGAACGGGAAAGGTGAGGTGGGGTGATGCATAAAACAAGGGTTTCAAATTAGCTCCGATACCGTTCCATAAACCCAATATGTAAGAGACAAGACCTATTCCTTTTTCAGTGAACTGGACTCAACACCCCCTATTCACCGCACAAGAATATATCTGACTAGTAAGAATCTTCAAACCTATGTATTGATATCTCTCTGTAAGTGAGTCAAGGGGGTGTAAAGCGGCATAAACACAGCCGTGAAAAGCAGCTAAACCCCATTATAAAAATAAATTACTTTTCAAAACCCGTGAAACAAAGACAGTGAAAGAGAGAGAAATTCTTACAAAATTCGTTCAGGGGCTGTGATGCAACCTGGATTGACCATATCTAGACCCACAGCTGATTGAGACATAAGGGTGGACACTCTTGGGGCTGAGAGGTTCGGTGAGGTTGGGTGAGCCAACGCAGACCCTTTCAAGTAATACTGCATGGTACCCATCCCATGGGTCCCAAATCTCCAGGTTCAAGGGCATCTTCCTACGTCGAAAACAGGCATGAGAAACCCAGAAGATGGTACACGGTGTGATCGGGAAAGGTTTCTAAAACGCACCTCATTTCTCATCTCCTTTGCTCGGGTTCGCCATTCCAGCCGATTTACTAGCCATCTCCCTCCTTGGAGAATCAGCACCTTTAACCTCCTGTTCCGTACAGGTTGCAATTTGTCCTGAGGATGAACGGGAAGAGGGGGAACCAATGAGAGACTAGCTCTAGGTGTTGGGACAGGCACAGGTCACTCTATTTTCCCATCAGGAAGAAGAATTAAGCACAAGCTCAGCCTGCCCCCCAGAACCAGAAGAGGGCCTGAAGCAATCCTGCGCTTTTGCGGCCAGCTCCCAAAAAAGCGAGTTGAAAAATGGAGCTCAGGGGCACTGCAATTCACAAACCTGCAGAGTTTTAAATGATACCTCTCGTCCACAAATATATTAAGGGAAGGCAAGGAAGAGGCTTTGAAAGCAAGGCAGAATTGCAGGAAACAGATTTCAGGAGGTAGATTCGAATCGCCTTGAAAGCACATGAAAAGCGGCAAAACGTGGACAATGATGCCCTTGGCCAAAAAGGGCGTATGCGTTTTTTCCTGAATATATTCAGGAAAAAACGCATACGCCCTTTTTGGCCAACCAAGCAACCTGGAAGGGCCAATCAGCGCTCCAAAGAAGTCTCGCATCCCAGCGGGCAAAAGGGCCATGCGGAAAAAAGTGTCCAAACCAGAAATGCAGGACCGGCCATGGAGAAATGGGAGTCTTGCTACGCTGATGGGTGGGATGTAAATTGCCAACAGCCACTCCGGAGAAGTGTACGGTGTGTTCTGAAACATCTAAAAAACACAGCTTGGAGAGCATAGGGCACTTCCACTCATGGGCGTATAAATTGGGAACACTAAAAATCAGCAAGACACAGGCACCCCAAAGTTTAGGGCTGCTCTGTTGACAAGAACCCCCACTTCATTACACCTTAAATATCCTAGGAAAGAGAAAAATGGATAAAGAAGTTGGGGTCCTCATGTACAATGGAATATCACTCAGCCATGAAATCAACGTCATAAGGCTAGTAGCAGCACGATGAGTGGATTTAGGTACGACGATTCTAAGTGAAATAAGTCACACAGAAAAAGACACTTATCCTAAGATATCACTTAGAGAGGGAATGTAAAAACCGCTACACTTGAACTGAATTACAAAACAGAACAGAGTCCCACGTTTAGGAAACACACTATGGCTGCTGAACGGGAAAGGTGAGGTGGGGTGATGCATAAAACAAGGGTTTCAAATTAGCTCCGATACCGTTCCATAAACCCAATATGTAAGAGACAAGACCTATTCCTTTTTCAGTGAACTGGACTCAACACCCCTTATTCACCGCACAAGAATATATCTGACTAGTAAGAATCTTCAAACCTATGTATTGATATCTCTCTGTAAGTGAGTCAAGGGGGTGTAAAGCGGCATAAACACAGCCGTGAAAAGCAGCTAAACCCCATTATAAAAATAAATTACTCTTCAAAACCCGTGAAACAAAGACAGTGAAAGAGAGAGAAATTCTTACAAAATTCGTTCAGGGGCTGTGATGCAACCTGGATTGACCATATCTAGACCCACAGCTGATTGAGACATAAGGGTGGACACTCTTGGGGCTGAGAGGTTCGGTGAGGTTGGGTGAGCCAACGCAGACCCTTTCAAGTAATACTGCATGGTACCCATCCCATGGGTCCCAAATCTCCAGGTTCAAGGGCATCTTCCTACGTCGAAAACAGGCATGAGAAACCCAGAAGATGGTACACGGTGTGATCGGGAAAGGTTTCTAAAACGCACCTCATTTCTCATCTCCTTTGCTCGGGTTCGCCATTCCAGCCGATTTACTAGCCATCTCCCTCCTTGGAGAATCAGCACCTTTAACCTCCTGTTCCGTACAGGTTGCAATTTGTCCTGAGGATGAACGGGAAGAGGGGGAACCAATGAGAGACTAGCTCTAGGTGTTGGGACAGGCACAGGTCACTCTATTTTCCCATCAGGAAGAAGAATTAAGCACAAGCTCAGCCTGCCCCCCAGAACCAGAAGAGGGCCTGAAGCAATCCTGCGCTTTTGCGGCCAGCTCCCAAAAAAGCGAGTTGAAAAATGGAGCTCAGGGGCACTGCAATTCACAAACCTGCAGAGTTTTAAATGATACCTCTCGTCCACAAATATATTAAGGGAAGGCAACGAAGAGGCTTTGAAAGCAAGGCAGAATTGCAGGAAACAGATTTCAGGAGGTAGATTCGAATCGCCTTGAAAGCACATGAAAAGCGGCAAAACGTGGACAATGATGCCCTTGGCCAAAAAGGGCGTATGCGTTTTTTCCTGAATATATTCAGGAAAAAACGCATACGCCCTTTTTGGCCAACCAAGCAACCTGGAAAGGCCAATCAGCGCTCCAAAGAAGTCTCGCTTCCCAGCGGGCAAAAGGGCCATGCGGAAAAAAGTGTCCAAACCAGAAATGCAGGACCGGCCATGGAGAAATGGGAGCCTTGCTACGCTGATGGGTGGGATGTAAATTGCCAACAGCCACTCCGGAGAAGTGTACGGTGTGTCCTGAAACATCTAAAAAACACAGCTTGGAGAGCATAGGGCACTTCCACTCATGGGCGTATAAATTGGGAAAACTAAAAATCAGCAAGACACAGGCACCCCAAAGTTTAGGGCTGCTCTGTGGACAAGAACCCCCACTTCATTACACCTTAAATATCCTAGGAAAGAGAAAAATGGATAAAGAAGTTGTGGTCCTCATGTACAATGGAATATCACTCAGCCATGAAATCAACGTCATAAGGCTAGTAGCAGCACGATGAGTGGATTTAGGTACGACGATTCTAAGTGAAATAAGTCACACAGAAAAAGACACTTATCATAAGATATCACTTCTAGAGGGAATGTAAAAACCGCTACACTTGAACTGAATTGCAAAACAGAACAGAGTCCCACGTTTAGGAAACACACTATGGCTGGTGAACGGGAAAGGTGAGGTGGGGTGATGCATAAAACAAGGGTTTCAAATTAGCTCCGATACCGTTCCATAAACCCAATATGTAAGAGACAAGACCTATTCCTTTTTCAGTGAACTGGACTCAACACCCCCTATTCACCGCACAAGAATATATCTGACTAGTAAGAATCTTCAAACCTATGTATTGATATCTCTCTGTAAGTGAGTCAAGGGGGTGTAAAGCGGCATAAACACAGCCGTGAAAAGCAGCTAAACCCCATTATAAAACTAAATTACTTTTCAAAACCCGTGAAACAAAGACAGTGAAAGAGAGAGAAATTCTTACAAAATTCGTTCAGGGGCTGTGATGCAACCTGGATTGACCATATCTAGACCCACAGCTGATTGAGACATAAGGGTGGACACTCTTGGGGCTGAGAGGTTCGGTGAGGTTGGGTGAGCCAACGCAGACCCTTTCAAGTAATACTGCATGGTACCCATCCCATGGGTCCCAAATCTCCAGGTTCAAGGGCATCTTCCTACGTCGAAAACAGGCATGAGAAACCCAGAAGATGGTACACCGTGTGATCGGGAAAGGTTTCTAAAACGCACCTCATTTCTCATCTCCTTTGCTCGGGTTCGCCATTCCAGCCGATTTACTAGCCATCTCCCTCCTTGGAGAATCAGCACCTTTAACCTCCTGTTCCGTACAGGTTGCAATTTGTCCTGAGGATGAACGGGAAGAGGGGGAACCAATGAGAGACTAGCTCTAGGTGTTGGGACAGGCACAGGTCACTCTATTTTCCCATCAGGAAGAAGAATTAAGCACAAGCTCAGCCTGCCCCCCAGAACCAGAAGAGGGCCTGAAGCAATCCTGCGCTTTTGCGGCCAGCTCCCAAAAAAGCGAGTTGAAAAATGGAGCTCAGGGGCACTGCAATTCACAAACCTGCAGAGTTTTAAATGATACCTCTCGTCCACAAATATATTAAGGGAAGGCAACGAAGAGGCTTTGAAAGCAAGGCAGAATTGCAGGAAACAGATTTCAGGAGGTAGATTCGAATCGCCTTGAAAGCACATGAAAAGCGGCAAAACGTGGACAATGATGCCCTTGGCCAAAAAGGGCGTATGCGTTTTTTCCTGAATATATTCAGGAAAAAACGCATACGCCCTTTTTGGCCAACCAAGCAACCTGGAAAGGCCAATCAGCGCTCCAAAGAAGTCTCGCTTCCCAGCGGGCAAAAGGGCCATGCGGAAAAAAGTGTCCAAACCAGAAATGCAGGACCGGCCATGGAGAAATGGGAGTCTTGCTACGCTGATGGGTGGGATGTAAATTGCCAACAGCCACTCCGGAGAAGTGTACGGTGTGTTCTGAAACATCTAAAAAACACAGCTTGGAGAGCATAGGGCACTTCCACTCATGGGCGTATAAATTGGGAACACTAAAAATCAGCAAGACACAGGCACCCCAAAGTTTAGGGCTGCTCTGTTGACAAGAACCCCCACTTCATTACACCTTAAATATCCTAGGAAAGAGAAAAATGGATAAAGAAGTTGGGGTCCTCATGTACAATGGAATATCACTCAGCCATGAAATCAACGTCATAAGGCTAGTAGCAGCACGATGAGTGGATTTAGGTACGACGATTCTAAGTGAAATAAGTCACACAGAAAAAGACACTTATCCTAAGATATCACTTAGAGAGGGAATGTAAAAACCGCTACACTTGAACTGAATGACAAAACAGAACAGAGTCACACGTTTAGAAAACACACTATGGCTGCTGAACGGGAAAGGTGAGGTGGGGTGATGCATAAAACAAGGGTTTCAAATTAGCTCCGATACCGTTCCATAAACCCAATATGTAAGAGACAAGACCTATTCCTTTTTCAGTGAACTGGACTCAACACCCCTTATTCACCGCACAAGAATATATCTGACTAGTAAGAATCTTCAAACCTATGTATTGATATCTCTCTGTAAGTGAGTCAAGGGGGTGTAAAGCGGCATAAACACAGCCGTGAAAAGCAGCTAAACCCCATTATAAAAATAAATTACTCTTCAAAACCCGTGAAACAAAGACAGTGAAAGAGAGAGAAATTCTTACAAAATTCGTTCAGGGGCTGTGATGCAACCTGGATTGACCATATCTAGACCCACAGCTGATTGAGACATAAGGGTGGACACTCTTGGGGCTGAGAGGTTCGGTGAGGTTGGGTGAGCCAACGCAGACCCTTTCAAGTAATACTGCATGGTACCCATCCCATGGGTCCCAAATCTCCAGGTTCAAGGGCATCTTCCTACGTCGAAAACAGGCATGAGAAACCCAGAAGATGGTACACCATGTGATCGGGAAAGGTTTCTAAAACGCACCTCATTTCTCATCTCCTTTGCTCGGGTTCGCCATTCCAGCCGATTTACTAGCCATCTCCCTCCTTGGAGAATCAGCACCTTTAACCTCCTGTTCCGTACAGGTTGCAATTTGTCCTGAGGATGAAGGGGAAGAGGGGGAACCAATGAGAGACTAGCTCTAGGTGTTGGGACAGGCACAGGTCACTCTATTTTCCCATCAGGAAGAAGAATTAAGCACAAGCTCAGCCTGCCCCCCAGAACCAGAAGAGGGCCTGAAGCAATCCTGCGCTTTTGCGGCCAGCTCCCAAAAAAGCGAGTTGAAAAATGGAGCTCAGGGGCACTGCAATTCACAAACCTGCAGAGTTTTAAATGATACCTCTCGTCCACAAATATATTAAGGGAAGGCAAGGAAGAGGCTTTGAAAGCAAGGCAGAATTGCAGGAAACAGATTTCAGGAGGTAGATTCGAATCGCCTTGAAAGCACATGAAAAGCGGCAAAACGTGGACAATGATGCCCTTGGCCAAAAAGGGCGTATGCGTTTTTTCCTGAATATATTCAGGAAAAAACGCATACGCCCTTTTTGGCCAACCAAGCAACCTGGAAAGGCCAATCAGCGCTCCAAAGAAGTCTCGCTTCCCAGCGGGCAAAAGGGCCATGCGGAAAAAAGTGTCCAAACCAGAAATGCAGGACCGGCCATGGAGAAATGGGAGTCTTGCTACGCTGATGGGTGGGATGTAAATTGCCAACAGCCACTCCGGAGAAGTGTACGGTGTGTTCTGAAACATCTAAAAAACACAGCTTGGAGAGCATAGGGCACTTCCACTCATGGGCGTATAAATTGGGAACACTAAAAATCAGCAAGACACAGGCACCCCAAAGTTTAGGGCTGCTCTGTTGACAAGAACCCCCACTTCATTACACCTTAAATATCCTAGGAAAGAGAAAAATGGATAAAGAAGTTGGGGTCCTCATGTACAATGGAATATCACTCAGCCATGAAATCAACGTCATAAGGCTAGTAGCAGCACGATGAGTGGATTTAGGTACGACGATTCTAAGTGAAATAAGTCACACAGAAAAAGACACTTATCCTAAGATATCACTTAGAGAGGGAATGTAAAAACCGCTACACTTGAACTGAATTACAAAACAGAACAGAGTCACACGTTTAGAAAACACACTATGGCTGCTGAACGGGAAAGGTGAGGTGGGGTGATGCATAAAACAAGGGTTTCAAATTAGCTCCGATACCGTTCCATAAACCCAATATGTAAGAGACAAGACCTATTCCTTTTTCAGTGAACTGGACTCAACACCCCTTATTCACCGCACAAGAATATATCTGACTAGTAAGAATCTTCAAACCTATGTATTGATATCTCTCTGTAAGTGAGTCAAGGGGGTGTAAAGCGGCATAAACACAGCCGTGAAAAGCAGCTAAACCCCATTATAAAAATAAATTACTCTTCAAAACCCGTGAAACAAAGACAGTGAAAGAGAGAGAAATTCTTACAAAATTCGTTCAGGGGCTGTGATGCAACCTGGATTGACCATATCTAGACCCACAGCTGATTGAGACATAAGGGTGGACACTCTTGGGGCTGAGAGGTTCGGTGAGGTTGGGTGAGCCAACGCAGACCCTTTCAAGTAATACTGCATGGTACCCATCCCATGGGTCCCAAATCTCCAGGTTCAAGGGCATCTTCCTACGTCGAAAACAGGCATGAGAAACCCAGAAGATGGTACACCATGTGATCGGGAAAGGTTTCTAAAACGCACCTCATTTCTCATCTCCTTTGCTCGGGTTCGCCATTCCAGCCGATTTACTAGCCATCTCCCTCCTTGGAGAATCAGCACCTTTAACCTCCTGTTCCGTACAGGTTGCAATTTGTCCTGAGGATGAACGGGAAGAGGGGGAACCAATGAGAGACTAGCTCTAGGTGTTGGGACAGGCACAGGTCACTCTATTTTCCCATCAGGAAGAAGAATTAAGCACAAGCTCAGCCTGCCCCCCAGAACCAGAAGAGGGCCTGAAGCAATCCTGCGCTTTTGCGGCCAGCTCCCAAAAAAGCGAGTTGAAAAATGGAGCTCAGGGGCACTGCAATTCACAAACCTGCAGAGTTTTAAATGATACCTCTCGTCCACAAATATATTAAGGGAAGGCAACGAAGAGGCTTTGAAAGCAAGGCAGAATTGCAGGAAACAGATTTCAGGAGGTAGATTCGAATCGCCTTGAAAGCACATGAAAAGCGGCAAAACGTGGACAATGATGCCCTTGGCCAAAAAGGGCGTATGCGTTTTTTCCTGAATATATTCAGGAAAAAACGCATACGCCCTTTTTGGCCAACCAAGCAACCTGGAAAGGCCAATCAGCGCTCCAAAGAAGTCTCGCTTCCCAGCGGGCAAAAGGGCCATGCGGAAAAAAGTGTCCAAACCAGAAATGCAGGACCGGCCATGGAGAAATGGGAGCCTTGCTACGCTGATGGGTGGGATGTAAATTGCCAACAGCCACTCCGGAGAAGTGTACGGTGTGTTCTGAAACATCTAAAAAACACAGCTTGGAGAGCATAGGGCACTTCCACTCATGGGCGTATAAATTGGGAACACTAAAAATCAGCAAGACACAGGCACCCCAAAGTTTAGGGCTGCTCTGTTGACAAGAACCCCCACTTCATTACACCTTAAATATCCTAGGAAAGAGAAAAATGGATAAAGAAGTTGGGGTCCTCATGTACAATGGAATATCACTCAGCCATGAAATCAACGTCATAAGGCTAGTAGCAGCACGATGAGTGGATTTAGGTACGACGATTCTAAGTGAAATAAGTCACACAGAAAAAGACACTTATCCTAAGATATCACTTAGAGAGGGAATGTAAAAACCGCTACACTTGAACTGAATTACAAAACAGAACAGAGTCACACGTTTAGAAAACACACTATGGCTGCTGAACGGGAAAGGTGAGGTGGGGTGATGCATAAAACAAGGGTTTCAAATTAGCTCCGATACCGTTCCATAAACCCAATATGTAAGAGACAAGACCTATTCCTTTTTCAGTGAACTGGACTCAACACCCCTTATTCACCGCACAAGAATATATCTGACTAGTAAGAATCTTCAAACCTATGTATTGATATCTCTCTGTAAGTGAGTCAAGGGGGTGTAAAGCGGCATAAACACAGCCGTGAAAAGCAGCTAAACCCCATTATAAAAATAAATTACTCTTCAAAACCCGTGAAACAAAGACAGTGAAAGAGAGAGAAATTCTTACAAAATTCGTTCAGGGGCTGTGATGCAAAATGGATTGAACATATCTAGACCCACAGCTGATTGAGACATAAGGGTGGACACTCTTGGGGCTGAGAGGTTCGGTGAGGTTGGGTGAGCCAACGCAGACCCTTTCAAGTAATACTGCATGGTACCCATCCCATGGGTCCCAAATCTCCAGGTTCAAGGGCATCTTCCTACGTCGAAAACAGGCATGAGAAACCCAGAAGATGGTACACCATGTGATCGGGAAAGGTTTCTAAAACGCACCTCATTTCTCATCTCCTTTGCTCGGGTTCGCCATTCCAGCCGATTTACTAGCCATCTCCCTCCTTGGAGAATCAGCACCTTTAACCTCCTGTTCCGTACAGGTTGCAATTTGTCCTGAGGATGAACGGGAAGAGGGGGAACCAATGAGAGACTAGCTCTAGGTGTTGGGACAGGCACAGGTCACTCTATTTTCCCATCAGGAAGAAGAATTAAGCACAAGCTCAGCCTGCCCCCCAGAACCAGAAGAGGGCCTGAAGCAATCCTGCGCTTTTGCGGCCAGCTCCCAAAAAAGCGAGTTGAAAAATGGAGCTCAGGGGCACTGCAATTCACAAACCTGCAGAGTTTTAAATGATACCTCTCGTCCACAAATATATTAAGGGAAGGCAACGAAGAGGCTTTGAAAGCAAGGCAGAATTGCAGGAAACAGATTTCAGGAGGTAGATTCGAATCGCCTTGAAAGCACATGAAAAGCGGCAAAACGTGGACAATGATGCCCTTGGCCAAAAAGGGCGTATGCGTTTTTTCCTGAATATATTCAGGAAAAAACGCATACGCCCTTTTTGGCCAACCAAGCAACCTGGAAAGGCCAATCAGCGCTCCAAAGAAGTCTCGCTTCCCAGCGGGCAAAAGGGCCATGCGGAAAAAAGTGTCCAAACCAGAAATGCAGGACCGGCCATGGAGAAATGGGAGCCTTGCTACGCTGATGGGTGGGATGTAAATTGCCAACAGCCACTCTGGAGAAGTGTACGGTGTGTTCTGAAACATCTAAAAAACACAGCTTGGAGAGCATAGGGCACTTCCACTCATGGGCGTATAAATTGGGAAAACTAAAAATCAGCAAGACACAGGCACCCCAAAGTTTAGGGCTGCTCTGTTGACAAGAACCCCCACTTCATTACACCCTAAATATCCTAGGAAAGAGAAAAATGGATAAAGAAGTTGGGGTCCTCATGTACAATGGAATATCACTCAGCCATGAAATCAACGTCATAAGGCTAGTAGCAGCAGGATGAGTGGATTTAGGTACGACGATTCTAAGTGAAATAAGTCACACAGAAAAAGACACTTATCATAAGATATCACTTAGAGAGGGAATGTAAAAACCGCTACACTTGAACTGAATTACAAAACAGAACAGAGTCACACGTTTAGGAAACACACTATGGCTGCTGAACGGGAAAGGTGAGGTGGGGTGATGCATAAAACAAGGGTTTCAAATTAGCTCCGATACCGTTCCATAAACCCAATATGTAAGAGACAAGACCTATTCCTTTTTCAGTGAACTGGACTCAACACCCCTTATTCACCGCACAAGAATATATCTGACTAGTAAGAATCTTCAAACCTATGTATTGATATCTCTCTGTAAGTGAGTCAAGGGGGTGTAAAGCGGCATAAACACAGCCGTGAAAAGCAGCTAAACCCCATTATAAAAATAAATTACTCTTCAAAACCCGTGAAACAAAGACAGTGAAAGAGAGAGAAATTCTTTCAAAATTCGTTCAGGGGCTGTGATGCAACCTGGATTGACCATATCTAGACCCACAGCTGATTGAGACATAAGGGTGGACACTCTTGGGGCTGAGAGGTTCGGTGAGGTTGGGTGAGCCAACGCAGACCCTTTCAAGTAATACTGCATGGTACCCATCCCATGGGTCCCAAATCTCCAGGTTCAAGGGCATCTTCCTACGTCGAAAACAGGCATGAGAAACCCAGAAGATGGTACACCGTGTGATCAGGAAAGGTTTCTAAAACGCACCTCATTTCTCATCTCCTTTGCTCGGGTTCGCCATTCCAGCCGATTTACTAGCCATCTCCCTCCTTGGAGAATCAGCACCTTTAACCTCCTGTTCCGTACAGGTTGCAATTTGTCCTGAGGATGAACGGGAAGAGGGGGAACCAATGAGAGACTAGCTCTAGGTGTTGGGACAGGCACAGGTCACTCTATTTTCTCATCAGGAAGAAGAATTAAGCACAAGCTCAGCCTGTCCCCCAGAACCTGAAGAGGGCCTGAAGCAATCCTGCGCTTTTGCGGCCAGCTCCCAAAAAAGCGAGTTGAAAAATGGAGCTCAGGGGCACTGCAATTCACAAACCTGCAGAGTTTTAAATGATACGTCTCGTCCACAAATATATTAAGGGAAGGCAACGAAGAGGCTTTGAAAGCAAGGCAGAATTGCAGGAAACAGATTTCAGGAGGTAGATTCGAATCGCCTTGAAAGCACATGAAAAGCGGCAAAACGTGGACAATGATGCCCTTGGCCAAAAAGGGCGTATGCGTTTTTTCCTGAATATATTCAGGAAAAAACGCATACGCCCTTTTTGACCAACCAAGCAACCTGGAAAGACCAATCAGCGCTCCAAAGAAGTCTTGCTTCCCAGCGGGCAAAAGGGCCATGCGGAAAAAAGTGTCCAAACCAGAAATGCAGGACCGGCCATGGAGAAATGGGAGCCTTGCTACGCTGATGGGTGGGATGTAAATTGCCAACAGCCACTCCGGAGAAGTGTACGGTGTGTTCTGAAACATCTAAAAAACACAGCTTGGAGAGCATAGGGCACTTCCACTCATGGGCGTATAAATTGGGAACACTAAAAATCAGCAAGACACAGGCACCCCAAAGTTTAGGGCTGCTCTGTTGACAAGAACCCCCACTTCATTACACCTTAAATATCCTAGGAAAGAGAAAAATGGATAAAGAAGTTGGGGTCCTCATGTACAATGGAATATCACTCAGCCATGAAATCAACGTCATAAGGCTAGTAGCAGCACGATGAGTGGATTTAGGTACGACGATTCTAAGTGAAATAAGTCACACAGAAAAAGACACTTATCCTAAGATATCACTTAGAGAGGGAATGTAAAAACCGCTACACTTGAAATGAATTACAAAACAGAACAGAGTCCCACGTTTAGAAAACACACTATGGCTGCTGAACGGGAAAGGGGAGGTGGGGTGATGCATAAAACAAGGGTTTCAAATTAGCTCCGATACCGTTCCATAAACCCAATATGTAAGAGACAAGACCTATTCCTTTTTCAGTGAACTGGACTCAACACCCCTTATTCACCGCACAAGAATATATCTGACTAGTAAGAATCTTCAAACCTATGTATTGATATCTCTCTGTAAGTGAGTCAAGGGGCTGTAAAGCGGCATAAACACAGCCGTGAAAAGCAGCTAAACCCCATTATAAAAATAAATTACTCTTCAAAACCCGTGAAACAAAGACAGTGAAAGAGAGAGAAATTCTTACAAAATTCGTTCAGGGGCTGTGATGCAACCTGGATTGACCATATCTAGACCCACAGCTGATTGAGACATAAGGGTGGACACTCTTGGGGCTGAGAGGTTCGGTGAGGTTGGGTGAGCCAACGCAGACCCTTTCAAGTAATACTGCATGGTACCCATCCCATGGGTCCCAAATCTCCAGGTTCAAGGGCATCTTCCTACGTCGAAAACAGGCATGAGAAACCCAGAAGATGGTACACCGTGTGATTGGGAAAGGTTTCTAAAACGCACCTCATTTCTCATCTCCTTTGCTCGGGTTCGCCATTCCAGCCGATTTACTAGCCATCTCCCTCCTTGGAGAATCAGCACCTTTAACCTCCTGTTCCGTACAGGTTGCAATTTGTCCTGAGGATGAAGGGGAAGAGGGGGAACCAATGAGAGACTAGCTCTAGGTGTTGGGACAGGCACAGGTCACTCTATTTTCCCATCAGGAAGAAGAATTAAGCACAAGCTCAGCCTGCCCCCCAGAACCAGAAGAGGGCCTGAAGCAATCCTGCGCTTTTGCGGCCAGCTCCCAAAAAAGCGAGTTGAAAAATGGAGCTCAGGGGCACTGCAATTCACAAACCTGCAGAGTTTTAAATGATACCTCTCGTCCACAAATATATTAAGGGAAGGCAACGAAGAGGCTTTGAAAGCAAGGCAGAATTGCAGGAAACAGATTTCAGGAGGTAGATTCGAATCGCCTTGAAAGCACATGAAAAGCGGCAAAACGTGGACAATGATGCCCTTGGCCAAAAAGGGCGTATGCGTTTTTTCCTGAATATATTCAGGAAAAAACGCATACGCCCTTTTTGGCCAACCAAGCAACCTGGAAAGGCCAATCAGCGCTCCAAAGAAGTCTCGCTTCCCAGCGGGCAAAAGGGCCATGCGGAAAAAAGTGTCCAAACCAGAAATGCAGGACCGGCCATGGAGAAATGGGAGCCTTGCTACGCTGATGGGTGGGATGTAAATTGCCAACAGCCACTCCGGAGAAGTGTACGGTGTGTTCTGAAACATCTAAAAAACACAGCTTGGAGAGCATAGGGCACTTCCACTCATGGGCGTATAAATTGGGAAAACTAAAAATCAGCAAGACACAGGCACCCCAAAGTTTAGGGCTGCTCTGTTGACAAGAACCCCCACTTCATTACACCTTAAATATCCTAGGAAAGAGAAAAATGGATAAAGAAGTTGGGGTCCTCATGTACAATGGAATATCACTCAGCCATGAAATCAACGTCATAAGGCTAGTAGCAGCACGATGAGTGGATTTAGGTACGACGATTCTAAGTGAAATAAGTCACACAGAAAAAGACACTTATCCTAAGATATCACTTAGAGAGGGAATGTAAAAACCGCTACACTTGAAATGAATTACAAAACAGAACAGAGTCCCACGTTTAGAAAACACACTATGGCTGCTGAACGGGAAAGGGGAGGTGGGGTGATGCATAAAACAAGGGTTTCAAATTAGCTCCGATACCGTTCCATAAACCCAATATGTAAGAGACAAGACCTATTCCTTTTTCAGTGAACTGGACTCAACACCCCTTATTCACCGCACAAGAATATATCTGACTAGTAAGAATCTTCAAACCTATGTATTGATATCTCTCTGTAAGTGAGTCAAGGGGCTGTAAAGCGGCATAAACACAGCCGTGAAAAGCAGCTAAACCCCATTATAAAAATAAATTACTCTTCAAAACCCGTGAAACAAAGACAGTGAAAGAGAGAGAAATTCTTACAAAATTCGTTCAGGGGCTGTGATGCAACCTGGATTGACCATATCTAGACCCACAGCTGATTGAGACATAAGGGTGGACACTCTTGGGGCTGAGAGGTTCGGTGAGGTTGGGTGAGCCAACGCAGACCCTTTCAAGTAATACTGCATGGTACCCATCCCATGGGTCCCAAATCTCCAGGTTCAAGGGCATCTTCCTACGTCGAAAACAGGCATGAGAAACCCAGAAGATGGTACACCGTGTGATTGGGAAAGGTTTCTAAAACGCACCTCATTTCTCATCTCCTTTGCTCGGGTTCGCCATTCCAGCCGATTTACTAGCCATCTCCCTCCTTGGAGAATCAGCACCTTTAACCTCCTGTTCCGTACAGGTTGCAATTTGTCCTGAGGATGAAGGGGAAGAGGGGGAACCAATGAGAGACTAGCTCTAGGTGTTGGGACAGGCACAGGTCACTCTATTTTCCCATCAGGAAGAAGAATTAAGCACAAGCTCAGCCTGCCCCCCAGAACCAGAAGAGGGCCTGAAGCAATCCTGCGCTTTTGCGGCCAGCTCCCAAAAAAGCGAGTTGAAAAATGGAGCTCAGGGGCACTGCAATTCACAAACCTGCAGAGTTTTAAATGATACCTCTCGTCCACAAATATATTAAGGGAAGGCAACGAAGAGGCTTTGAAAGCAAGGCAGAATTGCAGGAAACAGATTTCAGGAGGTAGATTCGAATCGCCTTGAAAGCACATGAAAAGCGGCAAAACGTGGACAATGATGCCCTTGGCCAAAAAGGGCGTATGCGTTTTTTCCTGAATATATTCAGGAAAAAACGCATACGCCCTTTTTGGCCAACCAAGCAACCTGGAAAGGCCAATCAGCGCTCCAAAGAAGTCTCGCTTCCCAGCGGGCAAAAGGGCCATGCGGAAAAAAGTGTCCAAACCAGAAATGCAGGACTGGCCATGGAGAAATGGGAGCCTTGCTACGCTGATGGGTGGGATGTAAATTGCCAACAGCCACTCCGGAGAAGTGTACGGTGTGTTCTGAAACATCTAAAAAACACAGCTTGGAGAGCATAGGGCACTTCCACTCATGGGCGTATAAATTGGGAAAACTAAAAATCAGCAAGACACAGGCACCCCAAAGTTTAGGGCTGCTCTGTTGACAAGAACCCCCACTTCATTACACCTTAAATATCCTAGGAAAGAGAAAAATGGATAAAGAAGTTGTGGTCCTCATGTACAATGGAATATCACTCAGCCATGAAATCAACGTCATAAGGCTAGTAGCAGCACGATGAGTGGATTTAGGTACGACGATTCTAAGTGAAATAAGTCACACAGAAAAAGACACTTATCATAAGATATCACTTAGAGAGGGAATGTAAAAACCGCTACACTTGAACTGAATTACAAAACAGAACAGAGTCACACGTTTAGGAAACACACTATGGCTGCTGAACGGGAAAGGTGAGGTGGGGTGATGCATAAAACAAGGGTTTCAAATTAGCTCCGATACCGTTCCATAAACCCAATATGTAAGAGACAAGACCTATTCCTTTTTCAGTGAACTGGACTCAACACCCCCTATTCACCACACAAGAATATATCTGACTAGTAAGAATCTTCAAACCTATGTATTGATATCTCTCTGTAAGTGAGTCAAGGGGGTGTAAAGCGGCATAAACACAGCCGTGAAAAGCAGCTAAACCCCATTATAAAAATAAATTACTTTTCAAAACCCGTGAAACAAAGACAGTGAAAGAGAGAGAAATTCTTACAAAATTCGTTCAGGGGCTGTGATGCAACCTGGATTGACCATATCTAGACCCACAGCTGATTGAGACATAAGGGTGGACACTCTTGGGGCTGAGAGGTTCGGTGAGGTTGGGTGAGCCAACGCAGACCCTTTCAAGTAATACTGCATGGTACCCATCCCATGGGTCCCAAATCTCCAGGTTCAAGGGCATCTTCCTACGTCAAAAACAGGCATGAGAAACCGAGAAGATGGTACACCGTGTGATCGGGAAAGGTTTCTAAAACGCACCTCATTTCTCATCTCCTTTGCTCAGGTTCGCCATTCCAGCCGATTTACTAGCCATCTCCCTCCTTGGAGAATCAGCACCTTTAACCTCCTGTTTCGTACAGGTTGCAATTTGTCCTGAGGATGAACGGGAAGAGGGGGAACCAATGAGAGACTAGCTCTAGGTGTTGGGACAGGCACAGGTCACTCTATTTTCCCATCAGGAAGAAGAATTAAGCACAAGCTCAGCCTGCCCCCCAGAACCAGAAGAGGGCCTGAAGCAATCCTGCGCTTTTCCGGCCAGCTCCCAAAAAAGCGAGTTGAAAAATGGAGCTCAGGGGCACTGCAATTCACAAACCTGCAGAGTTTTAAATGATACCTCTCGTCCACAAATATATTAAGGGAAGGCAACGAAGAGGCTTTGAAAGCAAGGCAGAATTGCAGGAAACAGATTTCAGGAGGTAGATTCGAATCGCCTTGAAAGCACATGAAAAGCGGCAAAACGTGGACAATGATGCCCTTGGCCAAAAAGGGCGTATGCGTTTTTTCCTGAATATATTCAGGAAAAAACGCATACGCCCTTTTTGGCCAACCAAGCAACCTGGAAAGGCCAATCAGCGCTCCAAAGAAGTCTCGCTTCCCAGCGGGCAAAAGGGCCATGCGGAAAAAAGTGTCCAAACCAGAAATGCAGGACCGGCCATGGAGAAATGGGAGTCTTGCTACGCTGATGGGTGGGATGTAAATTGCCAACAGCCACTCCGGAGAAGTGTACGGTGTGTTCTGAAACATCTAAAAAACACAGCTTGGAGAGCATAGGGCACTTCCACTCATGGGCGTATAAATTGGGAAAACTAAAAATCAGCAAGACACAGGCACCCCAAAGTTTAGGGCTGCTCTGTTGACAAGAACCCCCACTTCATTACACCTTAAATATCCTAGGAAAGAGAAAAATGGATAAAGAAGTTGGGGTCCTCATGTACAATGGAATATCACTCAGCCATGAAATCAACGTCATAAGGCTAGTAGCAGCACGATGAGTGGATTTAGGTACGACGATTCTAAGTGAAATAAGTCACACAGAAAAAGACACTTATCCTAAGATATCACTTAGAGAGGGAATGTAAAAACCGCTACACTTGAAATGAATTACAAAACAGAACAGAGTCACACGTTTAGGAAACACACTATGGCTGCTGAACGGGAAAGGGGAGGTGGGGTGATGCATAAAACAAGGGTTTCAAATTAGCTCCGATACCGTTCCATAAACCCAATATGTAAGAGACAAGACCTATTCCTTTTTCAGTGAACTGGACTCAACACCCCTTATTCACCGCACAAGAATATATCTGACTAGTAAGAATCTTCAAACCTATGTATTGATATCTCTCTGTAAGTGAGTCAAGGGGGTGTAAAGCGGCATAAACACAGCCGTGAAAAGCAGCTAAACCCCATTATAAAAATAAATTACTCTTCAAAACCCGTGAAACAAAGACAGTGAAAGAGAGAGAAATTCTTACAAAATTCGTTCAGGGGCTGTGATGCAACCTGGATTGACCATATCTAGACCCACAGCTGATTGAGACATAAGGGTGGACACTCTTGGGGCTGAGAGGTTCGGTGAGGTTGGGTGAGCCAACGCAGACCCTTTCAAGTAATACTGCATGGTACCCATCCCATGGGTCCCAAATCTCCAGGTTCAAGGGCATCTTCCTACGTCAAAAACAGGCATGAGAAACCCAGAAGATGGTACACCGTGTGATCGGGAAAGGTTTCTAAAACGCACCTCATTTCTCATCTCCTTTGCTCGGGTTCGCCATTCCAGCCGATTTACTAGCCATCTCCCTCCTTGGAGAATCAGCACCTTTAACCTCCTGTTCCGTACAGGTTGCAATTTGTCCTGAGGATGAACGGGAAGAGGGGGAACCAATGAGAGACTAGCTCTAGGTGTTGGGACAGGCACAGGTCACTCTATTTTCCCATCAGGAAGAAGAATTAAGCACAAGCTCAGCCTGCCCCCCAGAACCAGAAGAGGGCCTGAAGCAATCCTGCGCTTTTGCGGCCAGCTCCCAAAAAAGCGAGTTGAAAAATGGAGCTCAGGGGCACTGCAATTCACAAACCTGCAGAGTTTTAAATGATACCTCTCGTCCACAAATATATTAAGGGAAGGCAACGAAGAGGCTTTGAAAGCAAGGCAGAATTGCAGGAAACAGATTTCAGGAGGTAGATTCGAATCGCCTTGAAAGCACATGAAAAGCGGCAAAACGTGGACAATGATGCCCTTGGCCAAAAAGGGCGTATGCGTTTTTTCCTGAATATATTCAGGAAAAAACGCATACGCCCTTTTTGGCCAACCAAGCAACCTGGAAAGGCCAATCAGCGCTCCAAAGAAGTCTCGCTTCCCAGCGGGCAAAAGGGCCATGCGGAAAAAAGTGTCCAAACCAGAAATGCAGGACCGGCCATGGAGAAATGGGAGCCTTGCTACGCTGATGGGTGGGATGTAAATTGCCAACAGCCACTCCGGAGAAGTGTACGGTGTGTTCTGAAACATCTAAAAAACACAGCTTGGAGAGCATAGGGCACTTCCACTCATGGGCGTATAAATTGGGAACACTAAAAATCAGCAAGACACAGGCACCCCAAAGTTTAGGGCTGCTCTGTTGACAAGAACCCCCACTTCATTACACCTTAAATATCCTAGGAAAGAGAAAAATGGATAAAGAAGTTGGGGTCCTCATGTACAATGGAATATCACTCAGCCATGAAATCAACGTCATAAGGCTAGTAGCAGCACGATGAGTGGATTTAGGTACGACGATTCTAAGTGAAATAAGTCACACAGAAAAAGACACTTATCCTAAGATATCACTTAGAGAGGGAATGTAAAAACCGCTACACTTGAAATGAATTACAAAACAGAACAGAGTCACACGTTTAGAAAACACACTATGGCTGCTGAACGGGAAAGGGGAGGTGGGGTGATGCATAAAACAAGGGTTTCAAATTAGCTCCGATACCGTTCCATAAACCCAATATGTAAGAGACAAGACCTATTCCTTTTTCAGTGAACTGGACTCAACACCCCTTATTCACCGCACAAGAATATATCTGACTAGTAAGAATCTTCAAACCTATGTATTGATATCTCTCTGTAAGTGAGTCAAGGGGGTGTAAAGCGGCATAAACACAGCCGTGAAAAGCAGCTAAACCCCATTATAAAAATAAATTACTCTTCAAAACCCGTGAAACAAAGACAGTGAAAGAGAGAGAAATTCTTACAAAATTCGTTCAGGGGCTGTGATGCAACCTGGATTGACCATATCTAGACCCACAGCTGATTGAGACATAAGGGTGGACACTCTTGGGGCTGAGAGGTTCGGTGAGGTTGGGTGAGCCAACGCAGACCCTTTCAAGTAATACTGCATGGTACCCATCCCATGGGTCCCAAATCTCCAGGTTCAAGGGCATCTTCCTACGTCGAAAACAGGCATGAGAAACCCAGAAGATGGTACACCGTGTGATCGGGAAAGGTTTCTAAAACGCACCTCATTTCTCATCTCCTTTGCTCGGGTTCGCCATTCCAGCCGATTTACTAGCCATCTCCCTCCTTGGAGAATCAGCACCTTTAACCTCCTGTTCCGTACAGGTTGCAATTTGTCCTGAGGATGAACGGGAAGAGGGGGAACCAATGAGAGATTAGCTCTAGGTGTTGGGACAGGCACAGGTCACTCTATTTTCCCATCAGGAAGAAGAATTAAGCACAAGCTCAGCCTGCCCCCCAGAACCAGAAGAGGGCCTGAAGCAATCCTGCGCTTTTGCGGCCAGCTCCCAAAAAAGCGAGTTGAAAAATGGAGCTCAGGGGCACTGCAATTCACAAACCTGCAGAGTTTTAAATGATACCTCTCGTCCACAAATATATTAAGGGAAGGCAACGAAGAGGCTTTGAAAGCAAGGCAGAATTGCAGGAAACAGATTTCAGGAGGTAGATTCGAATCGCCTTGAAAGCACATGAAAAGCGGCAAAACGTGGACAATGATGCCCTTGGCCAAAAAGGGCGTATGCGTTTTTTCCTGAATATATTCAGGAAAAAACGCATACGCCCTTTTTGGCCAACCAAGCAACCTGGAAAGGCCAATCAGCGCTCCAAAGAAGTCTCGCTTCCCAGCGGGCAAAAGGGCCATGCGGAAAAAAGTGTCCAAACCAGAAATGCAGGACCGGCCATGGAGAAATGGGAACCTTGCTACGCTGATGGGTGGGATGTAAATTGCCAACAGCCACTCCGGAGAAGTGTACGGTGTGTTCTGAAACATCTAAAAAACACAGCTTGGAGAGCATAGGGCACTTCCACTCATGGGCGTATAAATTGGGAACACTAAAAATCAGCAAGACACAGGCACCCCAAAGTTTAGGGCTGCTCTGTTGACAAGAACCCCCACTTCATTACACCTAAAATATCCTAGGAAAAAGAAAAATGGATAAAGAAGTTGTGGTCCTCATGTACAATGGAATATCACTCAGCCATGAAATCAACGTCATAAGGCTAGTAGCAGCACGATGAGTGGATTTAGGTACGACGATTCTAAGTGAAATAAGTCACACAGAAAAAGACACTTATCCTAAGATATCACTTCTAGAGGGAATGTAAAAACCGCTACACTTGAACTGAATTGCAAAACAGAACAGAGTCCCACGTTTAGGAAACACACTATGGCTGGTGAACGGGAAAGGTGAGGTGGGGTGATGCATAAAACAAGGGTTTCAAATTAGCTCCGATACCGTTCCATAAACCCAAGATGTAAGAGACAAGACCTATTCCTTTTTCAGTGAACTGGACTCAACACCCCCTATTCACCGCACAAGAATATATCTGACTAGTAAGAATCTTCAAACCTATATATTGATATCTCTCTGTAAGTGAGTCAAGGGGGTGTAAAGCGGCATAAACACAGCCGTGAAAAGCAGCTAAACCCCATTATAAAAATAAATTACTTTTCAAAACCCGTGAAACAAAGACAGTGAAAGAGAGAGAAATTCTTACAAAATTCGTTCAGGGGCTGTGATGCAACCTGGATTGACCATATCTAGACCCACAGCTGATTGAGACATAAGGGTGGACACTCTTGGGGCTGAGAGGTTCGGTGAGGTTGGGTGAGCCAACGCAGACCCTTTCAAGTAATACTGCATGGTACCCATCCCATGGGTCCCAAATCTCCAGGTTCAAGGGCATCTTCCTACGTCAAAAACAGGCATGAGAAACCCAGAAGATGGTACACCGTGTGATCGGGAAAGGTTTCTAAAACGCACCTCATTTCTCATCTCCTTTGCTCGGGTTCGCCATTCCAGCCGATTTACTAGCCATCTCCCTCCTTGGAGAATCAGCACCTTTAACCTCCTGTTCCGTACAGGTTGCAATTTGTCCTGAGGATGAACGGGAAGAGGGGGAACCAATGAGAGACTAGCTCTAGGTGTTGGGACAGGCACAGGTCACTCTATTTTCCCATCAGGAAGAAGAATTAAGCACAAGCTCAGCCTGCCCCCCAGAACCAGAAGAGGGCCTGAAGCAATCCTGCGCTTTTGCGGCCAGCTCCCAAAAAAGCGAGTTGAAAAATGGAGCTCAGGGGCACTGCAATTCACAAACCTGCAGAGTTTTAAATGATACCTCTCGACCACAAATATATTAAGGGAAGGCAACGAAGAGGCTTTGAAAGCAAGGCAGAATTGCAGGAAACAGATTTCAGGAGGTAGATTCGAATCGCCTTGAAAGCACATGAAAAGCGGCAAAACGTGGACAATGATGCCCTTGGCCAAAAAGGGCGTATGCGTTTTTTCCTGAATATATTCAGGAAAAAACGCATACGCCCTTTTTGGCCAACCAAGCAACCTGGAAAGGCCAATCAGCGCTCCAAAGAAGTCTCGCTTCCCAGCGGGCAAAAGGGCCATGCGGAAAAAAGTGTCCAAACCAGAAATGCAGGACCGGCCATGGAGAAATGGGAGCCTTGCTACGCTGATGGGTGGGATGTAAATTGCCAACAGCCACTCCGGAGAAGTGTACGGTGTGTTCTGAAACATCTAAAAAACACAGCTTGGAGAGCATAGGGCACTTCCACTCATGGGCGTATAAATTGGGAAAACTAAAAATCAGCAAGACACAGGCACCCCAAAGTTTAGGGCTGCTCTGTTGACAAGAACCCCCACTTCATTACACCTGAAATATCCTAGGAAAGAGAAAAATGGATAAAGAAGTTGGGGTCCTCATGTACAATGGAATATCACTCAGCCATGAAATCAACGTCATAAGGCTAGTAGCAGCACGATGAGTGGATTTAGGTACGACGATTCTAAGTGAAATAAGTCACACAGAAAAAGACACTTATCATAAGATATCACTTAGAGAGGGAATGTAAAAACCGCTACACTTGAACTGAATTACAAAACAGAACAGAGTCACACGTTTAGGAAACACACTATGGCTGCTGAACGGGAAAGGTGAGGTGGGGTGATGCATAAAACAAGGGTTTCAAATTAGCTCCGATACTGTTCCATAAACCCAATATGTAAGAGACAAGACCTATTCCTTTTTCAGTGAACTGGACTCAACACCCCTTATTCACCGCACAAGAATATATCTGACTAGTAAGAATCTTCAAACCTATGTATTGATATCTCTCTGTAAGTGAGTCAAGGGGGTGTAAAGCGGCATAAACACAGCCGTGAAAAGCAGCTAAACCCCATTATAAAAATAAATTACTCTTCAAAACCCGTGAAACAAAGACAGTGAAAGAGAGAGAAATTCTTTCAAAATTCGTTCAGGGGCTGTGATGCAACCTGGATTGACCATATCTAGACCCACAGCTGATTGAGACATAAGGGTGGACACTCTTGGGGCTGAGAGGTTCGGTGAGGTTGGGTGAGCCAACGCAGACCCTTTCAAGTAATACTGCATGGTACCCATCCCATGGGTCCCAAATCTCCAGGTTCAAGGGCATCTTCCTACGTCGAAAACAGGCATGAGAAACCCAGAAGATGGTACACGGTGTGATCGGGAAAGGTTTCTAAAACGCACCTCATTTCTCATCTCCTTTGCTCGGGTTCGCCATTCCAGCCGATTTACTAGCCATCTCCCTCCTTGGAGAATCAGCACCTTTAACCTCCTGTTCCGTACAGGTTGCAATTTGTCCTGAGGATGAACGGGAAGAGGGGGAACCAATGAGAGACTAGCTCTAGGTGTTGGGACAGGCACAGGTCACTCTATTTTCCCATCAGGAAGAAGAATTAAGCACAAGCTCAGCCTGCCCCCCAGAACCAGAAGAGGGCCTGAAGCAATCCTGCGCTTTTGCGGCCAGCTCCCAAAAAAGCGAGTTGAAAAATGGAGCTCAGGGGCACTGCAATTCACAAACCTGCAGAGTTTTAAATGATACGTCTCGTCCACAAATATATTAAGGGAAGGCAACGAAGAGGCTTTGAAAGCAAGGCAGAATTGCAGGAAACAGATTTCAGGAGGTAGATTCGAATCGCCTTGAAAGCACATGAAAAGCGGCAAAACGTGGACAATGATGCCCTTGGCCAAAAAGGGCGTATGCGTTTTTTCCTGAATATATTCAGGAAAAAACGCATACGCCCTTTTTGACCAACCAAGCAACCTGGAAAGGCCAATCAGCGCTCCAAAGAAGTCTTGCTTCCCAGCGGGCAAAAGGGCCATGCGGAAAAAAGTGTCCAAACCAGAAATGCAGGACCGGCCATGGAGAAATGGGAGCCTTGCTACGCTGATGGGTGGGATGTAAATTGCCAACAGCCACTCCGGAGAAGTGTACGGTGTGTTCTGAAACATCTAAAAAACACAGCTTGGAGAGCATAGGGCACTTCCACTCATGGGCGTATAAATTGGGAACACTAAAAATCAGCAAGACACAGGCACCCCAAAGTTTAGGGCTGCTCTGTTGACAAGAACCCCCACTTCATTACACCTTAAATATCCTAGGAAAGAGAAAAATGGATAAAGAAGTTGGGGTCCTCATGTACAATGGAATATCACTCAGCCATGAAATCAACGTCATAAGGCTAGTAGCAGCACGATGAGTGGATTTAGGTACGACGATTCTAAGTGAAATAAGTCACACAGAAAAAGACACTTATCCTAAGATATCACTTAGAGAGGGAATGTAAAAACCGCTACACTTGAAATGAATTACAAAACAGAACAGAGTCACACGTTTAGAAAACACACTATGGCTGCTGAACGGGAAAGGGGAGGTGGGGTGATGCATAAAACAAGGGTTTCAAATTAGCTCCGATACCGTTCCATAAACCCAATATGTAAGAGACAAGACCTATTCCTTTTTCAGTGAACTGGACTCAACACCCCTTATTCACCGCACAAGAATATATCTGACTAGTAAGAATCTTCAAACCTATGTATTGATATCTCTCTGTAAGTGAGTCAAGGGGCTGTAAAGCGGCATAAACACAGCCGTGAAAAGCAGCTAAACCCCATTATAAAAATAAATTACTCTTCAAAACCCGTGAAACAAAGACAGTGAAAGAGAGAGAAATTCTTACAAAATTCGTTCAGGGGCTGTGATGCAACCTGGATTGACCATATCTAGACCCACAGCTGATTGAGACATAAGGGTGGACACTCTTGGGGCTGAGAGGTTCGGTGAGGTTGGGTGAGCCAACGCAGACCCTTTCAAGTAATACTGCATGGTACCCATCCCATGGGTCCCAAATCTCCAGGTTCAAGGGCATCTTCCTACGTCGAAAACAGGCATGAGAAACCCAGAAGATGGTACACCGTGTGATCGGGAAAGGTTTCTAAAACGCACCTCATTTCTCATCTCCTTTGCTCGGGTTCGCCATTCCAGCCGATTTACTAGCCATCTCCCTCCTTGGAGAATCAGCACCTTTAACCTCCTGTTCCGTACAGGTTGCAATTTGTCCTGAGGATGAAGGGGAAGAGGGGGAACCAATGAGAGACTAGCTCTAGGTGTTGGGACAGGCACAGGTCACTCTATTTTCCCATCAGGAAGAAGAATTAAGCACAAGCTCAGCCTGCCCCCCAGAACCAGAAGAGGGCCTGAAGCAATCCTGCGCTTTTGCGGCCAGCTCCCAAAAAAGCGAGTTGAAAAATGGAGCTCAGGGGCACTGCAATTCACAAACCTGCAGAGTTTTAAATGATACCTCTCGTCCACAAATATATTAAGGGAAGGCAACGAAGAGGCTTTGAAAGCAAGGCAGAATTGCAGGAAACAGATTTCAGGAGGTAGATTCGAATCGCCTTGAAAGCACATGAAAAGCGGCAAAACGTGGACAATGATGCCCTTGGCCAAAAAGGGCGTATGCGTTTTTTCCTGAATATATTCAGGAAAAAACGCATACGCCCTTTTTGGCCAACCAAGCAACCTGGAAAGGCCAATCAGCGCTCCAAAGAAGTCTCGCTTCCCAGCGGGCAAAAGGGCCATGCGGAAAAAAGTGTCCAAACCAGAAATGCAGGACCGGCCATGGAGAAATGGGAGCCTTGCTACGCTGATGGGTGGGATGTAAATTGCCAACAGCCACTCCGGAGAAGTGTACGGTGTGTTCTGAAACATCTAAAAAACACAGCTTGGAGAGCATAGGGCACTTCCACTCATGGGCGTATAAATTGGGAAAACTAAAAATCAGCAAGACACAGGCACCCCAAAGTTTAGGGCTGCTCTGTTGACAAGAACCCCCACTTCATTACACCTAAAATATCCTAGGAAAAAGAAAAATGGATAAAGAAGTTGGGGTCCTCATGTACAATGGAATATCACTCAGCCATGAAATCAACGTCATAAGGCTAGTAGCAGCACGATGAGTGGATTTAGGTACGACGATTCTAAGTGAAATAAGTCACACAGAAAAAGACACTTATCATAAGATATCACTTAGAGAGGGAATGTAAAAACCGCTACACTTGAACTGAATTACAAAACAGAACAGAGTCACACGTTTAGGAAACACACTATGGCTGCTGAACGGGAAAGGTGAGGTGGGGTGATGCATAAAACAAGGGTTTCAAATTAGCTCCGATACCGTTCCATAAACCCAATATGTAAGAGACAAGACCTATTCCTTTTTCAGTGAACTGGACTCAACACCCCCTATTCACCACACAAGAATATATCTGACTAGTAAGAATCTTCAAACCTATGTATTGATATCTCTCTGTAAGTGAGTCAAGGGGGTGTAAAGCGGCATAAACACAGCCGTGAAAAGCAGCTAAACCCTATTATAAAAATAAATTACTTTTCAAAACCCGTGAAACAAAGACAGTGAAAGAGAGAGAAATTCTTACAAAATTCGTTCAGGGGCTGTGATGCAACCTGGATTGACCATATCTAGACCCACAGCTGATTGAGACATAAGGGTGGACACTCTTGGGGCTGAGAGGTTCGGTGAGGTTGGGTGAGCCAACGCAGACCCTTTCAAGTAATACTGCATGGTACCCATCCCATGGGTCCCAAATCTCCAGGTTCAAGGGCATCTTCCTACGTCGAAAACAGGCATGAGAAACCCAGAAGATGGTACACGGTGTGATCGGGAAAGGTTTCTAAAACGCACCTCATTTCTCATCTCCTTTGCTCGGGTTCGCCATTCCAGCCGATTTACTAGCCATCTCCCTCCTTGGAGAATCAGCACCTTTAACCTCCTGTTCCGTACAGGTTGCAATTTGTCCTGAGGATGAACGGGAAGAGGGGGAACCAATGAGAGACTAGCTCTAGGTGTTGGGACAGGCACAGGTCACTCTATTTTCTCATCAGGAAGAAGAATTAAGCACAAGCTCAGCCTGTCCCCCAGAACCTGAAGAGGGCCTGAAGCAATCCTGCGCTTTTGCGGCCAGCTCCCAAAAAAGCGAGTTGAAAAATGGAGCTCAGGGGCACTGCAATTCACAAACCTGCAGAGTTTTAAATGATACGTCTCGTCCACAAATATATTAAGGGAAGGCAACGAAGAGGCTTTGAAAGCAAGGCAGAATTGCAGGAAACAGATTTCAGGAGGTAGATTCGAATCGCCTTGAAAGCACATGAAAAGCGGCAAAACGTGGACAATGATGCCCTTGGCCAAAAAGGGCGTATGCGTTTTTTCCTGAATATATTCAGGAAAAAACGCATACGCCCTTTTTGACCAACCAAGCAACCTGGAAAGGCCAATCAGCGCTCCAAAGAAGTCTTGCTTCCCAGCGGGCAAAAGGGCCATGCGGAAAAAAGTGTCCAAACCAGAAATGCAGGACCGGCCATGGAGAAATGGGAGCCTTGCTACGCTGATGGGTGGGATGTAAATTGCCAACAGCCACTCCGGAGAAGTGTACGGTGTGTTCTGAAACATCTAAAAAACACAGCTTGGAGAGCATAGGGCACTTCCACTCATGGGCGTATAAATTGGGAACACTAAAAATCAGCAAGACACAGGCACCCCAAAGTTTAGGGCTGCTCTGTTGACAAGAACCCCCACTTCATTACACCTTAAATATCCTAGGAAAGAGAAAAATGGATAAAGAAGTTGGGGTCCTCATGTACAATGGAATATCACTCAGCCATGAAATCAACGTCATAAGGCTAGTAGCAGCACGATGAGTGGATTTAGGTACGACGATTCTAAGTGAAATAAGTCACACAGAAAAAGACACTTATCCTAAGATATCACTTAGAGAGGGAATGTAAAAACCGCTACACTTGAAATGAATTACAAAACAGAACAGAGTCACACGTTTAGAAAACACACTATGGCTGCTGAACGGGAAAGGGGAGGTGGGGTGATGCATAAAACAAGGGTTTCAAATTAGCTCCGATACCGTTCCATAAACCCAATATGTAAGAGACAAGACCTATTCCTTTTTCAGTGAACTGGACTCAACACCCCTTATTCACCGCACAAGAATATATCTGACTAGTAAGAATCTTCAAACCTATGTATTGATATCTCTCTGTAAGTGAGTCAAGGGGGTGTAAAGCGGCATAAACACAGCCGTGAAAAGCAGCTAAACCCCATTATAAAAATAAATTACTCTTCAAAACCCGTGAAACAAAGACAGTGAAAGAGAGAGAAATTCTTACAAAATTCGTTCAGGGGCTGTGATGCAACCTGGATTGACCATATCTAGACCCACAGCTGATTGAGACATAAGGGTGGACACTCTTGGGGCTGAGAGGTTCGGTGAGGTTGGGTGAGCCAACGCAGACCCTTTCAAGTAATACTGCATGGTACCCATCCCATGGGTCCCAAATCTCCAGGTTCAAGGGCATCTTCCTACGTCGAAAACAGGCATGAGAAACCCAGAAGATGGTACACCGTGTGATCGGGAAAGGTTTCTAAAACGCACCTCATTTCTCATCTCCTTTGCTCGGGTTCGCCATTCCAGCCGATTTACTAGCCATCTCCCTCCTTGGAGAATCAGCACCTTTAACCTCCTGTTCCGTACAGGTTGCAATTTGTCCTGAGGATGAAGGGGAAGAGGGGGAACCAATGAGAGACTAGCTCTAGGTGTTGGGACAGGCACAGGTCACTCTATTTTCCCATCAGGAAGAAGAATTAAGCACAAGCTCAGCCTGCCCCCCAGAACCAGAAGAGGGCCTGAAGCAATCCTGCGCTTTTGCGGCCAGCTCCCAAAAAAGCGAGTTGAAAAATGGAGCTCAGGGGCACTGCAATTCACAAACCTGCAGAGTTTTAAATGATACCTCTCGTCCACAAATATATTAAGGGAAGGCAACGAAGAGGCTTTGAAAGCAAGGCAGAATTGCAGGAAACAGATTTCAGGAGGTAGATTCGAATCGCCTTGAAAGCACATGAAAAGCGGCAAAACGTGGACAATGATGCCCTTGGCCAAAAAGGGCGTATGCGTTTTTTCCTGAATATATTCAGGAAAAAACGCATACGCCCTTTTTGGCCAACCAAGCAACCTGGAAAGGCCAATCAGCGCTCCAAAGAAGTCTCGCTTCCCAGCGGGCAAAAGGGCCATGCGGAAAAAAGTGTCCAAACCAGAAATGCAGGACCGGCCATGGAGAAATGGGAGCCTTGCTACGCTGATGGGTGGGATGTAAATTGCCAACAGCCACTCCGGAGAAGTGTACGGTGTGTTCTGAAACATCTAAAAAACACAGCTTGGAGAGCATAGGGCACTTCCACTCATGCGCGTATAAATTGGGAAAACTAAAAATCAGCAAGACACAGGCACCCCAAAGTTTAGGGCTGCTCTGTTGACAAGAACCCCCACTTCATTACACCTTAAATATCCTAGGAAAGAGAAAAATGGATAAAGAAGTTGGGGTCCTCATGTACAATGGAATATCACTCAGCCATGAAATCAACGTCATAAGGCTAGTAGCAGCACGATGAGTGGATTTAGGTACGACGATTCTAAGTGAAATAAGTCACACAGAAAAAGACACTTATCATAAGATATCACTTAGAGAGGGAATGTAAAAACCGCTACACTTGAACTGAATTACAAAACAGAACAGAGTCACACGTTTAGGAAACACACTATGGCTGCTGAACGGGAAAGGTGAGGTGGGGTGATGCATAAAACAAGGGTTTCAAATTAGCTCCGATACCGTTCCATAAACCCAATATGTAAGAGACAAGACCTATTCCTTTTTCAGTGAACTGGACTCAACACCCCCTATTCACCACACAAGAATATATCTGACTAGTAAGAATCTTCAAACCTATGTATTGATATCTCTCTGTAAGTGAGTCAAGGGGGTGTAAAGCGGCATAAACACAGCCGTGAAAAGCAGCTAAACCCCATTATAAAAATAAATTACTTTTCAAAACCCGTGAAACAAAGACAGTGAAAGAGAGAGAAATTCTTACAAAATTCGTTCAGGGGCTGTGATGCAACCTGGATTGACCATATCTAGACCCACAGCTGATTGAGACATAAGGGTGGACACTCTTGGGGCTGAGAGGTTCGGTGAGGTTGGGTGAGCCAACGCAGACCCTTTCAAGTAATACTGCATGGTACCCATCCCATGGGTCCCAAATCTCCAGGTTCAAGGGCATCTTCCTACGTCGAAAACAGGCATGAGAAACCCAGAAGATGGTACACCGTGTGATCGGGAAAGGTTTCTAAAACGCACCTCATTTCTCATCTCCTTTGCTCGGGTTCGCCATTCCAGCCGATTTACGAGCCATCTCCCTCCTTGGAGAATCAGCACCTTTAACCTCCTGTTCCGTACAGGTTGCAATTTGTCCTGAGGATGAACGGGAAGAGGGGGAACCAATGAGAGACTAGCTCTAGGTGTTGGGACAGGCACAGGTCACTCTATTTTCCCATCAGGAAGAAGAATTAAGCACAAGCTCAGCCTGCCCCCCAGAACCAGAAGAGGGCCTGAAGCAATCCTGCGCTTTTGCGGCCAGCTCCCAAAAAAGCGAGTTGAAAAATGGAGCTCAGGGGCACTGCAATTCACAAACCTGCAGAGTTTTAAATGATACCTCTCGTCCACAAATATATTAAGGGAAGGCAACGAAGAGGCTTTGAAAGCAAGGCAGAATTGCAGGAAACAGATTTCAGGAGGTAGATTCGAATCGCCTTGAAAGCACATGAAAAGCGGCAAAACGTGGACAATGATGCCCTTGGCCAAAAAGGGCGTATGCGTTTTTTCCTGAATATATTCAGGAAAAAACGCATACGCCCTTTTTGGCCAACCAAGCAACCTGGAAAGGCCAATCAGCGCTCCAAAGAAGTCTCGCTTCCCAGCGGGCAAAAGGGCCATGCGGAAAAAAGTGTCCAAACCAGAAATGCAGGACCGGCCATGGAGAAATGGGAGCCTTGCTACGCTGATGGGTGGGATGTAACTTGCCAACAGCCACTCCGGAGAAGTGTACGGTGTGTTCTGAAACATCTAAAAAACACAGCTTGGAGAGCATAGGGCACTTCCACTCATGGGCGTATAAATTGGGAAAACTAAAAATCAGCAAGACACAGGCACCCCAAAGTTTAGGGCTGCTCTGTTGACAAGAACCCCCACTTCATTACACCTTAAATATCCTAGGAAAGAGAAAAATGGATAAAGAAGTTGGGGTCCTCATGTACAATGGAATATCACTCAGCCATGAAATCAACGTCATAAGGCTAGTAGCAGCACGATGAGTGGATTTAGGTACGACGATTCTAAGTGAAATAAGTCACACAGAAAAAGACACTTATCCTAAGATATCACTTAGAGAGGGAATGTAAAAACCGCTACACTTGAAATGAATTACAAAACAGAACAGAGTCACACGTTTAGAAAACACACTATGGCTGCTGAACGGGAAAGGGGAGGTGGGGTGATGCATAAAACAAGGGTTTCAAATTAGCTCCGATACCGTTCCATAAACCCAATATGTAAGAGACAAGACCTATTCCTTTCTCAGTGAACTGGACTCAACACCCCCTATTCACCGCACAAGAATATATCTGACTAGTAAGAATCTTCAAACCTATGTATTGATATCTCTCTGTAAGTGAGTCAAGGGGTTGTAAAGCGGCATAAACACAGCCGTGAAAAGCAGCTAAACCCCATTATAAAAATAAATTACTCTTCAAAACCCGTGAAACAAAGACAGTGAAAGAGAGAGAAATTCTTACAAAATTCGTTCAGGGGCTGTGATGCAACCTGGATTGACCATATCTAGACCCACAGCTGATTGAGACATAAGGGTGGACACTCTTGGGGCTGAGAGGTTCGGTGAGGTTGGGTGAGCCAACGCAGACCCTTTCAAGTAATACTGCATGGTACCCATCCCATGGGTCCCAAATCTCCAGGTTCAAGGGCATCTTCCTACGTCGAAAACAGGCATGAGAAACCCAGAAGATGGTACACCGTGTGATCGGGAAAGGTTTCTAAAACGCACCTCATTTCTCATCTCCTTTGCTCGGGTTCGCCATTCCAGCCGATTTACTAGCCATCTCCCTCCTTGGAGAATCAGCACCTTTAACCTCCTGTTCCGTACAGGTTGCAATTTGTCCTGAGGATGAACGGGAAGAGGGGGAACCAATGAGAGACTAGCTCTAGGTGTTGGGACAGGCACAGGTCACTCTATTTTCCCATCAGGAAGAAGAATTAAGCACAAGCTCAGCCTGCCCCCCAGAACCAGAAGAGGGCCTGAAGCAATCCTGCGCTTTTGCGGCCAGCTCCCAAAAAAGCGAGTTGAAAAATGGAGCTCAGGGGCACTGCAATTCACAAACCTGCAGAGTTTTAAATGATACCTCTCGTCCACAAATATATTAAGGGAAGGCAACGAAGAGGCTTTGAAAGCAAGGCAGAATTGCAGGAAACAGATTTCAGGAGGTAGATTCGAATCGCCTTGAAAGCACATGAAAAGCGGCAAAACGTGGACAATGATGCCCTTGGCCAAAAAGGGCGTATGCGTTTTTTCCTGAATATATTCAGGAAAAAACGCATACGCCCTTTTTGGCCAACCAAGCAACCTGGAAAGGCCAATCAGCGCTCCAAAGAAGTCTCGCTTCCCAGCGGGCAAAAGGGCCATGCGGAAAAAAGTGTCCAAACCAGAAATGCAGGACCGGCCATGGAGAAATGGGAGCCTTGCTACGCTGATGGGTGGGATGTAAATTGCCAACAGCCACTCCGGAGAAGTGTACGGTGTGTTCTGAAACATCTAAAAAACACAGCTTGGAGAGCATAGGGCACTTCCACTCATGGGCGTATAAATTGGGAAAACTAAAAATCAGCAAGACACAGGCACCCCAAAGTTTAGGGCTGCTCTGTTGACAAGAACCCCCACTTCATTACACCTTAAATATCCTAGGAAAGAGAAAAATGGATAAAGAAGTTGGGGTCCTCATGTACAATGGAATATCACTCAGCCATGAAATCAACGTCATAAGGCTAGTAGCAGCACGATGAGTGGATTTAGGTACGACGATTCTAAGTGAAATAAGTCACACAGAAAAAGACACTTATCATAAGATATCACTTAGAGAGGGAATGTAAAAACCGCTACACTTGAACTGAATTACAAAACAGAACAGAGTCACACGTTTAGGAAACACACTATGGCTGCTGAACGGGAAAGGTGAGGTGGGGTGATGCATAAAACAAGGGTTTCAAATTAGCTCCGATACCGTTCCATAAACCCAATATGTAAGAGACAAGACCTATTCCTTTTTCAGTGAACTGGACTCAACACCCCCTATTCACCACACAAGAATATATCTGACTAGTAAGAATCTTCAAACCTATGTATTGATATCTCTCTGTAAGTGAGTCAAGGGGGTGTAAAGCGGCATAAACACAGCCGTGAAAAGCAGCTAAACCCCATTATAAAAATAAATTACTTTTCAAAACCCGTGAAACAAAGACAGTGAAAGAGAGAGAAATTCTTACAAAATTCGTTCAGGGGCTGTGATGCAACCTGGATTGACCATATCTAGACCCACAGCTGATTGAGACATAAGGGTGGACACTCTTGGGGCTGAGAGGTTCGGTGAGGTTGGGTGAGCCAACGCAGACCCTTTCAAGTAATACTGCATGGTACCCATCCCATGGGTCCCAAATCTCCAGGTTCAAGGGCATCTTCCTACGTCGAAAACAGGCATGAGAAACCCAGAAGATGGTACACCGTGTGATCGGGAAAGGTTTCTAAAACGCACCTCATTTCTCATCTCCTTTGCTCGGGTTCGCCATTCCAGCCGATTTACGAGCCATCTCCCTCCTTGGAGAATCAGCACCTTTAACCTCCTGTTCCGTACAGGTTGCAATTTGTCCTGAGGATGAACAGGAAGAGGGGGAACCAATGAGAGACTAGCTCTAGGTGTTGGGACAGGCACAGGTCACTCTATTTTCCCATCAGGAAGAAGAATTAAGCACAAGCTCAGCCTGCCCCCCAGAACCAGAAGAGGGCCTGAAGCAATCCTGCGCTTTTGCGGCCAGCTCCCAAAAAAGCGAGTTGAAAAATGGAGCTCAGGGGCACTGCAATTCACAAACCTGCAGAGTTTTAAATGATACCTCTCGTCCACAAATATATTAAGGGAAGGCAACGAAGAGGCTTTGAAAGCAAGGCAGAATTGCAGGAAACAGATTTCAGGAGGTAGATTCGAATCGCCTTGAAAGCACATGAAAAGCGGCAAAACGTGGACAATGATGCCCTTGGCCAAAAAGGGCGTATGCGTTTTTTCCTGAATATATTCAGGAAAAAACGCATACGCCCTTTTTGGCCAACCAAGCAACCTGGAAAGGCCAATCAGCGCTCCAAAGAAGTCTCGCTTCCCAGCGGGCAAAAGGGCCATGCGGAAAAAAGTGTCCAAACCAGAAATGCAGGACCGGCCATGGAGAAATGGGAGCCTTGCTACGCTGATGGGTGGGATGTAACTTGCCAACAGCCACTCCGGAGAAGTGTACGGTGTGTTCTGAAACATCTAAAAAACACAGCTTGGAGAGCATAGGGCACTTCCACTCATGGGCGTATAAATTGGGAAAACTAAAAATCAGCAAGACACAGGCACCCCAAAGTTTAGGGCTGCTCTGTTGACAAGAACCCCCACTTCATTACACCTTAAATATCCTAGGAAAGAGAAAAATGGATAAAGAAGTTGGGGTCCTCATGTACAATGGAATATCACTCAGCCATGAAATCAACGTCATAAGGCTAGTAGCAGCACGATGAGTGGATTTAGGTACGACGATTCTAAGTGAAATAAGTCACACAGAAAAAGACACTTATCCTAAGATATCACTTAGAGAGGGAATGTAAAAACCGCTACACTTGAAATGAATTACAAAACAGAACAGAGTCACACGTTTAGAAAACACACTATGGCTGCTGAACGGGAAAGGGGAGGTGGGGTGATGCATAAAACAAGGGTTTCAAATTAGCTCCGATACCGTTCCATAAACCCAATATGTAAGAGACAAGACCTATTCCTTTTTCAGTGAACTGGACTCAACACCCCCTATTCACCGCACAAGAATATATCTGACTAGTAAGAATCTTCAAACCTATGTATTGATATCTCTCTGTAAGTGAGTCAAGGGGGTGTAAAGCGGCATAAACACAGCCGTGAAAAGCAGCTAAACCCCATTATAAAAATAAATTACTCTTCAAAACCCGTGAAACAAAGACAGTGAAAGAGAGAGAAATTCTTACAAAATTCGTTCAGGGGCTGTGATGCAACCTGGATTGACCATATCTAGACCCACAGCTGATTGAGACATAAGGGTGGACACTCTTGGGGCTGAGAGGTTCGGTGAGGTTGGGTGAGCCAACGCAGACCCTTTCAAGTAATACTGCATGGTACCCATCCCATGGGTCCCAAATCTCCAGGTTCAAGGGCATCTTCCTACGTCGAAAACAGGCATGAGAAACCCAGAAGATGGTACACCGTGTGATCGGGAAAGGTTTCTAAAACGCACCTCATTTCTCATCTCCTTTGCTCGGGTTCGCCATTCCAGCCGATTTACTAGCCATCTCCCTCCTTGGAGAATCAGCACCTTTAACCTCCTGTTCCGTACAGGTTGCAATTTGTCCTGAGGATGAACGGGAAGAGGGGGAACCAATGAGAGACTAGCTCTAGGTGTTGGGACAGGCACAGGTCACTCTATTTTCCCATCAGGAAGAAGAATTAAGCACAAGCTCAGCCTGCCCCCCAGAACCAGAAGAGGGCCTGAAGCAATCCTGCGCTTTTGCGGCCAGCTCCCAAAAAAGCGAGTTGAAAAATGGAGCTCAGGGGCACTGCAATTCACAAACCTGCAGAGTTTTAAATGATACCTCTCGTCCACAAATATATTAAGGGAAGGCAACGAAGAGGCTTTGAAAGCAAGGCAGAATTGCAGGAAACAGATTTCAGGAGGTAGATTCGAATCGCCTTGAAAGCACATGAAAAGCGGCAAAACGTGGACAATGATGCCCTTGGCCAAAAAGGGCGTATGCGTTTTTTCCTGAATATATTCAGGAAAAAACGCATACGCCCTTTTTGGCCAACCAAGCAACCTGGAAAGGCCAATCAGCGCTCCAAAGAAGTCTCGCTTCCCAGCGGGCAAAAGGGCCATGCGGAAAAAAGTGTCCAAACCAGAAATGCAGGACCGGCCATGGAGAAATGGGAGCCTTGCTACGCTGATGGGTGGGATGTAAATTGCCAACAGCCACTCCGGAGAAGTGTACGGTGTGTTCTGAAACATCTAAAAAACACAGCTTGGAGAGCATAGGGCACTTCCACTCATGGGCGTATAAATTGGGAAAACTAAAAATCAGCAAGACACAGGCACCCCAAAGTTTAGGGCTGCTCTGTTGACAAGAACCCCCACTTCATTACACCTTAAATATCCTAGGAAAGAGAAAAATGGATAAAGAAGTTGGGGTCCTCATGTACAATGGAATATCACTCAGCCATGAAATCAACGTCATAAGGCTAGTAGCAGCACGATGAGTGGATTTAGGTACGACGATTCTAAGTGAAATAAGTCACACAGAAAAAGACACTTATCATAAGATATCACTTAGAGAGGGAATGTAAAAACCGCTACACTTGAACTGAATTACAAAACAGAACAGAGTCACACGTTTAGGAAACACACTATGGCTGCTGAACGGGAAAGGTGAGGTGGGGTGATGCATAAAACAAGGGTTTCAAATTAGCTCCGATACCGTTCCATAAACCCAATATGTAAGAGACAAGACCTATTCCTTTTTCAGTGAACTGGACTCAACACCCCCTATTCACCACACAAGAATATATCTGACTAGTAAGAATCTTCAAACCTATGTATTGATATCTCTCTGTAAGTGAGTCAAGGGGGTGTAAAGCGGCATAAACACAGCCGTGAAAAGCAGCTAAACCCCATTATAAAAATAAATTACTCTTCAAAACCCGTGAAACAAAGACAGTGAAAGAGAGAGAAATTCTTACAAAATTCGTTCAGGGGCTGTGATGCAACCTGGATTGACCATATCTAGACCCACAGCTGATTGAGACATAAGGGTGGACACTCTTGGGGCTGAGAGGTTCGGTGAGGTTGGGTGAGCCAACGCAGACCCTTTCAAGTAATACTGCATGGTACCCATCCCATGGGTCCCAAATCTCCAGGTTCAAGGGCATCTTCCTACGTCGAAAACAGGCATGAGAAACCCAGAAGATGGTACACCGTGTGATCGGGAAAGGTTTCTAAAACGCACCTCATTTCTCATCTCCTTTGCTCGGGTTCGCCATTCCAGCCGATTTACTAGCCATCTCCCTCCTTGGAGAATCAGCACCTTTAACCTCCTGTTCCGTACAGGTTGCAATTTGTCCTGAGGATGAACGGGAAGAGGGGGAACCAATGAGAGACTAGCTCTAGGTGTTGGGACAGGCACAGGTCACTCTATTTTCCCATCAGGAAGAAGAATTAAGCACAAGCTCAGCCTGCCCCCCAGAACCAGAAGAGGGCCTGAAGCAATCCTGCGCTTTTGCGGCCAGCTCCCAAAAAAGCGAGTTGAAAAATGGAGCTCAGGGGCACTGCAATTCACAAACCTGCAGAGTTTTAAATGATACCTCTCGTCCACAAATATATTAAGGGAAGGCAACGAAGAGGCTTTGAAAGCAAGGCAGAATTGCAGGAAACAGATTTCAGGAGGTAGATTCGAATCGCCTTGAAAGCACATGAAAAGCGGCAAAACGTGGACAATGATGCCCTTGGCCAAAAAGGGCGTATGCGTTTTTTCCTGAATATATTCAGGAAAAAACGCATACGCCCTTTTTGGCCAACCAAGCAACCTGGAAAGGCCAATCAGCGCTCCAAAGAAGTCTCGCTTCCCAGCGGGCAAAAGGGCCATGCGGAAAAAAGTGTCCAAACCAGAAATGCAGGACCGGCCATGGAGAAATGGGAGCCTTGCTACGCTGATGGGTGGGATGTAAATTGCCAACAGCCACTCCGGAGAAGTGTACGGTGTGTTCTGAAACATCTAAAAAACACAGCTTGGAGAGCATAGGGCACTTCCACTCATGGGCGTATAAATTGGGAAAACTAAAAATCAGCAAGACACAGGCACCCCAAAGTTTAGGGCTGCTCTGTTGACAAGAACCCCCACTTCATTACACCTTAAATATCCTAGGAAAGAGAAAAATGGATAAAGAAGTTGGGGTCCTCATATACAATGGAATATCACTCAGCCATGAAATCAACGTCATAAGGCTAGTAGCAGCACGATGAGTGGATTTAGGTACGACGATTCTAAGTGAAATAAGTCACACAGAAAAAGACACTTATCATAAGATATCACTTAGAGAGGGAATGTAAAAACCGCTACACTTGAACTGAATTACAAAACAGAACAGAGTCACACGTTTAGGAAACACACTATGGCTGCTGAACGGGAAAGGTGAGGTGGGGTGATGCATAAAACAAGGGTTTCAAATTAGCTCCGATACCGTTCCATAAACCCAATATGTAAGAGACAAGACCTATTCCTTTTTCAGTGAACTGGACTCAACACCCCCTATTCACCACACAAGAATATATCTGACTAGTAAGAATCTTCAAACCTATGTATTGATATCTCTCTGTAAGTGAGTCAAGGGGGTGTAAAGCGGCATAAACACAGCCGTGAAAAGCAGCTAAACCCCATTATAAAAATAAATTACTTTTCAAAACCCGTGAAACAAAGACAGTGAAAGAGAGAGAAATTCTTACAAAATTCGTTCAGGGGCTGTGATGCAACCTGGATTGACCATATCTAGACCCACAGCTGATTGAGACATAAGGGTGGACACTCTTGGGGCTGAGAGGTTCGGTGAGGTTGGGTGAGCCAACGCAGACCCTTTCAAGTAATACTGCATGGTACCCATCCCATGGGTCCCAAATCTCCAGGTTCAAGGGCATCTTCCTACGTCGAAAACAGGCATGAGAAACCCAGAAGATGGTACACCGTGTGATCCGGAAAGGTTTCTAAAACGCACCTCATTTCTCATCTCCTTTGCTCGGGTTCGCCATTCCAGCCGATTTACGAGCCATCTCCCTCCTTGGAGAATCAGCACCTTTAACCTCCTGTTCCGTACAGGTTGCAATTTGTCCTGAGGATGAACGGGAAGAGGGGGAACCAATGAGAGACTAGCTCTAGGTGTTGGGACAGGCACAGGTCACTCTATTTTCCCATCAGGAAGAAGAATTAAGCACAAGCTCAGCCTGCCCCCCAGAACCAGAAGAGGGCCTGAAGCAATCCTGCGCTTTTGCGGCCAGCTCCCAAAAAAGCGAGTTGAAAAATGGAGCTCAGGGGCACTGCAATTCACAAACCTGCAGAGTTTTAAATGATACCTCTCGTCCACAAATATATTAAGGGAAGGCAACGAAGAGGCTTTGAAAGCAAGGCAGAATTGCAGGAAACAGATTTCAGGAGGTAGATTCGAATCGCCTTGAAAGCACATGAAAAGCGGCAAAACGTGGACAATGATGCCCTTGGCCAAAAAGGGCGTATGCGTTTTTTCCTGAATATATTCAGGAAAAAACGCATACGCCCTTTTTGGCCAACCAAGCAACCTGGAAAGGCCAATCAGCGCTCCAAAGAAGTCTCGCTTCCCAGCGGGCAAAAGGGCCATGCGGAAAAAAGTGTCCAAACCAGAAATGCAGGACCGGCCATGGAGAAATGGGAGCCTTGCTACGCTGATGGGTGGGATGTAACTTGCCAACAGCCACTCCGGAGAAGTGTACGGTGTGTTCTGAAACATCTAAAAAACACAGCTTGGAGAGCATAGGGCACTTCCACTCATGGGCGTATAAATTGGGAAAACTAAAAATCAGCAAGACACAGGCACCCCAAAGTTTAGGGCTGCTCTGTTGACAAGAACCCCCACTTCATTACACCTTAAATATCCTAGGAAAGAGAAAAATGGATAAAGAAGTTGGGGTCCTCATGTACAATGGAATATCACTCAGCCATGAAATCAACGTCATAAGGCTAGTAGCAGCACGATGAGTGGATTTAGGTACGACGATTCTAAGTGAAATAAGTCACACAGAAAAAGACACTTATCCTAAGATATCACTTAGAGAGGGAATGTAAAAACCGCTACACTTGAAATGAATTACAAAACAGAACAGAGTCACACGTTTAGAAAACACACTATGGCTGCTGAACGGGAAAGGGGAGGTGGGGTGATGCATAAAACAAGGGTTTCAAATTAGCTCCGATACCGTTCCATAAACCCAATATGTAAGAGACAAGACCTATTCCTTTTTCAGTGAACTGGACTCAACACCCCTTATTCACCGCACAAGAATATATCTGACTAGTAAGAATCTTCAAACCTATGTATTGATATCTCTCTGTAAGTGAGTCAAGGGGGTGTAAAGCGGCATAAACACAGCCGTGAAAAGCAGCTAAACCCCATTATAAAAATAAATTACTTTTCAAAACCCGTGAAACAAAGACAGTGAAAGAGAGAGAAATTCTTACAAAATTCGTTCAGGGGCTGTGATGCAACCTGGATTGACCATATCTAGACCCACAGCTGATTGAGACATAAGGGTGGACACTCTTGGGGCTGAGAGGTTCGGTGAGGTTGGGTGAGCCAACGCAGACCCTTTCAAGTAATACTGCATGGTACCCATCCCATGGGTCCCAAATCTCCAGGTTCAAGGGCATCTTCCTACGTCGAAAACAGGCATGAGAAACCCAGAAGATGGTACACCGTGTGATCGGGAAAGGTTTCTAAAACGCACCTCATTTCTCATCTCCTTTGCTCGGGTTCGCCATTCCAGCCGATTTACTAGCCATCTCCCTCCTTGGAGAATCAGCACCTTTAACCTCCTGTTCCGTACAGGTTGCAATTTGTCCTGAGGATGAACGGGAAGAGGGGGAACCAATGAGAGACTAGCTCTAGGTGTTGGGACAGGCACAGGTCACTCTATTTTCCCATCAGGAAGAAGAATTAAGCACAAGCTCAGCCTGCCCCCCAGAACCAGAAGAGGGCCTGAAGCAATCCTGCGCTTTTGCGGCCAGCTCCCAAAAAAGCGAGTTGAAAAATGGAGCTCAGGGGCACTGCAATTCACAAACCTGCAGAGTTTTAAATGATACCTCTCGTCCACAAATATATTAAGGGAAGGCAACGAAGAGGCTTTGAAAGCAAGGGAGAATTGCAGGAAACAGATTTCAGGAGGTAGATTCGAATCGCCTTGAAAGCACATGAAAAGCGGCAAAACGTGGACAATGATGCCCTTGGCCAAAAAGGGCGTATGCGTTTTTTCCTGAATATATTCAGGAAAAAACGCATACGCCCTTTTTGGCCAACCAAGCAACCTGGAAAGGCCAATCAGCGCTCCAAAGAAGTCTCGCTTCCCAGCGGGCAAAAGGGCCATGCGGAAAAAAGTGTCCAAACCAGAAATGCAGGACCGGCCATGGAGAAATGGGAGCCTTGCTACGCTGATGGGTGGGATGTAACTTGCCAACAGCCACTCCGGAGAAGTGTACGGTGTGTTCTGAAACATCTAAAAAACACAGCTTGGAGAGCATAGGGCACTTCCACTCATGGGCGTATAAATTGGGAAAACTAAAAATCAGCAAGACACAGGCACCCCAAAGTTTAGGGCTGCTCTGTTGACAAGAACCCCCACTTCATTACACCTTAAATATCCTAGGAAAGAGAAAAATGGATAAAGAAGTTGGGGTCCTCATGTACAATGGAATATCACTCAGCCATGAAATCAACGTCATAAGGCTAGTAGCAGCACGATGAGTGGATTTAGGTACGACGATTCTAAGTGAAATAAGTCACACAGAAAAAGACACTTATCCTAAGATATCACTTAGAGAGGGAATGTAAAAACCGCTACACTTGAAATGAATTACAAAACAGAACAGAGTCACACGTTTAGAAAACACACTATGGCTGCTGAACGGGAAAGGGGAGGTGGGGTGATGCATAAAACAAGGGTTTCAAATTAGCTCCGATACCGTTCCATAAACCCAATATGTAAGAGACAAGACCTATTCCTTTTTCAGTGAACTGGACTCAACACCCCCTATTCACCGCACAAGAATATATCTGACTAGTAAGAATCTTCAAACCTATGTATTGATATCTCTCTGTAAGTGAGTCAAGGGGGTGTAAAGCGGCATAAACACAGCCGTGAAAAGCAGCTAAACCCCATTATAAAAATAAATTACTTTTCAAAACCCGTGAAACAAAGACAGTGAAAGAGAGAGAAATTCTTACAAAATTCGTTCAGGGGCTGTGATGCAACCTGGATTGACCATATCTAGACCCACAGCTGATTGAGACATAAGGGTGGACACTCTTGGGGCTGAGAGGTTCGGTGAGGTTGGGTGAGCCAACGCAGACCCTTTCAAGTAATACTGCATGGTACCCATCCCATGGGTCCCAAATCTCCAGGTTCAAGGGCATCTTCCTACGTCGAAAACAGGCATGAGAAACCCAGAAGATGGTACACCGTGTGATCGGGAAAGGTTTCTAAAACGCACCTCATTTCTCATCTCCTTTGCTCGGGTTCGCCATTCCAGCCGATTTACTAGCCATCTCCCTCCTTGGAGAATCAGCACCTTTAACCTCCTGTTCCGTACAGGTTGCAATTTGTCCTGAGGATGAACGGGAAGAGGGGGAACCAATGAGAGACTAGCTCTAGGTGTTGGGACAGGCACAGGTCACTCTATTTTCCCATCAGGAAGAAGAATTAAGCACAAGCTCAGCCTGCCCCCCAGAACCAGAAGAGGGCCTGAAGCAATCCTGCGCTTTTGCGGCCAGCTCCCAAAAAAGCGAGTTGAAAAATGGAGCTCAGGGGCACTGCAATTCACAAACCTGCAGAGTTTTAAATGATACCTCTCGTCCACAAATATATTAAGGGAAGGCAACGAAGAGGCTTTGAAAGCAAGGCAGAACTGCAGGAAACAGATTTCAGGAGGTAGATTCGAATCGCCTTGAAAGCACATGAAAAGCGGCAAAACGTGGACAATGATGCCCTTGGCCAAAAAGGGCGTATGCGTTTTTTCCTGAATATATTCAGGAAAAAACGCATACGCCCTTTTTGGCCAACCAAGCAACCTGGAAAGGCCAATCAGCGCTCCAAAGAAGTCTCGCTTCCCAGCGGGCAAAAGGGCCATGCGGAAAAAAGTGTCCAAACCAGAAATGCAGGACCGGCCATGGAGAAATGGGAGCCTTGCTACGCTGATGGGTGGGATGTAAATTGCCAACAGCCACTCCGGAGAAGTGTACGGTGTGTTCTGAAACATCTAAAAAACACAGCTTGGAGAGCATAGGGCACTTCCACTCATGGGCGTATAAATTGGGAAAACTAAAAATCAGCAAGACACAGGCACCCCAAAGTTTAGGGCTGCTCTGTTGACAAGAACCCCCACTTCATTACACCTTAAATATCCTAGGAAAGAGAAAAATGGATAAAGAAGTTGGGGTCCTCATGTACAATGGAATATCACTCAGCCATGAAATCAACGTCATAAGGCTAGTAGCAGCACGATGAGTGGATTTAGGTACGACGATTCTAAGTGAAATAAGTCACACAGAAAAAGACACTTATCCTAAGATATCACTTAGAGAGGGAATGTAAAAACCGCTACACTTGAAATGAATTACAAAACAGAACAGAGTCACACGTTTAGAAAACACACTATGGCTGCTGAACGGGAAAGGGGAGGTGGGGTGATGCCTAAAACAAGGGTTTCTAATTAGCTCCGATACCGTTCCATAAACCCAATATGTAAGAGACAAGACCTATTCCTTTTTCAGTGAACTGGACTCAACACCCCCTATTCACCGCACAAGAATATATCTGACTAGTAAGAATCTTCAAACCTATGTATTGATATCTCTCTGTAAGTGAGTCAAGGGGGTGTAAAGCGGCATAAACACAGCCGTGAAAAGCAGCTAAACCCCATTATAAAAATAAATTACTCTTCAAAACCCGCGAAACAAAGACAGTGAAAGAGAGAGAAATTCTTACAAAATTCGTTCAGGGGCTGTGATGCAACCTGGATTGACCATATCTAGACCCACAGCTGATTGAGACATAAGGGTGGACACTCTTGGGGCTGAGAGGTTCGGTGAGGTTGGGTGAGCCAACGCAGACCCTTTCAAGTAATACTGCATGGTACCCATCCCATGGGTCCCAAATCTCCAGGTTCAAGGGCATCTTCCTACGTCGAAAACAGGCATGAGAAACCCAGAAGATGGTACACCGTGTGATCGGGAAAGGTTTCTAAAACGCACCTCATTTCTCATCTCCTTTGCTCGGGTTCGCCATTCCAGCCGATTTACTAGCCATCTCCCTCCTTGGAGAATCAGCACCTTTAACCTCCTGTTCCGTACAGGTTGCAATTTGTCCTGAGGATGAACGGGAAGAGGGGGAACCAATGAGAGACTAGCTCTAGGTGTTGGGACAGGCACAGGTCACTCTATTTTCCCATCAGGAAGAAGAATTAAGCACAAGCTCAGCCTGCCCCCCAGAACCAGAAGAGGGCCTGAAGCAATCCTGCGCTTTTGCGGCCAGCTCCCAAAAAGGCGAGTTGAAAAATGGAGCTCAGGGGCACTGCAATTCACAAACCTGCAGAGTTTTAAATGATACCTCTCGTCCACAAATATATTAAGGGAAGGCAACGAAGAGGCTTTGAAAGCAAGGCAGAATTGCAGGAAACAGATTTCAGGAGGTAGATTCGAATCGCCTTGAAAGCACATGAAAAGCGGCAAAACGTGGACAATGATGCCCTTGGCCAAAAAGGGCGTATGCGTTTTTTCCTGAATATATTCAGGAAAAAACGCATACGCCCTTTTTGGCCAACCAAGCAACCTGGAAAGGCCAATCAGCGCTCCAAAGAAGTCTCGCTTCCCAGCGGGCAAAAGGGCCATGCGGAAAAAAGTGTCCAAACCAGAAATGCAGGACCGGCCATGGAGAAATGGGAGCCTTGCTACGCTGATGGGTGGGATGTAAATTGCCAACAGCCACTCCGGAGAAGTGTACGGTGTGTTCTGAAACATCTAAAAAAACACAGCTTGGAGAGCATAGGGCACTTCCACTCATGGGCGTATAAATTGGGAAAACTAAAAATCAGCAAGACACAGGCACCCCAAAGTTTAGGGCTGCTCTGTTGACAAGAACACCCACTTCATTACACCTTAAATATCCTAGGAAAGAGAAAAATGGATAAAGAAGTTGGGGTCCTCATGTACAATGGAATATCACTCAGCCATGAAATCAACGTCATAAGGCTAGTAGCAGCACGATGAGTGGATTTAGGTACGACGATTCTAAGTGAAATAAGTCACACAGAAAAAGACACTTATCATAAGATATCACTTAGAGAGGGAATGTAAAAACCGCTACACTTGAACTGAATTACAAAACAGAACAGAGTCACACGTTTAGGAAACACACTATGGCTGCTGAACGGGAAAGGGGAGGTGGGGTGATGCATAAAACAAGGGTTTCAAATTAGCTCCGATACCGTTCCATAAACCCAATATGTAAGAGACAAGACCTATTCCTTTTTCAGTGAACTGGACTCAACACCCCCTATTCACCACACAAGAATATATCTGACTAGTAAGAATCTTCAAACCTATGTATTGATATCTCTCTGTAAGTGAGTCAAGGGGGTGTAAAGCGGCATAAACACAGCCGTGAAAAGCAGCTAAACCCCATTATAAAAATAAATTACTTTTCAAAACCCGTGAAACAAAGACAGTGAAAGAGAGAGAAATTCTTACAAAATTCGTTCAGGGGCTGTGATGCAACCTGGATTGACCATATCTAGACCCACAGCTGATTGAGACATAAGGGTGGACACTCTTGGGGCTGAGAGGTTCGGTGAGGTTGGGTGAGCCAACGCAGACCCTTTCAAGTAATACTGCATGGTACCCATCCCATGGGTCCCAAATCTCCAGGTTCAAGGGCATCTTCCTACGTCGAAAACAGGCATGAGAAACCCAGAAGATGGTACACCGTGTGATCGGGAAAGGTTTCTAAAACGCACCTCATTTCTCATCTCCTTTGCTCGGGTTCGCCATTCCAGCCGATTTACTAGCCATCTCCCTCCTTGGAGAATCAGCACCTTTAACCTCCTGTTCCGTACAGGTTGCAATTTGTCCTGAGGATGAACGGGAAGAGGGGGAACCAATGAGAGACTAGCTCTAGGTGTTGGGACAGGCACAGGTCACTCTATTTTCCCATCAGGAAGAAGAATTAAGCACAAGCTCAGCCTGCCCCCCAGAACCAGAAGAGGGCCTGAAGCAATCCTGCGCTTTTGCGGCCAGCTCCCAAAAAAGCGAGTTGAAAAATGGAGCTCAGGGGCACTGCAATTCACAAACCTGCAGAGTTTTAAATGATACCTCTCGTCCACAAATATATTAAGGGAAGGCAACGAAGAGGCTTTGAAAGCAAGGCAGAATTGCAGGAAACAGATTTCAGGAGGTAGATTCGAATCGCCTTGAAAGCACATGAAAAGCGGCAAAACGTGGACAATGATGCCCTTGGCCAAAAAGGGCGTATGCGTTTTTTCCTGAATATATTCAGGAAAAAACGCATACGCCCTTTTTGGCCAACCAAGCAACCTGGAAAGGCCAATCAGCGCTCCAAAGAAGTCTCGCTTCCCAGCGGGCAAAAGGGCCATGCGGAAAAAAGTGTCCAAACCAGAAATGCAGGACCGGCCATGGAGAAATGGGAGCCTTGCTACGCTGATGGGTGGGATGTAACTTGCCAACAGCCACTCTGGAGAAGTGTACGGTGTGTTCTGAAACATCTAAAAAACACAGCTTGGAGAGCATAGGGCACTTCCACTCATGGGCGTATAAATTGGGAAAACTAAAAATCAGCAAGACACAGGCACCCCAAAGTTTAGGGCTGCTCTGTTGACAAGAACCCCCACTTCATTACACCTTAAATATCCTAGGAAAGAGAAAAATGGATAAAGAAGTTGGGTCCTCATGTACAATGGAATATCACTCAGCCATGAAATCAACGTCATAAGGCTAGTAGCAGCACGATGAGTGGATTTAGGTACGACGATTCTAAGTGAAATAAGTCACACAGAAAAAGACACTTATCCTAAGATATCACTTAGAGAGGGAATGTAAAAACCGCTACACTTGAAATGAATTACAAAACAGAACAGAGTCACACGTTTAGAAAACACACTATGGCTGCTGAACGGGAAAGGGGAGGTGGGGTGATGCATAAAACAAGGGTTTCAAATTAGCTCCGATACCGTTCCATAAACCCAATATGTAAGAGACAAGACCTATTCTTTTTCAGTGAACTGGACTCAACACCCCTTATTCACCGCACAAGAATATATCTGACTAGTAAGAATCTTCAAACCTATGTATTGATATCTCTCTGTAAGTGAGTCAAGGGGGTGTAAAGCGGCATAAACACAGCCGTGAAAAGCAGCTAAACCCCATTATAAAAATAAATTACTCTTCAAAACCCGTGAAACAAAGACAGTGAAAGAGAGAGAAATTCTTACAAAATTCGTTCAGGGGCTGTGATGCAACCTGGATTGACCATATCTAGACCCACAGCTGATTGAGACATAAGGGTGGACACTCTTGGGGCTGAGAGGTTCGGTGAGGTTGGGTGAGCCAACGCAGACCCTTTCAAGTAATACTGCATGGTACCCATCCCATGGGTCCCAAATCTCCAGGTTCAAGGGCATCTTCCTACGTCGAAAACAGGCATGAGAAACCCAGAAGATGGTACACCGTGTGATCGGGAAAGGTTTCTAAAACGCACCTCATTTCTCATCTCCTTTGCTCGGGTTCGCCATTCCAGCCGATTTACTAGCCATCTCCCTCCTTGGAGAATCAGCACCTTTAACCTCCTGTTCCGTACAGGTTGCAATTTGTCCTGAGGATGAACGGGAAGAGGGGGAACCAATGAGAGACTAGCTCTAGGTGTTGGGACAGGCACAGGTCACTCTATTTTCCCATCAGGAAGAAGAATTAAGCACAAGCTCAGCCTGCCCCCCAGAACCAGAAGAGGGCCTGAAGCAATCCTGCGCTTTTGCGGCCAGCTCCCAAAAAAGTGAGTTGAAAAATGGAGCTCAGGGGCACTGCAATTCACAAACCTGCAGAGTTTTAAATGATACTTCTCGTCCACAAATATATTAAGGGAAGGCAACGAAGAGGCTTTGAAAGCAAGGCAGAATTGCAGGAAACAGATTTCAGGAAGTAGATTCGAATCGCCTTGAAAGCACATGAAAAGCGGCAAAACGTGGACAATGATGCCCTTGGACAAAAAGGGCGTATGCGTTTTTTCCTGAATATATTCAGGAAAAAACGCATACGCCCTTTTTGGCCAACCAAGCAACCTGGAAAGGCCAATCAGCGCTCCAAAGAAGTCTCGCTTCCCAGCGGGCAAAAGGGCCATGCGGAAAAAAGTGTCCAAACCAGAAATGCAGGACCGGCCATGGAGAAATGGGAGCCTTGCTACGCTGATGGGTGGGATGTAAATTGCCAACAGCCACTCCGGAGAAGTGTACGGTGTGTTCTGAAACATCTAAAAAACACAGCTTGGAGAGCATAGGGCACTTCCACTCATGGGCGTATAAATTGGGAAAACTAAAAATCAGCAAGACACAGGCACCCCAAAGTTTAGGGCTGCTCTGTTGACAAGAACCCCCACTTCATTACACCTTAAATATCCTAGGAAAGAGAAAAATGGATAAAGAAGTTGGGGTCCTCATGTACAATGGAATATCACTCAGCCATGAAATCAACGTCATAAGGCTAGTAGCAGCACGATGAGTGGATTTAGGTACGACGATTCTAAGTGAAATAAGTCACACAGAAAAAGACACTTATCCTAAGATATCACTTCTAGAGGGAATGTAAAAACCGCTACACTTGAAATGAATTACAAAACAGAACAGAGTCACACGTTTAGAAAACACACTATGGCTGCTGAACGGGAAAGGGGAGGTGGGGTGATGCATAAAACAAGGGTTTCAAATTAGCTCAGATACCGTTCCATAAACCCAATATGTAAGAGACAAGACCTATCCCTTTTTCAGTGAACTGGACTCAACACCCCTTATTCACCGCACAAGAATATATCTGACTAGTAAGAATCTTCAAACCTATGTATTGATATCTCTCTGTAAGTGAGTCAAGGGGGTGTAAAGCGGCATAAACACAGCCGTGAAAAGCAGCTAAACCCCATTATAAAAATAAATTACTCTTCAAAACCCGTGAAACAAAGACAGTGAAAGAGAGAGAAATTCTTACAAAATTCGTTCAGGGGCTGTGATGCAACCTGGATTGACCATATCTAGACCCACAGCTGATTGAGACATAAGGGTGGACACTCTTGGGGCTGAGAGGTTCGGTGAGGTTGGGTGAGCCAACGCAGACCCTTTCAAGTAATACTGCATGGTACCCATCCCATGGGTCCCAAATCTCCAGGTTCAAGGGCATCTTCCTACGTCGAAAACAGGCATGAGAAACCCAGAAGATGGTACACCGTGTGATCGGGAAAGGTTTCTAAAACGCACCTCATTTCTCATCTCCTTTGCTCGGGTTCGCCATTCCAGCCGATTTACTAGCCATCTCCCTCCTTGGAGAATCAGCACCTTTAACCTCCTGTTCCGTACAGGTTGCAATTTGTCCTGAGGATGAACGGGAAGAGGGGGAACCAATGAGAGACTAGCTCTAGGTGTTGGGACAGGCACAGGTCACTCTATTTTCCCATCAGGAAGAAGAATTAAGCACAAGCTCAGCCTGCCCCCCAGAACCAGAAGAGGGCCTGAAGCAATCCTGCGCTTTTGCGGCCAGCTCCCAAAAAAGCGAGTTGAAAAATGGAGCTCAGGGGCACTGCAATTCACAAACCTGCAGAGTTTTAAATGATACCTCTCGTCCACAAATATATTAAGGGAAGGCAACGAAGAGGCTTTGAAAGCAAGGCAGAATTGCAGGAAACAGATTTCAGGAGGTAGATTCGAATCGCCTTGAAAGCACATGAAAAGCGGCAAAACGTGGACAATGATGCCCTTGGCCAAAAAGGGCGTATGCGATTTTCCTGAATATATTCAGGAAAAAACGCATACGCCCTTTTTGGCCAACCAAGCAACCTGGAAAGGCCAATCAGTGCTCCAAAGAAGTCTCGCTTCCCAGCGGGCAAAAGGGCCATGCGGAAAAAAGTGTCCAAACCAGAAATGCAGGACCGGCCATGGAGAAATGGGAGCCTTGCTACGCTGATGGGTGGGATGTAAATTGCCAACAGCCACTCCGGAGAAGTGTACGGTGTGTTCTGAAACATCTAAAAAACACAGGTGGAGAGCATAGGGCACTTCCACTCATGGGCGTATAAATTGGGAAAACTAAAAATCAGCAAGACACAGGCACCCCAAAGTTTAGGGCTGCTCTGTTGACAAGAACCCCCACTTCATTACACCTTAAATATCCTAGGAAAGAGAAAAATGGATAAAGAAGTTGTGGTCCTCATGTACAATGGAATATCACTCAGCCATGAAATCAACGTCATAACGCTAGTAGCAGCACGATGAGTGGATTTAGGTACGACGATTCTAAGTGAAATAAGTCACACAGAAAAAGACACTTATCATAAGATATCACTTAGAGAGGGAATGTAAAAACCGCTACACTTGAACTGAATTACAAAACAGAACAGAGTCACACGTTTAGGAAACACACTATGGCTGCTGAACGGGAAAGGTGAGGTGGGGTGATGCATAAAACAAGGGTTTCAAATTAGCTCCGATACCGTTCCATAAACCCAATATGTAAGAGACAAGACCTATTCCTTTTTCAGTGAACTGGACTCAACACCCCCTATTCACCACACAAGAATATATCTGACTAGTAAGAATCTTCAAACCTATGTATTGATATCTCTCTGTAAGTGAGTCAAGGGGGTGTAAAGCGGCATAAACACAGCCGTGAAAAGCAGCTAAACCCCATTATAAAAATAAATTACTTTTCAAAACCCGTGAAACAAAGACAGTGAAAGAGAGAGAAATTCTTACAAAATTCGTTCAGGGGCTGTGATGCAACCTGGATTGACCATATCTAGACCCACAGCTGATTGAGACATAAGGGTGGACACTCTTGGGGCTGAGAGGTTCGGTGAGGTTGGGTGAGCCAACGCAGACCCTTTCAAGTAATACTGCATGGTACCCATCCCATGGGTCCCAAATCTCCAGGTTCAAGGGCATCTTCCTACGTCGAAAACAGGCATGAGAAACCCAGAAGATGGTACACCGTGTGATCGGGAAAGGTTTCTAAAACGCACCTCATTTCTCATCTCCTTTGCTCGGGTTCGCCATTCCAGCCGATTTACTAGCCATCTCCCTCCTTGGAGAATCAGCACCTTTAACCTCCTGTTCCGTACAGGTTGCAATTTGTCCTGAGGATGAACGGGAAGAGGGGGAACCAATGAGAGACTAGCTCTAGGTGTTGGGACAGGCACAGGTCACTCTATTTTCCCATCAGGAAGAAGAATTAAGCACAAGCTCAGCCTGCCCCCCAGAACCAGAAGAGGGCCTGAAGCAATCCTGCGCTTTTGCGGCCAGCTCCCAAAAAAGCGAGTTGAAAAATGGAGCTCAGGGGCACTGCAATTCACAAACCTGCAGAGTTTTAAATGATACCTCTCGTCCACAAATATATTAAGGGAAGGCAACGAAGAGGCTTTGAAAGCAAGGCAGAATTGCAGGAAACAGATTTCAGGAGGTAGATTCGAATCGCCTTGAAAGCACATGAAAAGCGGCAAAACGTGGACAATGATGCCCTTGGCCAAAAAGGGCGTATGCGTTTTTTCCTGAATATATTCAGGAAAAAACGCATACGCCCTTTTTGGCCAACCAAGCAACCTGGAAAGGCCAATCAGCGCTCCAAAGAAGTCTCGCTTCCCAGCGGGCAAAAGGGCCATGCGGAAAAAAGTGTCCAAACCAGAAATGCAGGACCGGCCATGGAGAAATGGGAGCCTTGCTACGCTGATGGGTGGGATGTAAATTGCCAACAGCCACTCCGGAGAAGTGTACGGTGTGTTCTGAAACATGTAAAAAACACAGCTTGGAGAGCATAGGGCACTTCCACTCATGGGCGTATAAATTGGGAAAACTAAAAATCAGCAAGACACAGGCACCCCAAAGTTTAGGGCTGCTCTGTTGACAAGAACCCCCACTTCATTACACCTTAAATATCCTAGGAAAGAGAAAAATGGATAAAGAAGTTGGGGTCCTCTTGTACAATGGAATATCACTCAGCCATGAAATCAACGTCATAAGGCTAGTAGCAGCACGATGAGTGGATTTAGGTACGACGATTCTAAGTGAAATAAGTCACACAGAAAAAGACACTTATCCTAAGATATCACTTAGAGAGGGAATGTAAAAACCGCTACACTTGAAATGAATTACAAAACAGAACAGAGTCACACGTTTAGAAAACACACTATGGCTGCTGAACGGGAAAGGGGAGGTGGGGTGATGCATAAAACAAGGGTTTCAAATTAGCTCCGATACCGTTCCATAAACCCAATATGTAAGAGACAAGACCTATTCCTTTTTCAGTGAACTGGACTCAACACCCCTTATTCACCGCACAAGAATATATCTGACTAGTAAGAATCTTCAAACCTATGTATTGATATCTCTCTGTAAGTGAGTCAAGGGGGTGTAAAGCGGCATAAACACAGCCGTGAAAAGCAGCTAAACCCCATTATAAAAATAAATTACTCTTCAAAACCCGTGAAACAAAGACAGTGAAAGAGAGAGAAATTCTTACAAAATTCGTTCAGGGGCTGTGATGCAACCTGGATTGACCATATCTAGACCCACAGCTGATTGAGACATAAGGGTGGACACTCTTGGGGCTGAGAGGTTCGGTGAGGTTGGGTGAGCCAACGCAGACCCTTTCAAGTAATACTGCATGGTACCCATCCCATGGGTCCCAAATCTCCAGGTTCAAGGGCATCTTCCTACGTCGAAAACAGGCATGAGAAACCCAGAAGATGGTACACCGTGTGATCGGGAAAGGTTTCTAAAACGCACCTCATTTCTCATCTCCTTTGCTCGGGTTCGCCATTCCAGCCGATTTACTAGCCATCTCCCTCCTTGGAGAATCAGCACCTTTAACCTCCTGTTCCGTACAGGTTGCAATTTGTCCTGAGGATGAACGGGAAGAGGGGGAACCAATGAGAGACTAGCTCTAGGTGTTGGGACAGGCACAGGTCACTCTATTTTCCCATCAGGAAGAAGAATTAAGCACAAGCTCAGCCTGCCCCCCAGAACCAGAAGAGGGCCTGAAGCAATCCTGCGCTTTTGCGGCCAGCTCCCAAAAAAGCGAGTTGAAAAATGGAGCTCAGGGGCACTGCAATTCACAAACCTGCAGAGTTTTAAATGATACCTCTCGTCCACAAATATATTAAGGGAAGGCAACGAAGAGGCTTTGAAAGCAAGGCAGAATTGCAGGAAACAGATTTCAGGAGGTAGATTCGAATCGCCTTGAAAGCACATGAAAAGCGGCAAAACGTGGACAATGATGCCCTTGGCCAAAAAGGGCGTATGCGTTTTTTCCTGAATATATTCAGGAAAAAACGCATACGCCCTTTTTGGCCAACCAAGCAACCTGGAAAGGCCAATCAGCGCTCCAAAGAAGTCTCGCTTCCCAGCGGGCAAAAGGGCCATGCGGAAAAAAGTGTCCAAACCAGAAATGCAGGACCGGCCATGGAGAAATGGGAGCCTTGCTACGCTGATGGGTGGGATGTAAATTGCCAACAGCCACTCCGGAGAAGTGTACGGTGTGTTCTGAAACATCTAAAAAACACAGGTGGAGAGCATAGGGCACTTCCACTCATGGGCGTATAAATTGGGAAAACTAAAAATCAGCAAGACACAGGCACCCCAAAGTTTAGGGCTGCTCTGTTGACAAGAACCCCCACTTCATTACACCTTAAATATCCTAGGAAAGAGAAAAATGGATAAAGAAGTTGTGGTCCTCATGTACAATGGAATATCACTCAGCCATGAAATCAACGTCATAAGGCTAGTAGCAGCACGATGAGTGGATTTAGGTACGACGATTCTAAGTGAAATAAGTCACACAGAAAAAGACACTTATCATAAGATATCACTTAGAGAGGGAATGTAAAAACCGCTACACTTGAACTGAATTACAAAACAGAACAGAGTCACACGTTTAGGAAACACACTATGGCTGCTGAACGGGAAAGGTGAGGTGGGGTGATGCATAAAACAAGGGTTTCAAATTAGCTCCGATACCGTTCCATAAACCCAATATGTAAGAGACAAGACCTATTCCTTTTTCAGTGAACTGGACTCAACACCCCCTATTCACCACACAAGAATATATCTGACTAGTAAGAATCTTCAAACCTATGTATTGATATCTCTCTGTAAGTGAGTCAAGGGGGTGTAAAGCGGCATAAACACAGCCGTGAAAAGCAGCTAAACCCCATTATAAAAATAAATTACTTTTCAAAACCCGTGAAACAAAGACAGTGAAAGAGAGAGAAATTCTTACAAAATTCGTTCAGGGGCTGTGATGCAACCTGGATTGACCATATCTAGACCCACAGCTGATTGAGACATAAGGGTGGACACTCTTGGGGCTGAGAGGTTCGGTGAGGTTGGGTGAGCCAACGCAGACCCTTTCAAGTAATACTGCATGGTACCCATCCCATGGGTCCCAAATCTCCAGGTTCAAGGGCATCTTCCTACGTCGAAAACAGGCATGAGAAACCCAGAAGATGGTACACCGTGTGATCGGGAAAGGTTTCTAAAACGCACCTCATTTCTCATCTCCTTTGCTCGGGTTCGCCATTCCAGCCGATTTACTAGCCATCTCCCTCCTTGGAGAATCAGCACCTTTAACCTCCTGTTCCGTACAGGTTGCAATTTGTCCTGAGGATGAACGGGAAGAGGGGGAACCAATGAGAGACTAGCTCTAGGTGTTGGGACAGGCACAGGTCACTCTATTTTCCCATCAGGAAGAAGAATTAAGCACAAGCTCAGCCTGCCCCCAGAACCAGAAGAGGGCCTGAAGCAATCCTGCGCTTTTGCGGCCAGCTCCCAAAAAAGCGAGTTGAAAAATGGAGCTCAGGGGCACTGCAATTCACAAACCTGCAGAGTTTTAAATGATACCTCTCGTCCACAAATATATTAAGGGAAGGCAACGAAGAGGCTTTGAAAGCAAGGCAGAATTGCAGGAAACAGATTTCAGGAGGTAGATTCGAATCGCCTTGAAAGCACATGAAAAGCGGCAAAACGTGGACAATGATGCCCTTGGCCAAAAAGGGCGTATGCGTTTTTTCCTGAATATATTCAGGAAAAAACGCATACGCCCTTTTTGGCCAACCAAGCAACCTGGAAAGGCCAATCAGCGCTCCAAAGAAGTCTCGCTTCCCAGCGGGCAAAAGGGCCATGCGGAAAAAAGTGTCCAAACCAGAAATGCAGGACCGGCCATGGAGAAATGGGAGTCTTGCTACGCTGATGGGTGGGATGTAACTTGCCAACAGCCACTCCGGAGAAGTGTACGGTGTGTTCTGAAACATCTAAAAAACACAGCTTGGAGAGCATAGGGCACTTCCACTCATGGGCGTATAAATTGGGAAAACTAAAAATCAGCAAGACACAGGCACCCCAAAGTTTAGGGCTGCTCTGTTGACAAGAACCCCCACTTCATTACACCTTAAATATCCTAGGAAAGAGAAAAATGGATAAAGAAGTTGGGGTCCTCATGTACAATGGAATATCACTCAGCCATGAAATCAACGTCATAAGGCTAGTAGCAGCACGATGAGTGGATTTAGGTACGACGATTCTAAGTGAAATAAGTCACACAGAAAAAGACACTTATCCTAAGATATCACTTAGAGAGGGAATGTAAAAACCGCTACACTTGAAATGAATTACAAAACAGAACAGAGTCACACGTTTAGAAAACACACTATGGCTGCTGAACGGGAAAGGGGAGGTGGGGTGATGCATAAAACAAGGGTTTCAAATTAGCTCCGATACCGTTCCATAAACCCAATATGTAAGAGACAAGACCTATTCCTTTTTCAGTGAACTGGACTCAACACCCCTTATTCACCGCACAAGAATATATCTGACTAGTAAGAATCTTCAAACCTATGTATTGATATCTCTCTGTAAGTGAGTCAAGGGGGTGTAAAGCGGCATAAACACAGCCGTGAAAAGCAGCTAAACCCCATTATAAAAATAAATTACTCTTCAAAACCCGTGAAACAAAGACAGTGAAAGAGAGAGAAATTCTTACAAAATTCGTTCAGGGGCTGTGATGCAACCTGGATTGACCATATCTAGACCCACAGCTGATTGAGACATAAGGGTGGACACTCTTGGGGCTGAGAGGTTTGGTGAGGTTGGGTGAGCCAACGCAGACCCTTTCAAGTAATACTGCATGGTACCCATCCCATGGGTCCCAAATCTCCAGGTTCAAGGGCATCTTCCTACGTCGAAAACAGGCATGAGAAACCCAGAAGATGGTACACCGTGTGATCGGGAAAGGTTTCTAAAACGCACCTCATTTCTCATCTCCTTTGCTCGGGTTCGCCATTCCAGCCGATTTACTAGCCATCTCCCTCCTTGGAGAATCAGCACCTTTAACCTCCTGTTCCGTACAGGTTGCAATTTGTCCTGAGGATGAACGGGAAGAGGGGGAACCAATGAGAGACTAGCTCTAGGTGTTGGGACAGGCACAGGTCACTCTATTTTCCCATCAGGAAGAAGAATTAAGCACAAGCTCAGCCTGCCCCCCAGAACCAGAAGAGGGCCTGAAGCAATCCTGCGCTTTTGCGGCCAGCTCCCAAAAAAGCGAGTTGAAAAATGGAGCTCAGGGGCACTGCAATTCACAAACCTGCAGAGTTTTAAATGATACCTCTCGTCCACAAATATATTAAGGGAAGGCAACGAAGAGGCTTTGAAAGCAAGGCAGAATTGCAGGAAACAGATTTCAGGAAGTAGATTCGAATCGCCTTGAAAGCACATGAAAAGCGGCAAAACGTGGACAATGATGCCCTTGGCCAAAAAGGGCGTATGCGTTTTTTCCTGAATATATTCAGGAAAAAACGCATACGCCCTTTTTGGCCAACCAAGCAACCTGGAAAGGCCAATCAGCGCTCCAAAGAAGTCTCGCTTCCCAGCGGGCAAAAGGGCCATGCGGAAAAAAGTGTCCAAACCAGAAATGCAGGACCGGCCATGGAGAAATGGGAGCCTTGCTACGCTGATGGGTGGGATGTAAATTGCCAACAGCCACTCCGGAGAAGTGTACGGTGTGTTCTGAAACATCTAAAAAACACAGCTTGGAGAGCATAGGGCACTTCCACTCATGGGCGTATAAATTGGGAAAACTAAAAATCAGCAAGACACAGGCACCCCAAAGTTTAGGGCTGCTCTGTTGACAAGAACCCCCACTTCATTACACCTTAAATATCCTAGGAAAGAGAAAAATGGATAAAGAAGTTGGGGTCCTCATGTACAATGGAATATCACTCAGCCATGAAATCAACGTCATAAGGCTAGTAGCAGCACGATGAGTGGATTTAGGTACGACGATTCTAAGTGAAATAAGTCACACAGAAAAAGACACTTATCCTAAGATATCACTTAGAGAGGGAATGTAAAAACCGCTACACTTGAAATGAATTACAAAACAGAACAGAGTCACACGTTTAGAAAACACACTATGGCTGCTGAACGGGAAAGGGGAGGTGGGGTGATGCATAAAACAAGGTTTTCAAATTAGCTCAGATACCGTTCCATAAACCCAATATGTAAGAGACAAGACCTATCCCTTTTTCAGTGAACTGGACTCAACACCCCTTATTCACCGCACAAGAATATATCTGACTAGTAAGAATCTTCAAACCTATGTATTGATATCTCTCTGTAAGTGAGTCAAGGGGGTGTAAAGCGGCATAAACACAGCCGTGAAAAGCAGCTAAACCCCATTATAAAAATAAATTACTCTTCAAAACCCGTGAAACAAAGACAGTGAAAGAGAGAGAAATTCTTACAAAATTCGTTCAGGGGCTGTGATGCAACCTGGATTGACCATATCTAGACCCACAGCTGATTGAGACATAAGGGTGGACACTCTTGGGGCTGAGAGGTTCGGTGAGGTTGGGTGAGCCAACGCAGACCCTTTCAAGTAATACTGCATGGTACCCATCCCATGGGTCCCAAATCTCCAGGTTCAAGGGCATCTTCCTACGTCGAAAACAGGCATGAGAAACCCAGAAGATGGTACACCGTGTGATCGGGAAAGGTTTCTAAAACGCACCTCATTTCTCATCTCCTTTGCTCGGGTTCGCCATTCCAGCCGATTTACTAGCCATCTCCCTCCTTGGAGAATCAGCACCTTTAACCTCCTGTTCCGTACAGGTTGCAATTTGTCCTGAGGATGAACGGGAAGAGGGGGAACCAATGAGAGACTAGCTCTAGGTGTTGGGACAGGCACAGGTCACTCTATTTTCCCATCAGGAAGAAGAATTAAGCACAAGCTCAGCCTGCCCCCCAGAACCAGAAGAGGGCCTGAAGCAATCCTGCGCTTTTGCGGCCAGCTCCCAAAAAAGCGAGTTGAAAAATGGAGCTCAGGGGCACTGCAATTCACAAACCTGCAGAGTTTTAAATGATACCTCTCGTCCACAAATATATTAAGGGAAGGCAACGAAGAGGCTTTGAAAGCAAGGCAGAATTGCAGGAAACAGATTTCAGGAGGTAGATTCGAATCGCCTTGAAAGCACATGAAAAGCGGCAAAACGTGGACAATGATGCCCTTGGCCAAAAAGGGCGTATGCGTTTTTTCCTGAATATATTCAGGAAAAAACGCATACGCCCTTTTTGGCCAACCAAGCAACCTGGAAAGGCCAATCAGCGCTCCAAAGAAGTCTCGCTTCCCAGCGGGCAAAAGGGCCATGCGGAAAAAAGTGTCCAAACCAGAAATGCAGGACCGGCCATGGAGAAATGGGAGCCTTGCTACGCTGATGGGTGGGATGTAAATTGCCAACAGCCACTCCGGAGAAGTGTACGGTGTGTTCTGAAACATCTAAAAAACACAGCTTGGAGAGCATAGGGCACTTCCACTCATGGGCGTATAAATTGGGAAAACTAAAAATCAGCAAGACACAGGCACCCCAAAGTTTAGGGCTGCTCTGTTGACAAGAACCCCCACTTCATTACACCTTAAATATCCTAGGAAAGAGAAAAATGGATAAAGAAGTTGGGGTCCTCATGTACAATGGAATATCACTCAGCCATGAAATCAACGTCATAAGGCTAGTAGCAGCACGATGAGTGGATTTAGGTACGACGATTCTAAGTGAAATAAGTCACACAGAAAAAGACACTTATCATAAGATATCACTTAGAGAGGGAATGTAAAAACCGCTACACTTGGACTGAATTACAAAACAGAACAGAGTCACACGTTTAGGAAACACACTATGGCTGCTGAACGGGAAAGGTGAGGTGGGGTGATGCATAAAACAAGGGTTTCAAATTAGCTCCTATACCGTTCCATAAACCCAATATGTAAGAGACAAGACCTATTCCTTTTTCAGTGAACTGGACTCAACACCCCCTATTCACCACACAAGAATATATCTGACTAGTAAGAATCTTCAAACCTATTTATTGATATCTCTCTGTAAGTGAGTCAAGGGGGTGTAAAGCGGCATAAACACAGCCGTGAAAAGCAGCTAAACCCCATTATAAAAATAAATTACTCTTCAAAACCCGTGAAACAAAGACAGTGAAAGAGAGAGAAATTCTTACAAAATTCGTTCAGGGGCTGTGATGCAACCTGGATTGACCATATCTAGACCCACAGCTGATTGAGACATAAGGGTGGACACTCTTGGGGCTGAGAGGTTCGGTGAGGTTGGGTGAGCCAACGCAGACCCTTTCAAGTAATACTGCATGGTACCCATCCCATGGGTCCCAAATCTCCAGGTTCAAGGGCATCTTCCTACGTCGAAAACAGGCATGAGAAACCCAGAAGATGGTACACCGTGTGATCGGGAAAGGTTTCTAAAACGCACCTCATTTCTCATCTCCTTTGCTCGGGTTCGCCATTCCAGCCGATTTACTAGCCATCTCCCTCCTTGGAGAATCAGCACCTTTAACCTCCTGTTCCGTACAGGTTGCAATTTGTCCTGAGGATGAACGGGAAGAGGGGGAACCAATGAGAGACTAGCTCTAGGTGTTGGGACAGGCACAGGTCACTCTATTTTCCCATCAGGAAGAAGAATTAAGCACAAGCTCAGCCTGCCCCCCAGAACCAGAAGAGGGCCTGAAGCAATCCTGCGCTTTTGCGGCCAGCTCCCAAAAAAGCGAGTTGAAAAATGGAGCTCAGGGGCACTGCAATTCACAAACCTGCAGAGTTTTAAATGATACCTCTCGTCCACAAATATATTAAGGCAAGGCAACGAAGAGGCTTTGAAAGCAAGGCAGAATTGCAGGAAACAGATTTCAGGAGGTAGATTCGAATCGCCTTGAAAGCACATGAAAAGCGGCAAAACGTGGACAATGATGCCCTTGGCCAAAAAGGGCGTATGCGTTTTTTCCTGAATATATTCAGGAAAAAACGCATACGCCCTTTTTGGCCAACCAAGCAACCTGGAAAGGCCAATCAGCGCTCCAAAGAAGTCTCGCTTCCCAGCGGGCAAAAGGGCCATGCGGAAAAAAGTGTCCAAACCAGAAATGCAGGACCGGCCATGGAGAAATGGGAGCCTTGCTACGCTGATGGGTGGGATGTAAATTGCCAACAGCCACTCCGGAGAAGTGTACGGTGTGTTCTGAAACATCTAAAAAACACAGCTTGGAGAGCATAGGGCACTTCCACTCATGGGCGTATAAATTGGGAAAACTAAAAATCAGCAAGACAAAGGCACCCCAAATTTGAGGGCTGCTCTGTTGACAAGAACCCCCACTTCATTACCCCTTCAATATACTAGGAAAGAGAAAAATGGATAAAGAAGTTGGGGTCCTCATGTACAATGGAATATCACTCAGCCATGAAATCAACGTCATAAGGCTAGTAGCAGCACGATGAGTGGATTTAGGTACGACGATTCTAAGTGAAATAAGTCACACAGAAAAAGACACTTATCCTAAGATATCACTTAGAGAGGGAATGTAAAAACCGCTACACTTGAAATGAATTACAAAACAGAACAGAGTCACACGTTTAGAAAACACACTATGGCTGCTGAACGGGAAAGGGGAGGTGGGGTGATGCATAAAACAAGGGTTTCAAATTAGCTCCGATACCGTTCCATAAACCCAATATGTAAGAGACAAGACCTATTCCTTTTTCAGTGAACTGGACTCAACACCCCTTATTCACCGCACAAGAATATATCTGACTAGTAAGAATCTTCAAACCTATGTATTGATATCTCTCTGTAAGTGAGTCAAGGGGGTGTAAAGCGGCATAAACACAGCCGTGAAAAGCAGCTAAACCCCATTATAAAAATAAATTACTCTTCAAAACCCGTGAAACAAAGACAGTGAAAGAGAGAGAAATTCTTACAAAATTCGTTCAGGGGCTGTGATGCAACCTGGATTGACCATATCTAGACCCACAGCTGATTGAGACATAAGGGTGGACACTCTTGGGGCTGAGAGGTTCGGTGAGGTTGGGTGAGCCAACGCAGACCCTTTCAAGTAATACTGCATGGTACCCATCCCATGGGTCCCAAATCTCCAGGTTCAAGGGCATCTTCCTACGTCGAAAACAGGCATGAGAAACCCAGAAGATGGTACACCGTGTGATCGGGAAAGGTTTCTAAAACGCACCTCATTTCTCATCTCCTTTGCTCGGGTTCGCCATTCCAGCCGATTTACTAGCCATCTCCCTCCTTGGAGAATCAGCACCTTTAACCTCCTGTTCCGTACAGGTTGCAATTTGTCCTGAGGATGAACGGGAAGAGGGGGAACCAATGAGAGACTAGCTCTAGGTGTTGGGACAGGCACAGGTCACTCTATTTTCCCATCAGGAAGAAGAATTAAGCACAAGCTCAGCCTGCCCCCCAGAACCAGAAGAGGGCCTGAAGCAATCCTGCGCTTTTGCGGCCAGCTCCCAAAAAAGCGAGTTGAAAAATGGAGCTCAGGGGCACTGCAATTCACAAACCTGCAGAGTTTTAAATGATACCTCTCGTCCACAAATATATTAAGGGAAGGCAACGAAGAGGCTTTGAAAGCAAGGCAGAATTGCAGGAAACAGATTTCAGGAGGTAGATTCGAATCGCCTTGAAAGCACATGAAAAGCGGCAAAACGTGGACAATGATGCCCTTGGCCAAAAAGGGCGTATGCGTTTTTTCCTGAATATATTCAGGAAAAAACGCATACGCCCTTTTTGGCCAACCAAGCAACCTGGAAAGGCCAATCAGCGCTCCAAAGAAGTCTCGCTTCCCAGCGGGCAAAAGGGCCATGCGGAAAAAAGTGTCCAAACCAGAAATGCAGGACCGGCCATGGAGAAATGGGAGCCTTGCTACGCTGATGGGTGGGATGTAAATTGCCAACAGCCACTCTGGAGAAGTGTACGGTGTGTTCTGAAACATCTAAAAAACACAGCTTGGAGAGCATAGGGCACTTCCACTCATGGGCGTATAAATTGGGAAAACTAAAAATCAGCAAGACACAGGCACCCCAAAGTTTAGGGCTGCTCTGTTGACAAGAACCCCCACTTCATTACACCTTCAATATCCTAGGAAAGAGAAAAATGGATAAAGAAGTTGTGCTCCTCATGTACAATGGAATATCACTCAGCCATGAAATCCACGTCATAAGGCTAGTAGCAGCACGATGAGTGGATTTAGGTACGACGATTCTAAGTGAAATAAGTCACACAGAAAAAGACACTTATCATAAGATATCACTTCGAGAGGGAATGTAAAAACCGCTACACTTGAACTGAATTACAAAACAGAACAGAGTCACACGTTTAGAAAACACACTATGGCTGCTGAACGGGAAAGGTGAGGTGGGGTGATGCATAAAACAAGGGTTTCAAATTAGCTCCGATACCGTTCCATAAACCCAATATGTAAGAGACAAGACCTATCCCTTTTTCAGTGAACTGGACTCAACACCCCCTATTCACCGCACAAGAATATATCTGACTAGTAAGAATCTTCAAACCTATGTATTGATATCTCTCTGTAAGTGAGTCAAGGGGGTGTAAAGCGGCATAAACACAGCCGTGAAAAGCAGCTAAACCCCATTATAAAAATAAATTACTTTTCAAAACCCGTGAAACAAAGACAGTGAAAGAGAGAGAAATTCTTACAAAATTCGTTCAGGGGCTGTGATGCAACCTGGATTGACCATATCTAGACCCACAGCTGATTGAGACATAAGCGTGGACACTCTTGGGGCTGAGAGGTTCGGTGAGGTTGGGTGAGCCAACGCAGACCCTTTCAAGTAATACTGCATGGTACCCATCCCATGGGTCCCAAATCTCCAGGTTCAAGGGCATCTTCCTACGTCGAAAACAGGCATGAGAAACCCAGAAGATGGTACACCGTGTGATCGGGAAAGGTTTCTAAAACGCACCTCATTTCTCATCTCCTTTGCTCGGGTTCGCCATTCCAGCCGATTTACTAGCCATCTCCCTCCTTGGAGAATCAGCACCTTTAACCTCCTGTTCCGTACAGGTTGCAATTTGTCCTGAGGATGAACGGGAAGAGGGGGAACCAATGAGAGACTAGCTCTAGGTGTTGGGACAGGCACAGGTCACTCTATTTTCCCATCAGGAAGAAGAATTAAGCACAAGCTCAGCCTGCCCCCCAGAACCAGAAGAGGGCCTGAAGCAATCCTGCGCTTTTGCGGCCAGCTCCCAAAAAAGCGAGTTGAAAAATGGAGCTCAGGGGCACTGCAATTCACAAACCTGCAGAGTTTTAAATGATACCTCTCGTCCACAAATATATTAAGGGAAGGCAACGAAGAGGCTTTGAAAGCAAGGCAGAATTGCAGGAAACAGATTTCAGGAGGTAGATTCGAATCGCCTTGAAAGCACATGAAAAGCGGCAAAACGTGGACAATGATGCCCTTGGCCAAAAAGGGCGTATGCGTTTTTTCCTGAATATATTCAGGAAAAAACGCATACGCCCTTTTTGGCCAACCAAGCAACCTGGAAAGGCCAATCAGCGCTCCAAAGAAGTCTCGCTTCCCAGCGGGCAAAAGGGCCATGCGGAAAAAAGTGTCCAAACCAGAAATGCAGGACCGGCCATGGAGAAATGGGAGCCTTGCTACGCTGATGGGTGGGATGTAACTTGCCAACAGCCACTCTGGAGAAGTGTACGGTGTGTTCTGAAACATCTAAAAAACACAGCTTGGAGAGCATAGGGCACTTCCACTCATGGGCGTATAAATTGGGAAAACTAAAAATCAGCAAGACACAGGCACCCCAAAGTTTAGGGCTGCTCTGTTGACAAGAACCCCCACTTCATTACACCTTAAATATCCTAGGAAAGAGAAAAATGGATAAAGAAGTTGGGGTCCTCATGTACAATGGAATATCACTCAGCCATGAAATCAACGTCATAAGGCTAGTAGCAGCACGATGAGTGGATTTAGGTACGACGATTCTAAGTGAAATAAGTCACACAGAAAAAGACACTTATCCTAAGATATCACTTAGAGAGGGAATGTAAAAACCGCTACACTTGAAATGAATTACAAAACAGAACAGAGTCACACGTTTAGAAAACACACTATGGCTGCTGAACGGGAAAGGGGAGGTGGGGTGATGCATAAAACAAGGGTTTCAAATTAGCTCCGATACCGTTCCATAAACCCAATATGTAAGAGACAAGACCTATTCCTTTTTCAGTGAACTGGACTCAACACCCCTTATTCACCGCACAGAATATATCTGACTAGTAAGAATCTTCAAACCTATGTATTGATATCTCTCTGTAAGTGAGTCAAGGGGGTGTAAAGCGGCATAAACACAGCCGTGAAAAGCAGCTAAACCCCATTATAAAAATAAATTACTCTTCAAAACCCGTGAAACAAAGACAGTGAAAGAGAGAGAAATTCTTACAAAATTCGTTCAGGGGCTGTGATGCAACCTGGATTGACCATATCTAGACCCACAGCTGATTGAGACATAAGGGTGGACACTCTTGGGGCTGAGAGGTTCGGTGAGGTTGGGTGAGCCAACGCAGACCCTTTCAAGTAATACTGCATGGTACCCATCCCATGGGTCCCAAATCTCCAGGTTCAAGGGCATCTTCCTACGTCGAAAACAGGCATGAGAAACCCAGAAGATGGTACACCGTGTGATCGGGAAAGGTTTCTAAAACGCACCTCATTTCTCATCTCCTTTGCTCGGGTTCGCCATTCCAGCCGATTTACTAGCCATCTCCCTCCTTGGAGAATCAGCACCTTTAACCTCCTGTTCCGTACAGGTTGCAATTTGTCCTGAGGATGAACGGGAAGAGGGGGAACCAATGAGAGACTAGCTCTAGGTGTTGGGACAGGCACAGGTCACTCTATTTTCCCATCAGGAAGAAGAATTAAGCACAAGCTCAGCCTGCCCCCCAGAACCAGAAGAGGGCCTGAAGCAATCCTGCGCTTTTGCGGCCAGCTCCCAAAAAAGCGAGTTGAAAAATGGAGCTCAGGGGCACTGCAATTCACAAACCTGCAGAGTTTTAAATGATACCTCTCGTCCACAAATATATTAAGGGAAGGCAACGAAGAGGCTTTGAAAGCAAGGCAGAATTGCAGGAAACAGATTTCAGGAGGTAGATTCGAATCGCCTTGAAAGCACATGAAAAGCGGCAAAACGTGGACAATGATGCCCTTGGCCAAAAAGGGCGTATGCGTTTTTTCCTGAATATATTCAGGAAAAAACGCATACGCCCTTTTTGGCCAACCAAGCAACCTGGAAAGGCCAATCAGCGCTCCAAAGAAGTCTCGCTTCCCAGCGGGCAAAAGGGCCATGCGGAAAAAAGTGTCCAAACCAGAAATGCAGGACCGGCCATGGAGAAATGGGAGCCTTGCTACGCTGATGGGTGGGATGTAAATTGACAACAGCCACTCTGGAGAAGTGTACGGTGTGTTCTGAAACATCTAAAAAACACAGCTTGGAGAGCATAGGGCACTTCCACTCATGGGCGTATAAATTGGGAAAACTAAAAATCAGCAAGACACAGGCACCCCAAAGTTTAGGGCTGCTCTGTTGACAAGAACCCCCACTTCATTACACCTTCAATATCCTAGGAAAGAGAAAAATGGATAAAGAAGTTGTGCTCCTCATGTACAATGGAATATCACTCAGCCATGAAATCCACGTCATAAGGCTAGTAGCAGCACGATGAGTGGATTTAGGTACGACGATTCTAAGTGAAATAAGTCACACAGAAAAAGACACTTATCATAAGATATCACTTCGAGAGGGAATGTAAAAACCGCTACACTTGAACTGAATTACAAAACAGAACAGAGTCACACGTTTAGAAAACACACTATGGCTGCTGAACGGGAAAGGTGAGGTGGGGTGATGCATAAAACAAGGGTTTCAAATTAGCTCCGATACCGTTCCATAAACCCAATATGTAAGAGACAAGACCTATCCCTTTTTCAGTGAACTGGACTCAACACCCCCTATTCACCGCACAAGAATATATCTGACTAGTAAGAATCTTCAAACCTATGTATTGATATCTCTCTGTAAGTGAGTCAAGGGGGTGTAAAGCGGCATAAACACAGCCGTGAAAAGCAGCTAAACCCCATTATAAAAATAAATTACTTTTCAAAACCCGTGAAACAAAGACAGTGAAAGAGAGAGAAATTCTTACAAAATTCGTTCAGGGGCTGTGATGCAACCTGGATTGACCATATCTAGACCCACAGCTGATTGAGACATAAGGGTGGACACTCTTGGGGCTGAGAGGTTCGGTGAGGTTGGGTGAGCCAACGCAGACCCTTTCAAGTAATACTGCATGGTACCCATCCCATGGGTCCCAAATCTCCAGGTTCAAGGGCATCTTCCTACGTCGAAAACAGGCATGAGAAACCCAGAAGATGGTACACCGTGTGATCGGGAAAGGTTTCTAAAACGCACCTCATTTCTCATCTCCTTTGCTCGGGTTCGCCATTCCAGCCGATTTACTAGCCATCTCCCTCCTTGGAGAATCAGCACCTTTAACCTCCTGTTCCGTACAGGTTGCAATTTGTCCTGAGGATGAACGGGAAGAGGGGGAACCAATGAGAGACTAGCTCTAGGTGTTGGGACAGGCACAGGTCACTCTATTTTCCCATCAGGAAGAAGAATTAAGCACAAGCTCAGCCTGCCCCCCAGAACCAGAAGAGGGCCTGAAGCAATCCTGCGCTTTTGCGGCCAGCTCCCAAAAAAGCGAGTTGAAAAATGGAGCTCAGGGGCACTGCAATTCACAAACCTGCAGAGTTTTAAATGATACCTCTCGTCCACAAATATATTAAGGGAAGGCAACGAAGAGGCTTTGAAAGCAAGGCAGAATTGCAGGAAACAGATTTCAGGAGGTAGATTCGAATCGCCTTGAAAGCACATGAAAAGCGGCAAAACGTGGACAATGATGCCCTTGGCCAAAAAGGGCGTATGCGTTTTTTCCTGAATATATTCAGGAAAAAACGCATACGCCCTTTTTGGCCAACCAAGCAACCTGGAAAGGCCAATCAGCGCTCCAAAGAAGTCTCGCTTCCCAGCGGGCAAAAGGGCCATGCGGAAAAAAGTGTCCAAACCAGAAATGCAGGACCGGCCATGGAGAAATGGGAGCCTTGCTACGCTGATGGGTGGGATGTAACTTGCCAACAGCCACTCTGGAGAAGTGTACGGTGTGTTCTGAAACATCTAAAAAACACAGCTTGGAGAGCATAGGGCACTTCCACTCATGGGCGTATAAATTGGGAAAACTAAAAATCAGCAAGACACAGGCACCCCAAAGTTTAGGGCTGCTCTGTTGACAAGAACCCCCACTTCATTACACCTTAAATATCCTAGGAAAGAGAAAAATGGATAAAGAAGTTGGGGTCCTCATGTACAATGGAATATCACTCAGCCATGAAATCAACGTCATAAGGCTAGTAGCAGCACGATGAGTGGATTTAGGTACGACGATTCTAAGTGAAATAAGTCACACAGAAAAAGACACTTATCCTAAGATATCACTTAGAGAGGGAATGTAAAAACCGCTACACTTGAAATGAATTACAAAACAGAACAGAGTCACACGTTTAGAAAACACACTATGGCTGCTGAACGGGAAAGGGGAGGTGGGGTGATGCATAAAACAAGGGTTTCAAATTAGCTCCGATACCGTTCCATAAACCCAATATGTAAGAGACAAGACCTATTCCTTTTTCAGTGAACTGGACTCAACACCCCTTATTCACCGCACAAGAATATATCTGACTAGTAAGAATCTTCAAACCTATGTATTGATATCTCTCTGTAAGTGAGTCAAGGGGGTGTAAAGCGGCATAAACACAGCCGTGAAAAGCAGCTAAACCCCATTATAAAAATAAATTACTCTTCAAAACCCGTGAAACAAAGACAGTGAAAGAGAGAGAAATTCTTACAAAATTCGTTCAGGGGCTGTGATGCAACCTGGATTGACCATATCTAGACCCACAGCTGATTGAGACATAAGGGTGGACACTCTTGGGGCTGAGAGGTTCGGTGAGGTTGGGTGAGCCAACGCAGACCCTTTCAAGTAATACTGCATGGTACCCATCCCATGGGTCCCAAATCTCCAGGTTCAAGGGCATCTTCCTACGTCGAAAACAGGCATGAGAAACCCAGAAGATGGTACACCGTGTGATCGGGAAAGGTTTCTAAAACGCACCTCATTTCTCATCTCCTTTGCTCGGGTTCGCCATTCCAGCCGATTTACTAGCCATCTCCCTCCTTGGAGAATCAGCACCTTTAACCTCCTGTTCCGTACAGGTTGCAATTTGTCCTGAGGATGAACGGGAAGAGGGGGAACCAATGAGAGACTAGCTCTAGGTGTTGGGACAGGCACAGGTCACTCTATTTTCCCATCAGGAAGAAGAATTAAGCACAAGCTCAGCCTGCCCCCCAGAACCAGAAGAGGGCCTGAAGCAATCCTGCGCTTTTGCGGCCAGCTCCCAAAAAAGCGAGTTGAAAAATGGAGCTCAGGGGCACTGCAATTCACAAACCTGCAGAGTTTTAAATGATACCTCTCGTCCACAAATATATTAAGGGAAGGCAACGAAGAGGCTTTGAAAGCAAGGCAGAATTGCAGGAAACAGATTTCAGGAGGTAGATTCGAATCGCCTTGAAAGCACATGAAAAGCGGCAAAACGTGGACAATGATGCCCTTGGCCAAAAAGGGCGTATGCGTTTTTTCCTGAATATATTCAGGAAAAAACGCATACGCCATTTTTGGCCAACCAAGCAACCTGGAAAGGCCAATCAGCGCTCCAAAGAAGTCTCGCTTCCCAGCGGGCAAAAGGGCCATGCGGAAAAAAGTGTCCAAACCAGAAATGCAGGACCGGCCATGGAGAAATGGGAGCCTTGCTACGCTGATGGGTGGGATGTAAATTGCCAACAGCCACTCCGGAGAAGTGTACGGTGTGTTCTGAAACATCTAAAAAACACAGCTTGGAGAGCATAGGGCACTTCCACTCATGGGCGTATAAATTGGGAAAACTAAAAATCAGCAAGACACAGGCACCCCAAAGTTTAGGGCTGCTCTGTTGACAAGAACCCCCACTTCATTACACCTTAAATATCCTAGGAAAGAGAAAAATGGATAAAGAAGTTGGGGTCCTCATGTACAATGGAATATCACTCAGCCATGAAATCAACGTCATAAGGCTAGTAGCAGCACGATGAGTGGATTTAGGTACGACGATTCTAAGTGAAATAAGTCACACAGAAAAAGACACTTATCCTAAGATATCACTTAGAGAGGGAATGTAAAAACCGCTACACTTGAAATGAATTACAAAACAGAACAGAGTCACACGTTTAGAAAACACACTATGGCTGCTGAACGGGAAAGGGCAGGTGGGGTGATGCATAAAACAAGGGTTTCAAATTAGCTCCGATACCGTTCCATAAACCCAATATGTAAGAGACAAGACCTATTCCTTTTTCAGTGAACTGGACTCAACACCCCTTATTCACCGCACAAGAATATATCTGACTAGTAAGAATCTTCAAACCTATGTATTGATATCTCTCTGTAAGTGAGTCAAGGGGGTGTAAAGCGGCATAAACACAGCCGTGAAAAGCAGCTAAACCCCATTATAAAAATAAATTACTCTTCAAAACCCGTGAAACAAAGACAGTGAAAGAGAGAGAAATTCTTACAAAATTCGTTCAGGGGCTGTGATGCAACCTGGATTGACCATATCTAGACCCACAGCTGATTGAGACATAAGGGTGGACACTCTTGGGGCTGAGAGGTTCGGTGAGGTTGGGTGAGCCAACGCAGACCCTTTCAAGTAATACTGCATGGTACCCATCCCATGGGTCCCAAATCTCCAGGTTCAAGGGCATCTTCCTACGTCGAAAACAGGCATGAGAAACCCAGAAGATGGTACACCGTGTGATCGGGAAAGGTTTCTAAAACGCACCTCATTTCTCATCTCCTTTGCTCGGGTTCGCCATTCCAGCCGATTTACTAGCCATCTCCCTCCTTGGAGAATCAGCACCTTTAACCTCCTGTTCCGTACAGGTTGCAATTTGTCCTGAGGATGAACGGGAAGAGGGGGAACCAATGAGAGACTAGCTCTAGGTGTTGGGACAGGCACAGGTCACTCTATTTTCCCATCAGGAAGAAGAATTAAGCACAAGCTCAGCCTGCCCCCCAGAACCAGAAGAGGGCCTGAAGCAATCCTGCGCTTTTGCGGCCAGCTCCCAAAAAAGCGAGTTGAAAAATGGAGCTCAGGGGCACTGCAATTCACAAACCTGCAGAGTTTTAAATGATACCTCTCGTCCACAAATATATTAAGGGAAGGCAACGAAGAGGCTTTGAAAGCAAGGCAGAATTGCAGGAAACAGATTTCAGGAGGTAGATTCGAATCGCCTTGAAAGCACATGAAAAGCGGCAAAACGTGGACAATGATGCCCTTGGCCAAAAAGGGCGTATGCGTTTTTTCCTGAATATATTCAGGAAAAAACGCATACGCCCTTTTTGGCCAACCAAGCAACCTGGAAAGGCCAATCAGCGCTCCAAAGAAGTCTCGCTTCCCAGCGGGCAAAAGGGCCATGCGGAAAAAAGTGTCCAAACCAGAAATGCAGGACCGGCCATGGAGAAATGGGAGCCTTGCTACGCTGATGGGTGGGATGTAACTTGCCAACAGCCACTCTGGAGAAGTGTACGGTGTGTTCTGAAACATCTAAAAAACACAGCTTGGAGAGCATAGGGCACTTCCACTCATGGGCGTATAAATTGGGAAAACTAAAAATCAGCAAGACACAGGCACCCCAAAGTTTAGGGCTGCTCTGTTGACAAGAACCCCCACTTCATTACACCTTAAATATCCTAGGAAAGAGAAAAATGGATAAAGAAGTTGGGGTCCTCATGTACAATGGAATATCACTCAGCCATGAAATCAACGTCATAAGGCTAGTAGCAGCACGATGAGTGGATTTAGGTACGACGATTCTAAGTGAAATAAGTCACACAGAAAAAGACACTTATCCTAAGATATCACTTAGAGAGGGAATGTAAAAACCGCTACACTTGAAATGAATTACAAAGCAGAACAGAGTCACACGTTTAGAAAACACACTATGGCTGCTGAACGGGAAAGGGGAGGTGGGGTGATGCATAAAACAAGGGTTTCAAATTAGCTCCGATACCGTTCCATAAACCCAATATGTAAGAGACAAGACCTATTCCTTTTTCAGTGAACTGGACTCAACACCCCTTATTCACCGCACAAGAATATATCTGACTAGTAAGATTCTTCAAACCTATGTATTGATATCTCTCTGTGAGTGAGTCAAGGGGGTGTAAAGCGGCATAAACACAGCCGTGAAAAGCAGCTAAACCCCATTATAAAAATAAATTACTCTTCAAAACCCGTGAAACAAAGACAGTGAAAGAGAGAGAAATTCTTACAAAATTCGTTCAGGGGCTGTGATGCAACCTGGATTGACCATATCTAGACCCACAGCTGATTGAGACATAAGGGTGGACACTCTTGGGGCTGAGAGGTTCGGTGAGGTTGGGTGAGCCAACGCAGACCCTTTCAAGTAATACTGCATGGTACCCATCCCATGGGTCCCAAATCTCCAGGTTCAAGGGCATCTTCCTACGTCGAAAACAGGCATGAGAAACCCAGAAGATGGTACACCGTGTGATCGGGAAAGGTTTCTAAAACGCACCTCATTTCTCATCTCCTTTGCTCGGGTTCGCCATTCCAGCCGATTTACTAGCCATCTCCCTCCTTGGAGAATCAGCACCTTTAACCTCCTGTTCCGTACAGGTTGCAATTTGTCCTGAGGATGAACGGGAAGAGGGGGAACCAATGAGAGACTAGCTCTAGGTGTTGGGACAGGCACAGGTCACTCTATTTTCCCATCAGGAAGAAGAATTAAGCACAAGCTCAGCCTGCCCCCCAGAACCAGAAGAGGGCCTGAAGCAATCCTGCGCTTTTGCGGCCAGCTCCCAAAAAAGCGAGTTGAAAAATGGAGCTCAGGGGCACTGCAATTCACAAACCTGCAGAGTTTTAAATGATACCTCTCGTCCACAAATATATTAAGGGAAGGCAACGAAGAGGCTTTGAAAGCAAGGCAGAATTGCAGGAAACAGATTTCAGGAGGTAGATTCGAATCGCCTTGAAAGCACATGAAAAGCGGCAAAACGTGGACAATGATGCCCTTGGCCAAAAAGGGCGTATGCGTTTTTTCCTGAATATATTCAGGAAAAAACGCATACGCCCTTTTTGGCCAACCAAGCAACCTGGAAAGGCCAATCAGCGCTCCAAAGAAGTCTCGCTTCCCAGCGGGCAAAAGGGCCATGCGGAAAAAAGTGTCCAAACCAGAAATGCAGGACCGGCCATGGAGAAATGGGAGCCTTGCTACGCTGATGGGTGGGATGTAACTTGCCAACAGCCACTCTGGAGAAGTGTACGGTGTGTTCTGAAACATCTAAAAAACACAGCTTGGAGAGCATAGGGCACTTCCACTCATGGGCGTATAAATTGGGAAAACTAAAAATCAGCAAGACACAGGCACCCCAAAGTTTAGGGCTGCTCTGTTGACAAGAACCCCCACTTCATTACACCTTAAATATCCTAGGAAAGAGAAAAATGGATAAAGAAGTTGGGGTCCTCATGTACAATGGAATATCACTCAGCCATGAAATCAACGTCATAAGGCTAGTAGCAGCACGATGAGTGGATTTAGGTACGACGATTCTAAGTGAAATAAGTCACACAGAAAAAGACACTTATCCTAAGATATCACTTAGAGAGGGAATGTAAAAACCGCTACACTTGAAATGAATTACAAAACAGAACAGAGTCACACGTTTAGAAAACACACTATGGCTGCTGAACGGGAAAGGGGAGGTGGGGTGATGCATAAAACAAGGGTTTCAAATTAGCTCCGATACCGTTCCATAAACCCAATATGTAAGAGACAAGACCTATTCCTTTTTCAGTGAACTGGACTCAACACCCCTTATTCACCGCACAAGAATATATCTGACTAGTAAGAATCTTCAAACCTATGTATTGATATCTCTCTGTAAGTGAGTCAAGGGGGTGTAAAGCGGCATAAACACAGCCGTGAAAAGCAGCTAAACCCCATTATAAAAATAAATTACTCTTCAAAACCCGTGAAACAAAGACAGTGAAAGAGAGAGAAATTCTTACAAAATTCGTTCAGGGGCTGTGATGCAACCTGGATTGACCATATCTAGACCCACAGCTGATTGAGACATAAGGGTGGACACTCTTGGGGCTGAGAGGTTCGGTGAGGTTGGGTGAGCCAACGCAGACCCTTTCAAGTAATACTGCATGGTACCCATCCCATGGGTCCCAAATCTCCAGGTTCAAGGGCATCTTCCTACGTCGAAAACAGGCATGAGAAACCCAGAAGATGGTACACCGTGTGATCGGGAAAGGTTTCTAAAACGCACCTCATTTCTCATCTCCTTTGCTCGGGTTCGCCATTCCAGCCGATTTACTAGCCATCTCCCTCCTTGGAGAATCAGCACCTTTAACCTCCTGTTCCGTACAGGTTGCAATTTGTCCTGAGGATGAACGGGAAGAGGGGGAACCAATGAGAGACTAGCTCTAGGTGTTGGGACAGGCACAGGTCACTCTATTTTCCCATCAGGAAGAAGAATTAAGCACAAGCTCAGCCTGCCCCCCAGAACCAGAAGAGGGCCTGAAGCAATCCTGCGCTTTTGCGGCCAGCTCCCAAAAAAGCGAGTTGAAAAATGGAGCTCAGGGGCACTGCAATTCACAAACCTGCAGAGTTTTAAATGATACCTCTCGTCCACAAATATATTAAGGGAAGGCAACGAAGAGGCTTTGAAAGCAAGGCAGAATTGCAGGAAACAGATTTCAGGAGGTAGATTCGAATCGCCTTGAAAGCACATGAAAAGCGGCAAAACGTGGACAATGATGCCCTTGGCCAAAAAGGGCGTATGCGTTTTTTCCTGAATATATTCAGGAAAAAACGCATACGCCCTTTTTGGCCAACCAAGCAACCTGGAAAGGCCAATCAGCGCTCCAAAGAAGTCTCGCTTCCCAGCGGGCAAAAGGGCCATGCGGAAAAAAGTGTCCAAACCAGAAATGCAGGACCGGCCATGGAGAAATGGGAGCCTTGCTACGCTGATGGGTGGGATGTAAATTGCCAACAGCCACTCCGGAGAAGTGTACGGTGTGTTCTGAAACATCTAAAAAACACAGCTTGGAGAGCATAGGGCACTTCCACTCATGGGCGTATAAATTGGGAAAACTAAAAATCAGCAAGACACAGGCACCCCAAAGTTTAGGGCTGCTCTGTTGACAAGAACCCCCACTTCATTACACCTTAAATATCCTAGGAAAGAGAAAAATGGATAAAGAAGTTGGGGTCCTCATGTACAATGGAATATCACTCAGCCATGAAATCAACGTCATAAGGCTAGTAGCAGCACGATGAGTGGATTTAGGTACGACGATTCTAAGTGAAATAAGTCACACAGAAAAAGACACTTATCCTAAGATATCACTTAGAGAGGGAATGTAAAAACCGCTACACTTGAAATGAATTACAAAACAGAACAGAGTCACACGTTTAGAAAACACACTATGGCTGCTGAACGGGAAAGGGCAGGTGGGGTGATGCATAAAACAAGGGTTTCAAATTAGCTCCGATACCGTTCCATAAACCCAATATGTAAGAGACAAGACCTATTCCTTTTTCAGTGAACTGGACTCAACACCCCTTATTCACCGCACAAGAATATATCTGACTAGTAAGAATCTTCAAACCTATGTATTGATATCTCTCTGTAAGTGAGTCAAGGGGGTGTAAAGCGGCATAAACACAGCCGTGAAAAGCAGCTAAACCCCATTATAAAAATAAATTACTCTTCAAAACCCGTGAAACAAAGACAGTGAAAGAGAGAGAAATTCTT